>NW_027491956.1:0-600000 GCF_021521415.1 Bidens hawaiensis
ATTTTTTTTACACATGTGTAATACGTAAGTGTATGTAATGTACAAAAATTTACAGTATTTTTTTACACGTCGAATCGACTTTTTACACATGTGTAACTAACATTTAAAACTTGTGTAATCATAAAAAATATATTTATTCTCTCTTCTGATTCATTTTTTAATTAAATTTAATCTCAGTTACATATTCCATACCATTTAATTAAATGTGTGGTCCAAAATTAAGTTATTAAAGTTCTTACAACTCATTAAGTTATCAAAATATCCCTCCACATATATATGTGTGTGTATATATATATATATATATTATATATATATATATAGAGAGAGAGAGAGAGAGAGAGAGAAATCAAATGGTTTTCACCTTTTAGTAGATTAAGTCATACACCGGCCATCCCAAAGAGAGATGGGACCAATGGAAAAGTTTGGGCTTGTTCATTTCATGTAATTCATAGATACTTGGAGTGACTGAAATTTAAATCTCTTGACATATATGAAAGAAATTGGAATTTGAAACTATTCAAATTAAAGTGGAAAATAATCAACAAAGTGAACAAATCTCGTTTGACACCATCAGAATGTATAGAGATGTGAATTTCAGTTAACGAAGATACATTGATGGCAAAAAAAGAGGTAGAAGGGTGTATAGATGAAGCATACAGCTAGTGATTGATAAGTAAAAAGAGTTACATAATAATATATGCTAGAATGAAACACATGTGAGATTATATTGAGTTAAATGAACCAAAAAAGGTCAGTATAGACTTGTGGGCATATAAAAAAAACATTTGTGTTAGCCTAATATACTATCGTGAGGAATTTCTATGAAGAATTTATGAGATGCTTAGGATCTTAAACTAATACTAGATCAAAGGAGTAGTTGATCGGTTACTTGTTACTTTTAGAATTAAAATATGAGTCTAAAAAATAAGTATTCTTTCTCCTCAAGTTTATTCTAATTACTACTCCTTCCGTTCTATTAAAAATGTCATGGTTTAAAAAACAAAAAAGTTTAAGATAGATTGAATGATTATTTTTTTTTGCTTATCAAATGACATTAATGTTCTTGAAAATTGGTTCCATCAATATTATTTATTAATGTTAGTTATGTGTTTTAATGATAAATTTAGAAATTGGACTAATATTTTGAAAATGAACATTTGTAATAGAATAAAAAAAATTAAATATGAACAATTTTAATGAGACGGATTAAAAGGAGTATAAAAGAAGGTTAATTTATTCTTATTTTTAGTTATAAACTAGCAGCAATTTTTGGAAATATTTTGGGCATATAAGTTCTGCCTTGGATCACACCCAAGAATATTAGCAAGTCACTCTACCTAAAAGCATAACTTCGACTTTCTCTTGGCAAAAAAGAACATGTTTCTAATTCAAGGAAACTCTTTCTTCAACTACAAACATTCTATATTAAACTATTTTTCTTTTTGTCACAATAAAAATGAGTCTTTTTTCTTAACTTTGCATAATTAGTTTCCGTTTAATCCATGGCCATGACACTGCCAACATTTGTTGTTTTCTCTCTATTTTTCTCACCTTTGATCATTCTAGTATCCTCTCAAACCCTAAACCATCAAGAACAAACCATGGAAAATCCATTGATTCTTCAAGCTTGTAGCAATATAGATGACAGAAACACATGTCTCTCGAACGTAAAATCGTTTCTGGACAATGACAACCACAGTTCAGTTAACCAAAAGCCCGAGTCAATCTTGAGGGCCGCCCTAAAGGCGACACTCAACGAGACACAACTAGCCATGCAAACGTTCACTAGGTTCACCTCGTTGTCTTCAAGCTCACGAGAGCAAATGGCAATTGAGGATTGCAAGGAACTCCTAGACTTCTCGGTTTCTGAGCTTGCATGGTCCTTAGCCGAGATGAAGGAGATTCGATCCGGTTCACAAAACCCTCATTACCATGGGAACCTAAAGGCATGGCTAAGTGCTGCCTTGAGCAATCAAGATACCTGCCTAGAAGGATTTGAAGGCACAGATAGACACCTTGAGAGCTTCATAAGAGGAAGCCTAACACAAGTAACACAACTTATTAGTAATGTGTTGGCTGTATATACTCAACTACATACCCTACCTTTCAAACCACCTAGAAATTATGGCGGTAAAACTAATACCTTCTACCCACATTGGATGTCGGAAGGCGATAAAGAACTGATGCTTGCGAGTCCAAAAGGGATGCATACAGACGTGGTGGTAGCGTTGGACGGGTCAGGACATTATCGTTCAATTTCTGAAGCGATTAATGATGCACCAAGTTATAGCAACAGGAGATATATTATATATGTGAAAAGAGGAGTTTATAAGGAGAATGTGGATATGAAGAAAAAGAAGACCAACATAATGCTTGTAGGGGATGGCATTGGAACCACCGTGGTGACCGGAGATCGGAATTTCATGCAAGGATGGACTACGTTTAGAACAGCCACCGTTGGTAAGAAGCTCTAGTCCACTCTTCATAACATGTAGTATTTCAGGTCTATTAAGTAAAATATATTTTATTCAAATAAATAGTGCTTTAATACGCATAAATTGCATAATATGAGACCTTACAGAGTGAACACAGAAATGTAAAATAATGATGAAAGGAAATTAAAAAAAACTACACAGAATATAAATTTGAGCAATTTATACACTTGGTAAAATTCCATGATTGTAAGAATATATAAGCACTTCAAATAATATATGTCACACAAAATGAGGAGATTAAATTAACTTACACGTGCATTTGTACTAAATCACCTCTTTTTCATTTCGTTATGGTTTAAAGCTGTCTCCGGTAGAGGGTTTATAGCAAGAGACATCACATTTCGCAACACAGCCGGTCCTCAAAACCACCAAGGTGTTGCGCTACGTGTCGATTCCGATCAGTCTGCATTCTACCGGTGTAGCATGGAAGGCTACCAAGACACCCTATACGCGCACTCTCTCCGCCAATTCTACCGTGAATGCACCATTTCCGGAACCATAGATTTCATATTCGGCAACGGTGCAGCCGTCCTACAAAACTGCAAGATTTACACTAGAGACCCATTGCCACTACAAAAGGTTACCATAACAGCTCAAGGCCGCAAAAACCCTAATCAGAATACAGGGTTTTCGATCCAAGATAGCTTTGTGTATGCCACGAAACTGACTTATTTGGGGAGGCCATGGAAAGAGTATTCGAGGACGGTGTTCATGAACACGTACATGAGTGCCATGGTCCAGCCAAGAGGGTGGCTAGAGTGGTATGGGAACTTTGCATTGAGCACGTTGTGGTATGGGGAGTACAGGAATTATGGTCCGGGTGCATCGTTGTCGGGGCGAGTTCAGTGGCCTGGCTACCATATGGCCATGGATGCGTCGACGGCTGATTCCTTCACGGTTCGACGGTTTATTGATGGTTTAGCATGGTTACCGGCTACTGGTGTGTCATTCTCGGCTGGTTTATCTAGCTAATTAATTGTTTTTTAAGATAAGAGTGTTATATATATCATGCATGGTAAGCTTTTAATGTGATTATTTGTTACATCAGTTTGTGGTTATATGTACTGGAATTCATAGTCAATTTGATCATACTAGTTAGGTACATAAGTTCATGTATTTGTTTTTATTAATGAATTATGTGGATTGCTTATGCGAATACCAAATTATGTTAATTAGTTCACAAATGGTTGGTCTTCATAAAGCATGTATGGTACAGTGTTGTGCTAAATACGCAACGCCAAATCTAATCTCACACCAAAAGGCAAGTCAGAACGGTCATAGGGAATAACAATAATGCACTACTAGAAAAAGGCCTTCAATGACTTGCTCATAATGACATGCATCAATTTATGACTTACAAATGTGTCTGTCATTAAGAAAACGTTATATTTTTAAAAAATTAGAGGATTTATGACTTTTATTTTTGTAAGTCATTAAATCAGTGTCATAATTTCAAAAAATAATCGGTGCATGTCATATTTGAGTGTCATCTTGCAATCTCAAATAAAATAATTAATACGCGCCTATATTTTTCAAATATTAACGAGCTTCTCCCTTCTCAAATTAAACACTATGTAGCCTCCTCCCTTCTCCCCCAAAATTGACGACCACCGCCGCCGAGCCTAAGCCGACGGTCCTCCTCCACCACCGCCTAGCTAAGACGTCAGTCCTCCACCGCCACCGCCGACGCTAGGGTGTTTCTCCTCCAAGACATCGCAACACAAGCTAGGGTTTCGAGTTGATCTACAGTGAGGTATGTGCCTTCAAATATTGTTAGGGTTAGGTTTAATGTTGTTAATCGGTTAGGGTTTCATTAGTTAATTAGTTGTTTTTGCTGAAATCAGTTAATCGGTTAGGGTTTCATCAGTTATTTGAATGCTTGTTTTGCTAAATCAGTTAATTAGTTAACTAGTTGTTTTGCTGAGATCAGTTAGGGTTTCATCAGTTATTTGAATGTTTTGCTGAAATCAGTTATTTGAAAACTTCTTCATATATGATGTACATACTACACTCTGGTAATATATTTTCCGGTAATATGTGTTGTTAATTAGTTATTTGCTTGTCTGGTTATTGATTGATAATCGTACAATCAATAATATTATGCTTAATAAAACGAATATTAGGTGCCTAGCATGTAAAATGTAAAGGTTCTAATAGTTAAGTAGGGATAATTGGGTATAGTGTTATACTGTTGAGTGTTTATGCTTGCTTGTAAAAACATATGATTTGTTTATGATTTCCTACCTAGTGTTGTATTGTGTATGCATTTTACATTTTGGTTAAAAGTTTGATTTTGTTTTTTTTTTGTCATGGTGTCAAGTAGAAACACATGGGTATCGATAAATCATGGATTTCATTTGATAGACTATCAAATGCATATGACGAAGGTGTGGATGCCTTTTTAGAGTTTGCACAAAGCAATAATCCAAACTCAAATATTATACCATGTCCTTGTCAAAAATGTATCAATTTGTGTCACCACTCTATTGTTGATGTCTGTTATCATTTGTTTGCCCATGGTTTCAACGAAAATTATAAGGTTTGGTCTTTTCATGGAGAAAAACTTCCTGATAACTCTAGGCCTCCCGACTTTGATGATAACTATACAAGTGATTATCACTATACAAAGGAAATGCTAGATGATGCCTTTGCCTATGTTGACAACGAACCTGAGTCTTTGAAATCACTTCTTGAAGAATGTGATAAGCCACTTTATGTAGGGTCAAAGTATAATGCACTTAGTGGATTATTGAAATTCCAACATTTGAAGGGTCAATATGGCTGGTTTGATGCTAGTTTTGATGCATTGTTAGGTGCCTTAAAAGATGTCTTACCATAAGATAGCACGATCCCTAGCTCGATATATGAGGCCAAGAAGTTACAAAAAGGAGTAGGTCTACAATATGAAAAGATTCATGCATGCGAAAACGATTGTATTCTATTCTGGAAAGAACATAAGAACGCTTCTCAATGTCCAACTTGTGGCGCCTCCCTTTGGAAGAAAATACCAAAAACGTTCCTTCAAAAGTTTTGTGGTATTTTCCTCCCATCCCTGGATTTAGAAGAATGTTTTTGTCACCAGAAATCGCACATGACTTAACTTGGCATGCACGAGGCCGAGTCAATAACGGTAAGCTAACTCATCCTCGTGATTCCCCCGCTTGGAAGCTTGTTGACAACACGTGGAAAGAATTTGGAAAAGAATATCAGAATATTATATTAGCTTTGTCTGCCGATGGTATTAATCCTTATAAGTCATTAAGTTCCAAGCATAGTTGTTGGCCTGTTATTCTAATAGCATATAATTTGCCCTCTTATTTGTGCATGTCAAGAAAATTCATGCTGTTAACTCTATTGATATCAGGGCCATACCAACCGGTTGGTAACAATATTGATGTCTACTTGAAACCATTTATAGAAGATTTAAAACTCTTGTGGGAAACATGTGTTAAGACATTTGATGCTTATAAGAAAGAATACTTCAATCTAAGAGCAGTATTACTTTGGACTATAAATGACTTTCCCGCATATGGTAATCTTTCAGGGTGTGTTACCAAAGGTTATCATGCTTGTCCAATATGTTCAGATAATACTTCTTCACTATATTTGCCAAAGTCCAGAAAAGTATGCTTTCTTGGCCATAGAAAATTTCTTCCGCTTGGACATCCTTTTCGTAAGAGAAAAAAAGATTTCAACAATCAACAAGAGAGGGATGTTATGAAACACCCATTATCAGGTGAAGAAATTTATGACTATCTAGAGGGGTTTGAGAATAAATGGGGTAAGAAGAAAAAGTCAAAGAAGGAAACATCAAAGAAGAAAACGTCAAAGAAATCTTCAAAGGAAAAAACGCCAAAGGAGAAAACATCAAATAAAGAAAAAGAAAGTATAGACGAGAGAACTAAATTGTGGCATAAAACATCAAATTTTTTTAACTTGAATATTGGAAGAAGTTGCATGTTCATCATCAGTTAGATGTTACAAACTCAATCGGAAGGGAGCCGAATTTTTCTCCCGCCTGCTTGCTATACATTAAATACCTCAGAGAAACATTTATTTTATGATACCTTGTCTAACATAAAATTTCCTAATGGGTATTGCTCTAACTTCAATAATCTCGTGTCTGATGATATTTAAAAGATGAATGGTTTGAAGTTTAATGATTGTCATGTACTGATGCAACAACTTCTTCCCTTTGCAATCAAGGGTGTGTTACACGATAAAGTGAGGAAAACAATCATAAGTTTGTGCCATTTTTTCAACAGGTTTTGTTGTAAAGTTGTTGATGTTAGTAAGCTAAGCAAATTTCAAAGTGACATCGTATTAACTTTGTGTTTGTTAGAGAAGTATTTTCCTCCGCTTTTCGATGTCATGATTCACTTGATGGTGCATTTAGTTAAAGAGGTGAGGTTATGTGGCCCGGTTCATTTTAGGTGGATGTATCCATTTGAGAGATACATGAAAATACCCAAAGGGTATGTACGGAATCATTATCGCCCCGAGGGTTGCATTGCTGAATGTTATGTAGCAGAAGAAACCTTAGAGTTTTGCTCGAACTACTTAAAAAACATGAAATCAATTGGCAATCCGTATGAACGTGTTGATGATGAAAGAATCAGCACCGGTAAGCCTTTATCACGGGCTACCATCAAAGTTGTGGATGCTAAGTTACTTGATCAAGCTCATCTTTATGTTACGAAACACTGTTGTTGTGGAGCCATATATCGAGTAAGAATTACAAAAAAAATGCATATTATATTTTATTTTAGCCTTCCTTGTCTAATACATCGAAATTCTTCTCACTTCTATGATTTAGGCAACATATGTTGTAATTGAAGGATCTCAACCCCCGTTTCTCTCGAAACAATACATTGTTGCAAAACCAACACACTCGGACTTTTGTCAGTTGGTTTAAGAACGAGGTGTATTTTTAAATAAGTTTTTTATAAATACAATATATTTTTTTAATATTTTTTGTTAAATTATTTTAATTTTTTTTTTCCATTAGGTTGAAAAGCGTTTGGTCCCCGTGGAAGATATTAGTGTCACTGTTCGTTGGTTGGTCAAAGGGCCTAGTTATTCGATTACTAAATATAGTGGTTTTGCCATAAATGAGTATCAATTTCATACAACTTCTCGAGATGAATCTAAAACAACTCAATGTAGTGGAGTATCTTTAGTTGCACATGCTATGCAGATTGCTAGTGCAAAAGATTCTAATCCCGTGTATGGAGCTGTTACTTACTTCGGTCATATAAAGGAGATATGGGATCTTGATTATCACATGTTTACCGTTCCGGTTTTCATGTGTGATTGGGTTGATAGTCGTGGAGTAAAAAAGATAATTTGGGGTTCACGGTTGTTAACTTTGATAGGCTTGGTCACCAAGCCGAACGCTTCATACTAGCAAGTCAAGCTAGACAAGTTTTTTATGTTCAGGATCAGCAAGATGAGAAGTTGTATGTTGTTGGCTTCACACCACATAAGATGTACAAGTATGGAACAACTGATGAAATTGATGACATGTTGGAATTTGAGGCTACTGTTGATGTTACACAAGACTCCGCTTTAGTAGACCTTGATGAAGATTTTTTGTGTACACGCATGGATGCTGATGGCATATTAGTTTAAACTGTCTTTGGATAATACAAACATTATATTTTGTGTTTTTATTTTAGTTCTTGGTTGTGTTTGGTTTTGTTTTGATTAATATTTTATTTGAATTAGTTGGGTGTGTTTAATTAATATTTTATTTTGGATATGTTTTTATTTTTTTTTAATTAATTCATGGTTGTAACTAATATATTAATTCGTAGCTGTAACTAATATATTATTCGCTAAGTTGAAACAGGTTGTTTGTGGTGACATGGAACCGAATTCGGGTTCGGATCATGATGAAGGTTCCAAATCACAAAGAGGTCCGACTATAAACTCAAAACCTAATAAAGGAAAATATCTTGTAAAATACAACAAAAGAGGGGTCCCAATTGGAAATGAAGCAAAAAAACATGCTAGTTTTGAGGGAATTGTAGTAAGAAATATGGTTCCTATAATTTATAAGTCTTGTACCGACGTTGGTGACGAAACAAAGCAACAGTTATGGGAATATGTTTTGGTAAGTCTAACTTTTGATCGTAACTTCATATTATCTTAAATTTATGTTGAAAATAATATTTTTTGCGTTTTATGTCTCAGCAATATTTTATTGTTGACCCAAGGAGCCGGAAAAACGTTCTTCAATCAATTGGGAACAGTTGGAAAAACTTCAAACATTATTTATACAAAAATTACATTATGGATCATAAAGATAACACTAAGGCGGAGGAATTACTCAATCCACCTTTTTTCATATCCGTCTGTGAAAAAAGACGAGTGGAAAGTTTTTGTAGCACATAGACTTTCAAAAACGTGGCAGGTTTGTTAAAATTTTTGTGTCTTTTAATAGATAATTAACTTTTAGAAAAATGCATGACAACTTAAATTTTATAATGCAGGACCAAAGTAAGAAAAATAAAGAAGTGCGTGCAAAGAATAAATACAATCATCGTTTAAGCAGAAAGGGTTATGCTGGACTCACTGCTGAGATTGTATGTATTAAAATAATCAAAATATTTATTTGTATGTGGTTATATTAATATACTTTTGCTGTTTAGATGCAAGAAACCGGAAAGGGGGAAGACGATATTGAAAGGCCGTTGTTGTGGAAAAAAGCTAGAGAACTGAAAACTAGAGGATTCCAACAAATGTCCAAGAGATTGTTGATAAAATTGTAAGTTTTTCATAATTAGGTTCTGCTCCGGTCCGACCAATCTGACATCTGGGATAACAACAATGATGTGGCGGTCGTATGGACTTTCTAGAATTTATGACAAAAGCCCCCTACTAGTTGGTTTGATGGTCGTCTAATGTCAATAAACAGGCCCGGCTTCGAGAAGGCGAAATTTTTTTTTGTCTAAGGTGAAATTTTTTTTTAACCTTTACTAAAAGAAACATTTTTTGGATTTAAAAAATTTAGTGGGTGTTTGAAATTCCTTATTTTGCCTCCTTATAACTTTTCATTATGTTAATAAGTTATAAAAGTGTAACTTATGGAACTTTTCCTCTCATAATATAAGCAATCCCAAACACCCCCTTAATTCTAAATGAGCTTACTCGATTATGATTTGAGTTGTGTAAAAAACTTTTGTATAAAAATAAACATAAAAATGTCTTAAATAAGATTAGAACGACTCACAACATTTTGGTTAGATGCCATACCCATTTACCACTAGACCAAGCTAGTGGTTATGTAATTGTGTTGAAACATTTATTATACATATTTTTTTTCATAAAAGTAAATATAATTTTTTTTTGCCTAGCAGGGTGTCGGGCCTGTGGCCGTCGACTACCCTGCCATACCCTATAGTCGGCTGTCACACCCCAACCTACGGCAGAAATCCTGGGGCGCGAACTGATTGTCACAGCTCTCAAAGTTACTATCATGCAACATTATTTAAATGACAATATCTTTTAATTAAATTAAGTTTTCAAATAAATCAAATACAAACAAATACATAATCCAAAATCATACAACAATACAACTTATATCACAAATGACCTTGATTAATTATTTTCTAACGTAATTCTTCACTAAGTTTTCACCAACCTGCATATGCGTATAAAATAGAATTTGGTCAACAGCACATGTTGAGTGAGCAACACACCAGGTTAGTTGTACATATAGTATATATATATAAATAAGTATCTGCAACAAGTCATATGAGAATAACAATTTAACCAAATGAGCAAGCATAACTGAGATGTCGAGAAGCACAAAGGCTACAACGACTGGCGTATGATCATACTAGACTGAGATTATGTTGGACCTCTCAGAATGCGAAAACATACAAAGCAAATAAGCACATAAACAAGTAAGGTATAAGTTGTTAACAATAAGACAAAGTTGCAGTTTTTGAGTATAAGTATACATAAGAAATATAATTTACGCATATGTCCCCAAAACGTGGAAAACGAGTAAAATAGGGGAATGTGGTACTCACCTTAGAAATAAGCAAGAGATAAACAAACGCGGTAAAAACGGTAGTAAACAAGAGTCACGTTCTTCGGAAGTTATCGATGAGAAACCCTAAGTAACAATAGTTGAGGAATAAATACGAATTGAATAAAGAGTCTAAAACTAAATAGAGGTTCGGGATTTGATGATCGAGTGTAATCTTACAAAGGCTAGTTATATCATTATTTTATTATTAATTTTACTGTTAAGTTTTATCGTAATAAACATGATTTAATTATATAAAATACATAAAAATACTTGAATAAATAATTATAAATTTGTTGGATAAATTATATAAAGAGATTGTTTAAAAATATTATATAAAAAAATATGTTTAATGTATTTGTATATATCTTTATTATTAATAAAGATTTCTTTTATATTAATGTTGTAAATAATAGATAACACATAATAAATAATGATATTTATACAAAATATGATCTTTTATAGAATACGTAAGCTAATATTTTTAATACGTTAATTAACACGATTATATTAAATATATACTTTAGATTAAAACTCTCTTTAAATATATACCTCGGGCTGGGGGTGGCTCGAACATGCGCCCCCAGCCAAGGAATACTTATGCGCACACCGCTAGCGAACTGGGCTAGGGTTTTACTTGATTATAACACAGAACGTAGATAAATATAACCAAACAGTTCGAAGCGCATCCCCTAGAACAAACCCTAAGATCCGAAATCGATTAAGTCGTTATCAGTTTGCGTAATTAATCTTAAGGTTATCAATGAGTGAAACACGACGAGTATAACCATATACTTAATTGCCTTACACGATGACTCGAAGGTTGTTAATTTGATCCATGAGAAGCCGGCCAAGAACGAATCAAGAACGAGCAGTAACAGCCGCGATGATATAATTAAATAAAGGGGTATCGTTAGCGTTAATATAAGCTTTTTGCAGGTCTGCTTAATTGAATTATAACCACTCCTAAGCTATATAATTGATTTAGGTCAAAGGCGGTTAGTATAAGATCAATATGTATCATAATACATTATATTTTCCAAATTAACAGTGCCGACATGACGATTTAGGCAAGAGAATCAATATACATTAATCAATTCCAAGTTTGAAGCGAAGATTAAGGTCCAAGCTAAGTAAACGGGTCACAGGTTGGGTTCTTGGATCATGGATACGGGTATGGGTAATTGGGTTAAGATGGGTTACAAATTATCAGAATTGCTGATAGGTCCTTATAGTTTAGGTAGAGATACAAAAATAAGTTAAAGTATAGTATAGGGTAATAATTGAATATACATCAAAGTTATTAATACATATTAATTAAATATAATAAACTAATATTAATAAAATATTAAATACTCGTTAAATGCGATATTTTATCATTTAAAATTACCCGAACATAAAAGCGGGTCGGATAGTATAACTTGGAAAATCCGAGTTGTTACATCGGCTTTGTCAATAAGACGCTTGTAAGATAATTAAATTCCACAAAGTTGATTCGATGTGTCTCACATCAGTCCTAAACCTTTGAGGATAGTCTAAGTTTACCGTGTGCCTCGTTTCATATCTACACGACCATCAAACGTACTCCTCTGATGACCGTTTGGGGTGACAAAGAATTACTCTGTGTTCCCGAGTCTCATTTACACTGCATTCTCGGGTTTAAAATACAAGGAAAAGAATGATAAGATTGGATAAGGAATTCTCGAGTTAAAATAAAAGAAAAGAAAAGAAGTTTTAATTACATTCTTGAGTTAGATTGGAAGGAAAAGATAGAAAAAAAATTGTAACTTTACAATTATATCCTCATAGCAACATGAAAAAGAGAATTAAGATAGGGTAAATTAGTAATATTGTAATGGGCTATAAATTTTTCCTTCACAGTCATGTCTTATTTGGCTGGAATGTTTTGAAGGAAAAAAGGCCTAAGTTTTCTTTCCATTCTCTTTCTTTTCTTAAAAAAAAACTCAAGCATAAAAAAAGAAAATTTTTCTTATCTTTTATTTTCCAAACCCTTAAATAAAAAACTCAAGAATGCAGTTTTAATGAGGGAAATGGAAGGAAAGGAAATTAAGAGAGAAAAGAGAGGAAAATATGTGAACTTATTTTGTGTTTCCGATTAATGAAAAACGAAGTAAGTAAAAGGATATAAACATTATAAGTGTTCCCAAGTTTGAAAGGAAAAGAAATAAAAGTTACGTTTTTACTATTATACCCATTAAGTTAAATTAAAATAAAAAATACATGTTATAACATTATGTGCATACCGTCTCGAACCATGATCCATGAACTCAAAAGTGTTCAATATTACTTTTGTATTCGAACCAATATTTCAACACAAGTTTGACTATCAAAGAGTCAACACATCTCTTATGGTCACAATTGATCATATTATTAGAAATATGGCTGTTATTAGGCCTTGCGAAATGGACGAATTCCAAGGGCAACAAGAGGCCATTTTTATAGTGAACACCGCCCCGGCGATAATAGGGGCGATAAGGGGGGGGGGTGAATATTTATCGCCGGATGTATTTTGAAGATTAGTATTATTATATTGTGTTGTGTGTGGTATATATACACATATATATATATGTGTGTGTGTGTGTATTGGGCTACAATACCACTACACCCTTAAAACAAAAACCCACAATTTGCTGACTGAGAGCCACATAACATAAAACGCCTCATTTTATAGCTCCTCCACTATACGTAGCCTTATACAGAACATTCTTTTTGCTTTTTCCCTCTTTATCTTCATTTTCACCCTTCATAAACAGTTTATGATGCATTTTGAAACATAATTATTTACCCAACATCAAACAAAAATGTTACCAATAAAACTGTTATTAATGAAATTTACCTAAATCTAACTAATTTCACATTAGGGACGGTTTAGTCAAATAACAAATTTGACCACAAAATTCAAAAAATATATTTTGAAAAACAGAAGATGTGATGGAAATTATTAACATTATTATTATCCACATAACCTCAAACACCATGACTAAAAGCTTTTTCTCAACCACGAGTTGGCTCGGTACCAAGTAATCCAACCCGAATCCTGTTTCACGTGGGTCACCAGATCTTCTATAAAAATGTATGTAATAATGCACGTCTATAAAAATGTATGTAATAATGCACTTAATGAAGTAAACTTACTTGGTCAAAGGTCCATATACATATTAGTGAAATCAAGATAACAAAACCCAACATTATGTTTTGATTTAAAAGAGGAAACAATAATAGCATCTTGAAGCTCTCATATAAATCCATACATGGTACTCTTCTGTACTATAACTCAGGTTCAATTTTGTGTCTTAAAAAATCTAGCCTTTTAATTTAATATTATAATCTTCTTGATATTTTCTTGTATTTCACCTTCTAAATGTTAGATCAGAGTTTCCAAATCAAATTATCTCCCAATAAAAAAAAACAGAACACTAACAGTTTGACACTAACATAAAATAATATGAATCCAACATGAATTTGACTGGAAAGTAAAAAAAGTTGCTGCATTTAGAGGTGCAACCGAGCCGAGCTGCTCGTCAGCTACTCGAGATCTTCTTGTGAAAAAAGCTCGATCGAGTCGATCTTAAATGAGCATGAGCCCGAGATGGAGCCTAAAAGCGAGCTTGTTTAACAAACTTGCCTGAGCCCGAGCTTAAAAATCGAATTCATGTTTTCTTCATAATTGGTTTAAATGTTTAATGTTGTCTTGAAACACACATGAAGATATAATAATATCAAAATTTGAAGTAATTAGATCTCCACCAAATATATACTATGGAGTATATAAACAACACACAGAAGCACTAATAAACTACTAGTTCATTTAACCAAAAACAATAATAACAATAATGTAATATAGAAATATTAAAAATATATATATCAAAGTTAAAACCATGCAAATGTATCATAGCTAATCAAACTACAGAAATACTTTGCATTCGTCATTTTTGGTTTAATTCGTATTTATATTTGTATTGGAAACCCGACGCATTTTGTCTTTCGGATCCTTCATTATTAATAAAATATTGGGTTTTATGTTTCATTTTTGTTATACAATTGTCGGATCAAGAGAACACCCTTTACGGTACCTTAAAACACCCTTTTATTATTAAAAACAACTTAAAACGAACTTCGGGGACCAAGCTCGACAATTAACCAAAGTTGGAGACCAAACCTGATTTCGAGTAAACTTACTTTTCAGAAACCATTACTTAATTTCTTATGTATTTACACTTTAACCCTCAAACTTTAATTATTTATCTTACTTGTCATGTTATTTTACTTTAAAGCTTTTAAGACCATCTACTAAATCAAGACCCTCTTAATCTAGGTCTTGCTCGTTGAACTTACCTTTCCGTTTTATCGCAAACTAATCCTTCAAGTTACTTATTTCATGTGAGTCAATTTCATCCCCCAATTTCATTTTTATACTTTGGGGGTAACATGCATACCTATTCAAACAAAAATGATTTTATATACTAGATCCTCAAACCACAAACTCTAGGGTGTATGATACTTAGAATAATTGTCCTATTGTGTGTTATATGCTTCATATGCTTTACGTGCACGAGTGTTTATTTTGATGTTGTTGTTGGGCCTCAATAAGTATGATCATACGCACCCCTAACTACTCTAGCCTTGTGCTAGTAGAATAGGGCCTCATTATCCGAGTATGTTGGTTGTTACCAATTAGAAAGGATCCTCATTTATTTATGATTTATATACTGCAATTGTTGCTTTTATTTATAGTTTCATATACGAGTTGTGGATTTTGCCTCATATTATATATACTCAAAACTATGGAATTGCTCACCAACATTCGTGTTGAAAAATATATTTTATGCATTGTTACAGGTTTGATTATTGGTTGATTGAAGTTTGAAGACACTATTTTATATTGAGACCGTTTAGGTTTTTATAAGAATGAACAATTTATTTATTGTATTTGGTCTTATTTTGTAGAACAAGTTGTGTTTGGTTCAATTAAGCCAAAACACTCTCCCCTGAAACTACAACATGCCTACTGAGATGAACGAAGCAATCCCCGTCCCTCGTCAACCGAGGAACGAAACCCGATACATTTCCAAAACCAAGCTCATGATGAAACTTCAAGAATTCGTTAAGGAACTTATCGAGATGAACCTCCTCGTAGAGATGTGTCTGGTCCAACTTACTGAATCGGTGGAGAACATGAAAATGGAGCTTCGGGACATCAACGAACAGCTCCAGTTTCAAGTACTCGGTTTCACGTACTTCCCTCCGCCCGGACCATTCGATGGAGGAGAACCTTTCGGTGGAATCTAGAGACATTAGTTTTTATGTTTTCATGTGTACACAAGTGCATTAAGCACAATGTTTTAGGACCCTCGGGCTTAACCCGAGTAAATTTATGCTTTTAGGAAAACCGGGATTATCCCAGATTTGTGTTTAGGACTTTTAATTTAATGAAAAAATAATCTTAGGAAGTACAAAATATTCAATTAACTGTTAAACATCATCCCATTAATTCCGGCTCTTGCGTTTTTGTTGAAATATCAAAGAAAAAATTCAATGACAAAAAAGCATGAGGTCGTGCTTCTTGAAGCACGGGGCCGTGATTACCCTAGAATTTTCAGCATGATGCGCGCTGACTCCGTACAATTCTCTGAATCAAAAACATTTATTCCCCTAGTAGCACGGGGCCATGCTTCACCAAGCACGGGGCCGTGCTCGATGTTCCAGTTTCTTTATAATGCATGCAAAAACTCACTATTCCATTAATACCAACCAAAGTTTACTGAAATGGAAAACAAAAGGGTAGAATGGAGGCCAGTCATAAAGCCCAAGAATGGTGATTCTTCCTCACAACTTGAGGAAGAAATCATCAGGCTCCGATGCATCATAAGAGACCAAGTCGAGAGTAACATTCAAACTGAGGCTCGCTTAATCGAGCTGACTAACAAAGTAGAACTACTGCGATTCAAGATTTCCACATCGTGGATAGCCACAACAAATATGTGGACTATAAGCTCAATTATCTTAACCGAGAAATTGCAAAGCTCGACAAGAAGCTCTCGAAGATCTTGGAAGCCAAACGAGCCCCGCCACGCATTCAAGATTTGTTCGGGAATGGTGGGCGTTAGAAGTTCGGACTTTGTCTTGTTAGGAGTTACTCTTGCTAGTTTTATGTTTCGGGATTGTTGTTTTACTTTTATTTCTATTGTGTTTAATTATCTTTTATATTTAATGAAGATTAGGACTTTTAATTTCTATCTTAACTTTAATCCTTAAAGAAAATCAGTTAAGAAAACGAACCAGCTCGACAAATAAACAGCAAAACAAAAAGGAAACTGACTGCTTCATGCAGCACGGGACCGTGCTTCAAAAAGCACAGGGCCGTGCTTTTGTCTACAGTACAATTACGTTTTTGTTTTAAATAAATTAACATTTCCATTCACTTAACCCTAAAACCAACCTCGTCCAAAGCCGAAAACCGACGCCTCTCTACCTATAACTCGATTCTTTGCTTCAAATATTCAATTTCCAACCAAAGGTATGTTAATTTAGTAAATCTATTGTTCAAATCCATCATTCTAGGTTTTAAATAAACCCTAAATCTCACAAATTGATGAAATCAGGTCTAAACCTGGAAAATAATTGGGTTAATTGTTTAGATCTAGGATAGTGAGTTGTTAGATAGATTCACAACTAAGATTTATTGAGAAAAACCATTAGGGTTCGGATCGGATGATTTGTTTATAAATTTGAACCCGAATGATATGTTAAAGCCGGTTGGAATCGCAAGTTCGAGCCTTGATTATGGTAGAATTAGGATTAAAAACACGGGTTGTTCTTTACAAAACACGACCCGTGGTCACCCTCTGGTCAACAAAAAGTCAAAATCAGAATCTAGGTTAAACTGCCAAAGACCCGCAGCATGGGGCCGTGCTTCCAAAAGCACGATACCGTGCTTTTCAGAAACATGGGGCCATGCTTCTATAAGCACGGCTCCGTGGTTTTACACACTGTTCCAAGTTTTTCAGCAACTTTTTATAAAAAAATGAACTAATCTGAATACGAATTGCAGATGGCTGAGTATGGTGTTGACGAGCACGCTTTACTTGTCTTCCACGAAGACACCGACATGGATGAATTGGCCCGACAACGAATGGGCTACCTTAACAACCATCTCCCAGAAGCACATTTCTATGCTTGCAAAGACACACTAAAGCAAGTAAACCAATAGGGGAGGTACAAAAAGTTCGTAAAAGGGTCATGGGAGCGTGTTTTGAATCAAAAGGGTAAAGCTGTAACTGAGCTGACCAATGAGTTTTTAGCCTCGTTCTCTTTTAAGACGAGAAATTTGTCTTTGTGGGACGAGAATGCAGTTGAATTTAGGTGTGGGGGAGAGTGGTACACGACATCGGTCACCCAACTCGGGATCAATTTGGGTATTTACATGAGTGACGAGACCGACAGTCCCATCTGGTATGAAGCCATGACTACATTTGGAGATGAAGATACTGATGATGAAGCGGAAGTAGGTGACACCAGGAAACAAGAATGGGAACTACTAAGTTATGGGGATGAAGCCTACTGTTCCAGCAGCACAAAAAGCACCGCCCTACGTGACCCACTCATGAGATACATTCACCGACTATTTAGCCACACGGTAACAGCACGTGGTCACAACGAAGGAGTCATGAATCTGAGGGATTTATGGGCCTTGTATTGCATCAAAATGGCATAGCTTGCAACATCACTTATCTGTTCTGTCATCTTTTCAGAACCAATGCAAATGCAAAGAGCCGAAATACCCCGATCCTTGGTGGCCCGTGGATCTACAAGCTTACAGAGCTTACCATGCAGACACAGAAGGTACCCGAAGCCCAAACCTGATACCACTCAGCCTCAGTTTTTGTATAAGCATGCAGATGGTCCAACAAGTCAGCCGAAACCCGAAAATTTGGAGCTTTCAGGATGCCCTAAACCAGATATAGGATCCTGAAGACCCGGCTGAAATGATGATCCAGGATGTACCAGAGAGGAGAGGAGGATCACCACCCCGACAGATCCGTTGCCGCACTTACCACCAGCAGGGCGACCCATCATCATCAAGAGCCGGCACCAGCTCATCACACCATAACTAGTACTCATTTGAGGGCCTATACGGGCTCATTGACCAGTTCTAGACTCACATTACCGCCTCTTTTGACAGGTTATCAGGACAGATTGCTGACTCCAACACACAGCGAGCAGCAGAATAAGCAGAAATGAGGCGAGAGATTGACCATTTGGGTGAGCGCATGGATAGGCAGTGGGGACCGTTCGACCCGGACACGGGTAACTGATGAGCAGTGGCACTGGTAGGTCTGGTATGGGTATGGGTCTGGGCGGTAGTACTTTTATAACATTATTATCATGTTTGTTTTATACAATTTACTTTCTGTCATTTGGTTGTTTGTTTATTTGGACACTTATTATGGCCGTGGGTGCCAAGACATTTTATTAGGTACTTATTTAGCCCGTGTGGGCAGGATGTGGATGATTCCACACCCAGTTTTCAGTAGTATTATGCTTGGTTGTTTGTAGTTTTAAATTATCCATGTACAAAACAGGAAAACGGACGAAAAACAGGGGACGCTATGTCAAAGTTTCGTTAACCCGTAGGGAAGTTCCTTTCCATTTTACCAATTATACTTCAATCGAATCTTAATCTTCTTATGAATCTTCTCACATTGAGGACAATGTGAGACTCAAGTGTGGGGAGGGGAATTACTTGACCAATTGCTTGCTCAACTAATTATAAGATTCTCTAAATAACAAACTTTTTGTAGCAAATTAAGACTATTTTTATAACAAAACCAAAAGAAAATCCAAGAAATTTGTTTTTTTGCAAATAACCAACTACAAATCTATTATAACCAAAAAGTGAAAAAAGTAAAAAAAAAAAAGTTTTGTAATATTGAGAATACATTTATGCAAAATATGGCGTTTATACCCAATTCCTCTGTTACTATGAGATAAACCGCATGACATATAAATAATTTTTCGGAAGATTTGAGTGAGTCATATGTTTCGTGTGATTTAGAACTTGTCGCAATTATTAATTTCAAGACCGCACGAAGCGTTATATAAGGAAGAAGGTAATATCGATACAAACCCCTCAAACCATTCTCCAAATTACAAAACCTTAAACCAAAACCTTACCACTTTATCTCTCTCACCGGTAAAATACAATACTGGTCTTTTACAGGTAGATCCTAAAGAACTGGAAATGCATTCTTTCGATTTCAATTTCCTTTGTTGCATACATTTCGCAAAACCTAGGTTGGCTCCAAACTTAGGGAGAAAATTTTTCTCTTTAGCAATGAGGTGAGGAAAAAGTGGCTCCAAGATGAACAAAGGCCACCATTCTATGGAATTTACAAAAGCGCAATGAAAAGAAGAGCAAAAAGATATGAACGATGCTTAGAATGCGGAAACTGGTCCCAAGAAGGGAGATGTAGGAAAAGTCAAACACAGTCTCAACATGAATATACCGAACTAATGAGGGTGGGGGCTATTAGGCTCTAAGCCGAATGATCCATTAGAGTTGGGAGTTATGTTCAGAACAGGATTGAGGAAGAACTGACTCACATCCTCAACAAAACTGGTCTTGACGATCTGACCTTAAAAGAGTCACTAGGTTTGTTATATATATATATTCACAAACGGGAGGAAAAAAGCTGACTATTAAAGACATCTTAAGATTCCCAACAATCAGCAGAAGTTGTATTTACCATCCCCATCTTCATCAACCTAAACCCTGAACCATCACAAAATACCAAATCCCTACTCAAACAAAACCAACACATATTACATTCTAATCTATGCTACCCTTCACAAAGGTGGATATTTGAACTCGTTACAAGCTTATTTATCACAGGTTACGTCTTGGCTAAGAGTGTTCACATACATAGACCACATGTATGATCAGATTTAAAACCGAGTGTGAGTGAAAATTGTGAGAACATGACGTTTTGCATAAACAGAATCTCATAAAAACAAAATCACCTTTTTATATCACTACATATATTCCTTTGATTTAAGGTTGGTTATTTGTTCCCATTTTATTGGAACTCTTTTGGGGATCTCTAATCTGTGGTCCTAACTTGCTATTTTTAGAGAATATTTATAAGTCGCTTGCTTGAGGACAAGCAAGGTTCAAGTGTTGGATGCTTGATGTACATTAAATTATACATCTTTTTAGCATCAAATAATCTCTAAAAAACGCAACTTCTATTAAATAATATAGCTCAGAAGGCTAGTTATCACTTTAAAATGCAATTTTAGGTAAACCCAATCCTTAAACGAAGAAACAAGTGAAAAGACGAAGAAAAATGAAAGAAAACTCAAGAAAACCCTCAAACACACCCCCGTGCTTCAAGAACCATGCCCCCATGCTTCTGAACACAAGAAAAGAAAAAAATCTATAAGAAAAGACAAATACTGGACACAAAAGCACGGGGCTGGGCTTAAACCACCATGGGGCCGTGGCCACCTTTTAGATAAGACAAAAAGAATTAGCACATGTCACTAAAAAGCACGAGGTCGTGCCTCGGGAAGCACGGGGCCGTGGTGAGTCATCATGTACGACCTGACACCATTTAATGCAACTGGACACCTGGACACGGGGCCGTGCCTCATAGAGCATGAGGTCGTGCCTCTCACTCCAGACTGCCTATAAATGGAGGCTCATGTTGCACTCATTTGGTGTGCTTAAAGAAAATCTCTAAACTAGTTTCTCTTCTAAAAACACTCACATTACACTCATATTGAATATCTTGTGAGGAGTTTGAAGGCTTGGAGGTTATCATCATCATCCATCATCACGATCATCATTACCATCCATCATCATCATTAAGAAGGAAGATTCGTCCACATTTGGTTAGATTGTTCTAGTTTAATCATGTGTTTGTTATCATCATCCCTTTTAATGTTTATAACAATGCTCATTATGAGCTAAACTCCATTTACCATCTATAATCTATGAAGAAGCTTTGTTTTACTTGATGATTATGTGAAACATGTGGTTTAGTTTGGTATAGTACATGGTTATTTTGCAATTATCCTTTGATGAAGAAATGTTTTATCACTTTAACTCAATACATCAAAGTTGATGATTAATAATCATTCAACTCATGTTCTTGGAAACTAGAAATGGTAAAAAGAATACTTTGATAACTTATTCAAGATAAAACATGGATCCTTATGTTGTACTTAGAAATGATGAGATATAAGTTATGATCTATTTCTCTAGTTTTGATAACTCTAAAATAATATTGTTAACACGATTGCTTAGGTTATCATGCTAGTTAAAGAAATCATATGTTAATGGAATGTGTAATTATAACCTAATTAAATCAACCAAGGGGAGGTTGTGTGAGTTAACTACAACCACTTGAAGTTGCTAGGATTGGTATTTGAGAAATCGAAGTCAATCCTAATCGTTCTACTACACCAAACTGCTTGTCTACTTAAATTGACATTCTTGTGGTAGCATGACATTAGGACAGGATGGACTTTAAAATGCGCATGGTACTTTCTTTTATTTCATAGAATATGTTCACTTAGAAATAGGGGACTATTCTATCATATATTATTAGGACAAGTTTATCACATGTTTATTTAATAATCATCAAGGAATAATGGAGTGAATTCTTTATCTTAGATGGTAACCTTCAAATAATTGAATTACTCACTTAGAATTTATCTCCTATATATTATATATAAGTATTTCTATTTTATAAAAAGTTTGAAAATCAACCTCAAAATGATTAAACCCTTCGATTAAAGTAAGACGAAGATTCATTATTAGAAACATTTGTGTCCGCGGATCGATACTTGGTTCTTACCAATACTATTCTACATATACGATAGGTACACTTGCCTATTTTGTTTGTGTTTAGTCTCAGTAAAAATCACTTTTATAAATTTAAAACACGATCTTGTGCGAAATCTAAAACCCCTCTTTTATATTTCATCACACGCACATACCACATCAATAGGTCGTTAGTGGTGCCTTAGTAACATGCTTAAGAACCCCATACGTGCTTATCTGCTTGCCGTATGTGTTCAAATTATTTGTTTACAACTTTCCTAGTTAATTATTTAATTATTGTTTATTAATATATTGTCATGCACACACAAACACAAGACTGAGATTATGCCTCAACCACAAAATATTGTTCTTAATTAATTTAAATCAAATAGAATGTCTTTTATTTTTGGGAAATTCCTTATGAATTCCCTAGTGTTGTTTTTAGTCTTTCACCTTAGGGCTAGGTTGTGTGACAAGTCCTGTAGTAACTGGAAGGGAGAGAGAAATGTGAGTCGGGCCTTGGCAAACCGGTTCCAGAACCCAAAGTAAGACGCTATTCCTTACATGGAGGATAACCTGACGACAGTACTCGATCTTCTAGGCCAAAGTGGGACACAACTGTCATATGACCGACACCCTGGGCTGTCAACCGTAACCGCATTAGCAGTTGCAATTTGTTTTTAAACTGAATTAATGGTGATTCGTGGCTAAATTCAGTAATTTTCGATTATTGTGTTATGTTATTTAAAATGGTTAGTTGGGTGAAAAATCCATGGAACCCATGGGCACTCCTAGTATCAATTTCTTAACTTATCTTAAACATTATTTTTTTGTTGGAGTTAATAATACGTGGTGATTCACGGGATACTCCTACTACTCACATTTTTATCTCTTTAATTCGTTATTTAGTTGGTACAGTTAAAATACCATGTAACGCTCATGGGCCGTCCAACTCTCTTGCATTGATAATTCGTTAATTAGTTGGTACAGTTAAAATACCATGTAACGCTCATGGGCCGTCCAAATAAGTTATTTTTATTTGTTAGTTAGTTGGGCCATTAAAATTGCCATGAAAAGCTCATAGGAGGCCAACACTCAAATTATGTTTCATTAGTTGTTTGTTAAGTTAACATAATCGCATTGATTACATCATCTCATAATATTTAAGCAATTTACGCCTTGTCTTACAATCTTTTGTCTTTATTCCTCATAGGATGTCTTCACTATGAAACCACCGTCGTCGTCAACGCTCATATGGTTCTCATGACCGCCGTATGGCTGCTAGGATTACCAAATAGTTTGTTGCTGCTATGCCCGCTATCATAACCCAAATCCAAAGCCTCAACTCGAATGCTTCCACTACATTTGCTGCTCCGAACAACTATGACTTTAGGAACTTCTTGAGTACCAAACCTACCTCATTTCTTGGTGAAGAAAATGCCACCAAACTTCTGCAATGGTTCGAGAATATGGAGAATGTGTTTATCCATTGTGAATGTCCGGGCGCCAAACGGACTAAGTTCGCCTCGCGCGTTTTCGACAATCGAGCTATCACTTGGTGGAATGTTTTCAAAGCCAACCAAGGAACTGAGTTGGCTGTGGCCATGCCTTGGGACGATCTCAAGGAGGCCATGAAGAAAGAGTTTTGCTCTAAATGTGAAGTGCAAAGGCTTGAAACCGAATTTTGGGAGCTCAAGCAAATTGGTGGGGATAACTCCACCTATTCCAGCCATTTCTGTGAACTTAGCCGTATTATGCCTCACCTTGTAACCCCCGTGAACCGGGGCATTCTGAGATACATTCACAGTTTACCAACTGTGTTCCGTGATGCTGTAGTGAGTCGTAACCCATTAACCATCAGTGCGGTAATGGACCTAGCTGCTTCCCTCACCAAGGATCATGTCAGGGATGGAACCTTGTTCCGAAAGGATTCCAAGCCTAATACCGACAAGATCGAAAACGACTCATCCATTGATGATAAAGCCGAACCTAAACCTGCTTTAAACAACAACAATCACCGCAACAACAACAACAACAACCGTAAAGCCAATCACCAAACCTATGCCATTAACCAACCCAATGACAAACCTCCACCTAACCAAAATTCCCCGAACAAAAGACCCTACGCCGGACCTCATCCTCTATGTGTTAAATGTAGCCCTCATCACCCTTCTCAATCCTCTTGCCGACTGTGCACCCAATGCAATAGTTATGGCCACCTGCTAACACTTGTCGTACCTCGCCTAATGCACAAGCCATCCCATAATAGTATACCCCTCATGCTCAACCCGGTGTTCCCAATACCCTTGCTTGTTACCATTGTGGAGACCTGAATCATCTCCGCAACATGTGCCCTCAACTTATCCATGCTCATCAAGCTTAAGCTATGACTGCACCCTGCTACGCTACCCACCTCACCAAGTTCAAACCCATCAAACCCATGTCCTCCAAGCTCCTCTCATCAATCAAGATCAACCTTACCTAACTCAAATCTATCAAACTCCGCACCCAGCAGCTTAGGTTTACTAATTACATACTAATCAAGCCCCAATCTTGCAACCCTTTCAAGCTCAACCCATTCAAGCTATTCCAAGTCAATCTACCTCTATTGCTTCAACTCTTATAAATTCAATTCCTCAAGGTGCTTCAAGTCAAATCAACTAAGTTACTCAAGGACTCTGAAGAGCTTTGCTGATTTTCTCATTATATCTTAATTTAGTTTTGTCTTTTCCCAATTATTAATTGTAATGCCTCTTGATGGCATTGAATTATATCAAGTTAAATTTGTTATCCTTTGCATATTTTTTTTCTCATGAATAAAGTTTAGTTTATTTAAGTAGATTGTTTATTATAGCATACTCCTATCTTATTTTCTTATCCTCTTTCATCAAAAACAATTTGTATAATCTCAACTTTTAATGAGTTATTCCTTTACATTTTCAAGATTTATACTTTTACGTTGAAAGATGTTCTAAAAATTTCATTGTGTCATTTTAAATCCACTACAATTTTGGAAATGTCTTATATATTGGTGATTTTCAAGTTTCTAAAACTTTTGCTTTCTCAAAATCATGTCTTTCAAATGCTTTGTAACTCACACGATGGGACGAGTGATGTGGACCATCCGACGATCTAAGTAATTACGGGTCGACACATAATTATCCAAGTCCTCACATGGAAATCATAATACGTACAATTGTGTGTCATAATATAGAATCAAAAGTAGTTTGGATAATGATACAGATGTAAAGATGATAAGGACATGGTGGATACGCCGTTGGTACATCCTATATATACGTGTCCTTATCGGATTTTCATTTGCAACGTTGCTTCAACTATTCAAAGTTCCGTATTATGATTAGTTTTAAATTATACTAAAAGTGTTTTCTTTCCTAAAAACCTAATGGTTTTGTTCTAGTATTCTTTAATTTCGGGGCGAAATTCCCAAAAGTAGGGGATATTATAACAACTCGGATTTTTCTATTTAATATTTTATACCAGTTACCTGACCCGTTTCCATGTTTGGGAAATTTTATCAAGAAAATATCGCATTAATCGAGTTATTATTTTATTATTAATTGTTTATTATATTTATTTAATATATGTAAATAACTTTCATTTATGTGCATTTTCAACCCCAAACTATACTTTAACCCATTCCTATATCCATAACTAAACTAGAGGGACCAAATAGCAAAATCTAATTATTATAATCCATTTAAACCGTGAACCCGTACCCGTATATCATATCTAGATCACAAAACCATCACCCAATTAGTTGTCTTGTGCCATAATCCATTTAAACCGTTAACCTGTACCCATACACGTATTGTTCCTCTTGCCATATTTTCCCTTACTAACACCTTAATTGTGGAAAAAGATCGTTTTTGATTTGTATTGGCTAATATAAACTAACCATATTTAGTTTCATTGGTATTATACATAATATGTTCATCATAACTCAATTAAACCCGCTACACATTCCTAGATCCATCGCGAAGCAAATCCTCCTAACTAATTGCATTTTCATAACCTGCATGTATCATACCCAATTCTTGTTCTAGCCGACCCTATTACGATCATTTTAGCCTTCAATTAATCAATGTTGTAAGTAACTGTTGTACGTTTTCAGTTCATCCTTGCACCCTAAACATTAACCCTTTGGTTGATCGGCCAATAAGTTAACGATTTGGCCGATTATCATTCTAGGGTTCATATAGTTTGAATTGGGTTTGAGTTTGCCTCATCCCCATACGCCTCTCGTTAAACATCCTCCAATTTATGCTCTCTTATCAGCATCAACATTTCATGAAAAAAACAATGAAGAAGATAACAAAATCACCGTCAATTTTTATTCTTTCCGAATGATAAGTTCTTGTACGAGGTATGCTATCTATTTCTTCTTCATACATCCTATTACACTTTACTATTCTGTCAATGATTAACTCTTACACCATTGTCTTAATTAGGTCTTGTTTTTCGCCAAATATTACCCAATTAGTGAGTGGCCTAAACCCTAATTTTCGTCCAAGTATCTATTTGTTTTAGTTTTTGTTTATAATTTCAATGGTTAATGAATGAATCACTGTACTAAAATCATGTTTTGTTTACGCACACAGTGGTGCAATTTTGGTTCCTTCCATTTAGTTTGTTGTTACAGTTCACATCTAATCTTCATCTATCTGTTTTGTAATATTTTAGGTTTCAAATATTGTTCTAGGCATTAAAATCAAAGGGATCTGTGCACAAACACGCTTGTAGTTACACTGAGATGCCCTTTTTATTAACTCAATTGGCTGCTATTTTAGAGGTATTGCATAAACCTTTTTAGAGGCGTTATTGGATCTATCTTTACACCTTGATACATCGATAAACAAACAATTAAATAGGGGTGTTTGGAATTACTTTTCTTTAACATAAGCTGCCTTCTAAAAATACAATAGTGAATTTTGAATACGTACTTCCAAGGTCGTTGTGTA
The DNA here is from genome assembly GCF_021521415.1 of Bidens hawaiensis. Lineage (NCBI taxonomy): Eukaryota > Viridiplantae > Streptophyta > Magnoliopsida > Asterales > Asteraceae > Bidens > Bidens hawaiensis. Next base: position 27,361 of record NW_027491956.1, read on the forward strand.
ATTGCATTTTGCGTGTGAGTCTTTGGATGTGTTACATTAGGGTTATGATTCTTTTATCATTAATGTGAAATAATCAAATATGGAGAAATATAAAAGAAAAAAAATTATAGAAGTAAATCTAATACTTGAATATCGTCATCCTAAATGATATTTTAATTATCTATTTATGATCCTCTACCAGGTTTTGAGATACTGGCATTCCCCTGCAATCTATTCTTGCAACAAGAACCCGGGCCAATAGAAGAGACTGTTCAATTCATGTGCGAGAGGTTCAATGTCGAAATCCTGATCTTTGCAAAGGTAAAATATCAGTAATTAATATGTTTCCATATTCATATTAGTGGGGGCAACGAACCAGGACCAACTGAAAAACTTCACTGATCTAAACTGGTTTGATATCAGTCCAGTTACGGTTTGAACCAGTTGGGTCCCCAAACTGGACCTATGCCAAATACAAACTTTGAAATATGTGTATTGAGTATATAAATTTAAAATACTTTTTAAGAAAATATAAAAATAGTTAATCGAACTGAGTGTACTTGGTCTCATTTATGCCTAATCAGTGTCTGGTGCAGTTCTTTGGAATTGTCGATATTGGCTTATGTTTACACACGGCTAAATATATGTTTGCTTAATGGAATTCGGTCAAAGTCAATGGAAGTAACAGTGCGCCATTATACAAGTACTTGAAATCAAATGGAGGTAGACTTATGGGGACGTCAATCAAATGAAACTTCACAAAATATGTCGATTTAGGGCAAGAATTGAATCATCTGCCATTGAGGTAATATTTCTACTTCAATAAATATGATTACCATCTAAGTTATTTATAAATAATTAGTGTGTTTATAAATAATTATGTGTTGACATGGTTAGAGAGGGTTTTCTCGAGATGTTATCACTAACCGGTCAAAATGGCTATGGTCTACCTAATGGGTCTAACTCAACGAATGCTTTAACTCTAGCAGATCAATTTCAGTTATGCTTTATATGGGTTATGATTTAGTTGTAGACCAAGCACCATTGACCCGTTATTTACGATATAGTTTGTGTTTGATGTAGGATTAAGGTGTCTGCATACACCAAAATACATTGATTTTAGATAACATAAGAGAGTTAAAATGACCTATTTGCCTTTGTCAAATGCTATGAATATTGGCAACTTTTCATTACAGAACTAACTATTTAACCATTATCATTTTTAAAAATCATACAGGGAATTATAATGATTGTTTTAAAAACATTACCTTTTGATTTAGGCAATTTAAAGATTACATCAGGTTTGTTTTTTAGGGTTGTTCAAAACGCTCATAACTATGAGCCGAGCCGGCTCGTATTGTAAACGAGCTGATGCCGAGCCAAAGTAAGCTTGGTCGTGCGGCTCGTTTAAAGTAAAGCTAATGTTGTAACGTATATAAATTTCAAATTTTGCAGTTTAGTAGTTATGCAATGTGTACAAATAAAAAGAATATATTTTTATTTATATATATAAATACGTTTAAAAATATTATAAAACTAATACTTTTAAACATAGTAATCAAAAGCTTAGGGCCTCTGCGCCTAGGCTCAATGAGTCGGCTCAAGCTTTAAAGGACTTCACTCGTTCCAACTGAAAGCGAGACTGAACCCAGAAACCGAAACTAAAAACTGAAAAGCTCAAATCTGAACTAAAACCAAAAAAAAAATAAAAAAAATTTAAACCAAGCCTAACGAAACCAACAGTATGATGTTGTTTTACTATTCACAACCAAATTCATGTTTATTTTGCTTTGTATCTATTAATTTAGGCATTTAGTATAACACACAACTAATCGATCTTTGGGCTGTAACTGTACTAAATCAGAAAAGTGTCCAGGTATTACATTAAAATGAAGTTATTTTACCACGAATCAAACTTTGTTATGCTTCCATCTACACTTAAAAAAATTGTTTCAATGAAAAATTGTTTGAGAATAGTGTTATTATTACTTTGACATTCCTAACATGTTGTTTACTTGCAGGTTTTGAGTGATGAAGCAATTAGGACTGCAAAGCGATTGGCATTTTAAGAAGGCTTGTTGAGTGAGGAAAGTCCAAATTACTTACAGGTAGTTAAAATTTAAAGTTAACCACATCCAGATTTAGCTTCCATTATTAGATTTGAGTCGGTCAATATGTAACACGGTTCAGTTTGAGATGAATTATCATAGAAAAGAAACGAGTACCACTTTGCAAACAAGTACCAATTAGATGTAAAATGGTTCCTTTGTTTACAGTTATTAATATATTTTAAGTTGTTTTTTGTTCACCAGTTTCTTGAATAACACAATGGTTACTGGTGTTTGTGTTGCTATTATTTAATCAGTTTATGAAATTCTTTTATTTTCTTCAAAAACAAGGGTATTATACATTCATAATTCATTTTGTGTAGACCTCATTTTCCTGAAAAACACTGGATTTCATCACATGCCGTACGTTGGTTAATGACACTGATGCAAAGGTGAAAAAAGAATCAAGTTTCACAACCAATTCCTAATCTGACCTAAAAAAGGTATTTAATTCATTTTCGATAGAATCAGCGTGAACTGTAGGTTGAAATCAGGCTCTAAACATATAAGTTGAAACCGATCCTAAACCGGTTAGACCCTACCTAAACTTGTCAAACCCACCGATTTTGAACAGGTTGGAACCTGATTATAAACCCGTTGGGCCTAATCCTTTCAGTTTTGCAAACCGGTTCCATCTGAATGTACAATTTATTCCATTTGTGTCTCTTTTAGGTTTGCACAAAGACATTAGGTATGACATGCATATGTATTGATTTATTATGTTTGTATTCTTTTAGTAGTTATTTTATATGCCCGCACACGTGTATTAAGGTTGATTTAATTAAATTGCAAAGTTGCAATATTTAGGCTTCTCATTGCTTGTATGATTAGATACTCATAATATTCGTTGTATTCATTGTAGTTTAAGTTTGGAAATGGAGCAGTAGAATACACAAATGCAACTAACATGTGGTCTGCTGGTTGTGTGTTGGCTGAGCTACTTCTTGGACATGGGGTTACTTAGTTATAACGGTTATTTGTTTGGCATTTTACAAGTTATTAAATGTTTAAATAAGTTTGAACATGTTAAACTTGTTTTGTATTGTGTAATAAGATGAACACATGGACTTATTTGTACTCGATTGATATGTGTTTATAAAATTTCTTTTTATAATGAAGCCAACCTGTGCTAGCTTGGTTTAAAACCAACAAGAGCTTGAGCTCAAATTTTTTGCTCAATTTCAAATTCAAGCTAAGCTTGCCTTGGCTCGACGATCGGCTCGTGAACACTTTTGTATAAGCCAAGTGGTAAAAAAAATATGTTGAACATTGATTATTTTCGTTCATTTCGCAAATTTTTTGCTCAATTTCAAATTATACTTTATTTTCGTTCATTTCGCAAATGAACAAACATGAACATGAAATTTCATTAATGAACAATATCTTTTGACTGATTGGTTAACATCATTTATAAATCTGGAGATTTTTAGTTGAACATTGATTATTTTGATTCACTATTGCTTAGGTTAGATAAATGTTTGCTTTTGTGTTGGTAGTTGCTTCCTAAGTTGAATCTGAAAGATAAATAACTGTTTTCATTAACTTAACTGTACTTTCATTCATTGAACATTATAGTAATAATCACTGCTAAGTTTCAGGGGTTCACAATATCAAGGTGATCAAAGGCCACAAGAAATTACTACAAACTCATGGTATCCTCCGCGTGTCAGCTCACCGAGTTCATCCCGCCCTGCTACTCCTAATTGCATCAACTCTAATACTTATCCACAACGGGCTGGAGATCAACCTCATGTTTCTCCTGCTGGGGCTGCTGGCATTATGGTATATGAGTATATCTAAAAGATAAAAGGTACACTTTCTTTTACACAAGTTATAAACTTATAATCATTAATTATTTATATTCTTTTGTTTGTTTACATTTTGTATGTTATATCATGTATGTTGGTTTTGTGGGCACTGGTTTTTTATGGCTAAGATAAGTTAATACATTAAATGTTAAAACTTGATTACTAAAATACATTATATATTTATTATTGAAAATTATAATTCATTAGCAGTTAATTTGCTATATATTATAGCAGTTTTAGTAGCAGCTTTTTGATTTTGATTTTATCCATGTGTTGACTAACAAGTCAACTGCTAAATTGGATTAGCTGTTAAGTTTTGATCACAGTTGGTTGTTGGATTATTAGCTTTTAAAAATAAGTTATTTGTTAGATTATCTGTTGATTAGGTTAGGTGTTAAATTGAATTGTTACTCTTTAATTGTATAGTTTGTCAACATTATTTAATTGATGTAGTGCTGATGAGTTAGGAAAGCTTTTATCAGACCCAGAGGCCTATCAACGGTTCTTGCTTTCAATTGATTCTGTGAGAATTCAGAACAATGTAAGCATCAAAAATATTATTCAGACAACCATTTTAGTTTTTTGTTACAGTCTTCAACATATTGCTTTTACATTTTAGTTATTCTTAATATTTTGTTTTATTTGTAAACCAGGTAAGACATGAGCTTCGAGAGGAACCTGTGCAGCTTGCAAGTAAGTTTTTGTTGATGTGTAAACTTTGTTTAAAGTTGTACTCCTAACCGTTTACTTCCGAATGGGTCGATTTGGGAATATAATAATTAGTTAAACGAGTGCCGGTACCGAAATATTCGGTTCGGTACCGGTACGGTACCGGGATAATACTGGTACCGAAGGTAAAAATTCGGGAAATACCGGTACCATACTGATCTCGAAACTCAAAACTTTGGTACCGATTCGGTAACGACGGTACACAATCGGTACCGATTTTGTTCTTCCCTAATACAACCTCCTAAGTCGATGTCTTCAAAGATTTAGATTAATATTGTGATAGTATTGTTTTTGTATTCATAACTACGTTTTTATCGTCCTTAGAAATGGACAAAAAGTTTCACTAGCCTACCTAATTGGACCTCACCTAACCCATTTAACCTAACTCTGTTTTATAGGCATGTAAACGAACCGGGCATGTTCATGTTCGTTCGTTTAACTTTAACCGGACAAATGATAGAGAACGAACAATTAAACGAAAGGGGTTTTCTTGTTCGTGTTCAGACTTCAGAAAATCAACATGTTCGTGTTCGTTTATGTTCATCGGTTTAACAGTATAGGCGAACGGTTCTCAAACGTTAACTAACGAACATAACTGAACATAGATGGGCAAGCATAACCTAGCTAAATCCAGTTAAAAGTAATGAAAAGAACAATGTGTTCTAATGAATCAAAAAATAAACATGAATATATTAACGAACGTGAACAAACAAATGCACACTAACAAGCATAAATGAACGAGCATGAATGAACACAAACAAACATTCATGAACATAAATTGACCAGGTTGGTTATGCAGTTTGGAAAACCGGGTCTCATGGTTTGATTTGGGGTTTGGAACTGGCTGGGGTTTGGAACTGATTTATTTTAGTATTATAAAAAATAAGGTTCTATTGTTTCATTTCTTATGTGGTTGTATGTGAATGCGTTTAGGAAACTGAAATTAGCATTAGGAACAAGTTGATTCACTGATTGAATTTCAACTCTAGGCTTACCACAGCACAAGGTGTTTATGTGCATTGAAGTATCAATTTTGGGCTGCATTTCAATCATCTTTTTTGCATATCTAGGGATAAAATGGTGATTTCACAGGAAAACCAATGAAAGAAGGTGGTGCAAGAGCAAAAGCCTATTAAACGGTGCTACATGGCTACACCTGCAAAAATATCGACTTTAAAATGTTTCTTAATGTTAGTTTTTTTGAATTTATAATTTTTGTTACTCTTAGAAAGATATTTTTAGAGGACGTTTGAATAAAGTTCTTTCTTGTATCGTTTATATTGTTTGGATCCATGGTTTGGATAGTAACGCTTCTATGTCATGGATTTTACCCATTAAAATGTAGTGATAATTTGCGGTATGTAAAATAACATATACCCGTGAAACCTGCCTACCTGCCCCATCGTACCCACTTAAAACCTGGACCGAACTGTGTTTTTGGTTCGGGTTTGAAACTTTTTACAAATTGTTGGCGCCGTGACATTGCGCGGGTTTCATACTATGGAGAATATATTTAACATTTACCGTTTTACAAACCTGGACCGACCTACGTGTTTTCGTTATATAATGTGTGTTAGGTTGAACCTGAGCTTAAGCTCCATTCTTTAATCGGTTTCAAAGCTGAGCCAAGCCTGCACTTTTAAATTTCTAGCTCGCTTTCTTGTATGGAGAAAGTGGTAGAATAACCGTGTTGTGAATTCGCCGCCGCATCGTGCGGGCACCTACTAGTATATATATATATATATATAATAAGTATTACATTTTTAAAGGATTTAATATTAATGATTTAAAAGTATTTTTAATTATATAAATTAAATTAAATATATCATGATATTTAAAAGATAGTTATAACTACAAGTATTTTATAAACACTTATATTTTATATAAATATTATTTATTATTTATTTAAAGGTAATCTTTATTAATAAATAACAAATTTAATTAAATTATTATTTCCCAAATATCGGTCGATCTCAAATCATTATTAATATATATTATTTATTACAACGTTAAATGAAAATAATACTTATAATTAAAAGATTTAGTTTTGTTACAATTATATATATTTTTAATAACCTTTATAAAATTAATTTTAAATAAATTATTTTAAACTCTCAATCTCTTTTAACCCATTCATTAATCCATAATTATTTCAGCGTTATTACTCTTACTTATGGTTTTCCCGTTAATTCATCTCGACAAGCATGGCTTTTATTTTATTATCGTTCTTAACACATTCAATACCTTCGCTTATTTGATAATGTGAGTAATCACTCCCTTTCTTTTACTTGCGTTTTCCAAACTTTTGGAGCATATGCGTACTTACATTATTTACTTATTATTAGTATTCACACTAGCAATTGTTAACATTGTGTGTTATAAATTATGTGCCTAACTTGCTACTTGTTAAATTGTTTATTTGAACACATTCGGAGAGGTCCGTCACATTCACATTTAGTATGATCATACGACCGTCATAGTAGCTAAAGCCCACTTCGCATGGCAATGGTTTTACCGACACTCATTTATTTGCTTATTTGGCTTGATTGTATATCGCATTAAGGGCAGTTTGCTTATTTTTCTCATTTTATATTGTATTGAATTAACTGGTGTTTTACTCACTCAACCTAGTGCTGACAAAATATATCTATTTTATACACATATGCAAGTTTTAGACTGAATTTAATGCAAGCTTTTGGAAGAGATTTAGATGATGCTTTAAGTCAGAAGAATATTATCAAGACACAACTTATCAAGACTTAGATTTGAATTTACGTGTTTTTATTTAATGGGTTGTACTTTGTCATTTCAAATGGTTTGATTATTTAATTAAATTTAATAGGTATTCTCATTTTCAAGTTATTGCATGATAGTTCCTTGAGAGCTGTGAACAATCAGTTTGCGCCCAGGCGTTTCAGCCTTAGGTTGGGGTGTGACAGGGTATATATAGACGATGTGTTTATTCGTTAGACACTCCCTAACGAATGAGCCTCATTCGCTATCAATACATTAACTAACATTCATTATCTTAACAGATGAACACATACGTTACCCTCATTCATTCACTGTTTCACCACATTTGTTTTTCACTCATTCGTCATAGCTCATAAGCGTGAACAATATCATTCATGATTGTTCATTTGTTACCAAAAATCTCTCATTCGTTACATCTTTTGGCACATTCGTTACAAAAGTTTCTAATATTGACAGTTTTTATCCTTAAACTTTTTAAAGTTTAAACATCATGACAAACTTTTTTTCTTTAGCGTCACAAGAGGCGATCATGCAGCAAATGATGACTACTGATTCTGAGATTGGGTCTCACACTAAATGCTCGAGGCTCAATAAGATGCGTGATTTTCCTAAATGGGAACCAAGATTTGAAGCACATTTGGGAGCAATACATTCCGAGTGTATGCAAATTTTGGATATTGATTATGTTCCATTGATACTTAACTCGGTGACACTTGGTAATACTGAGAAGTGGTTTTCTCAAATGTCTTTCGAAGAAAAGAAAGCCTATGATATTGAGACAAAGGCTTATTTCACATTGACTATGGCATTACCCGAGAATATTTTTACCAATTTAGCCATATTAAGATATGTGCTCGTTTGTATTAAGCTTTTAAACCGAGAAGCATGGGAAATACAAAAGAGAGCAAGAAGTCAATGTTAAAGTATCAGTTCAGATACTTTAACCTCATTCAAGGAGAAACTGTTGAAGAATTGATCACAAGATTCTTTCATCTGACCGCTGAGATGCACAATTTCAAAATTCTTCCATATGACAGTGATCTTATTGACACATTGAAGAATTCCCTACCTCCTTCTTGTTCTACTTATCCGATAGTACAAACAGAAAATGGGTACTTCAAGAATGATAAACTTAATACAATGGATTTTGTGCAGAAGTTGGAGGAACAAGAATATGATTTTAAGTGTCAAGACTCATCCAAGGGAAATCAAGATCCTACTTTGTATGGTGGAACAAATCCAGTCAGTAAAAGTGTATCTACTCCAATTACTTCTTTTTCTTCTCAAACCACTCAAGATATTCCTCAAGAGGTTTCTTCTGAACCTAATGTATTCCCAAGTTCATCTGGTTGTAATGTTGGTTCAGTTCCTCATGTTACACCGCCACCTAATGTTAACATGAAGGAAGTAGAAATGCATTTTTCTTTCAGTGGAGCTTTTATGGCTTCTTATGAAAAACTAATAGGTGGTCAAGCAGCAAACAGTGACATGACCGATGAGGATTATGATCAGGTTGATCCTGATGATCTTGAGTTAATGGATTTGAAATGGAACATGGTGATGATTGTAAGAAAAATAAAGAAGTTCATGCAAAGAACTGATAAAGACTTGTCTGCCATTAGCAAGAGGATTGGATTTGACAAACTGAAAGTCAAAATTTATAATTTCCAAGAGTTTAGTTATTTTTCCAAGGAGTATGACAAGCCCAGAAAAGAATATTCTTCTTCACCAAGGACTCAAGATAGAAACTTCAATACCAACAAGAAGTATAACAACATTGAGTCAAAGGAGAAACCTAAAGGTGTTGATTCTGCTAAACATGGAGGGTCACTTGCAATGATCACTCAAGAAGGAATTCATTGGTCCCAAAGAATGTTAGGTAATGTATCTTCTGAGGGAACCAAGCTAACTTGGCTGTGATTGAACAAGTGGAGCAGTTTGAGGATGCTAAGGATGATAAGCTTATGGATGAGAGTGATGATTTTGAAACAGAATCAGATGCTTCAACTGTTTATCAAGCAACATTTGCATGCATGGCAAAGATAGAAGAGGCTAGTTCTAACTCTTATAAATTTTTTTCTGTTGAGTCTGATAAAGGTATTTCATCTGTTGTTGATGAAATAGAATGTTGTCATTGTGCTGAATACAAGTCAAAACTTGACTCACTTTGTCACCACAATGATCAACTAATGTGTGATCTGACTATCATTTGTGATAACAATCCACAAGTGGTTGAACTTGACCAAAAATCATAAGATAAATTTGAGGCCTTGTCGATTAGTAATCATGACTTGAAAGCATAGATGTCAGTCATACAAACAATCATTGATGGTCAATTTCAAGAAAGAGTTAAGTGCCATTTTAGTACATGTGGTTTTATCAACTACGCAACTTTAGTACTTTTTTTGAATTTTTCGCAACTGGCTATTTCACGTTTCAAAAACTGGTCATTTTAGTACTTTTTCATAACTCTGTTTAATTTGTCCGTTAAATCAAGGGTAAACTAGTAATTTCATAATATTTTTCTATTTTCATTTAATTAAAACACCCAAATTAAAACATCAAACTCCATCTCCCACTCAACTCATAGATATGCAATTCACTTTCCCCCCAATCCAAATCCCCAACTCAACTTTCAATCTTGATTACAAAACCCCAATTCAATCACTCACCCTTTTTTTATCCTCCAACCTTCCATTTCTCAAATTGTTCCACCAGGTCAATACTCAATCAACAGCGGATCTCCGACCATCACCAGCGTCGGCGGCCGCGTCTTCATTTTGAAGATCTAGCTTCAAATTACTTAAGAGCCCAACAAACCATTTTCATTGATACCTCTGGTAACTCAATCCCGTCATCTGAATATTCCCAACTTTTCCGAACGGCGAGAAGCATCTCCAACCTCGTCGACCCGGGTAAACAGTTGGAATCTGATAAACAGATTATGTAGGCAGCTAATTGGCAATGTAAAATGCCCATTAATAATTATGTTTACCTCTATTTTACATACTAGAATAATAATAAACAGATTATGTAACTAATAAACCTTGTATTGCAACTGTTTATTTGACTCTGGTTGGGAAAAAGATGCCGGTGGCGGTAGTGCATTTGTTGTTCTTCGTTTACTAAACGGGCCAACAGTGGTCCACCCGGGTAAATCAAGCCGGGTTGACCCGAGAAACCCATGTGGTTTTTGATCAGATTCTAATTGGGTATTGACTTGAATCGAACAATTGTTGATATTTAGGATGAACTTGGGTACATCGAAATCCGACGGCGGCGATTGCCGGAGAAGAAGGGTTTTTTAAGATCATTGGCTGCCTACAATCATATTTGGTGTACTGATATTAGAATTGGAGAGTTAAGCGGAGAGAGAGGGGAGAGAGATTTGATTGTCATGGGTTTTGATTTTTGAACATTGATTTATTCTTAGTATTTTAATTTCAATTTGTTTTGTTTATTTAATTGTAAGGTGTTTTTGTTAAAAGAAAAGATAAAACAAATTAAATAAAGAAAATTACCAATTTACCCTTGACTTAACGGACAAATAAACGGGGTTATGAAAAAAAATACTAAAATGACCAGTTTTTGAAACGTGAAGTAGCCAGTTGCGAAAAATTCAAAAAAAGTACTAAAGTTGCGTAGTTGATAAAACCACAGGTACTAAAATGGCACTTAACTCTTTCAAGAAATTTTGAAATTAAGAACTAAGATCAATGAGCTTAAAAAAGGAGGTGATGGAGTTGAAGAATAAGTTAGGAAAATTTAGAAATTTATCTTTTTGTTGGATGAAATCATTGAAGTTAGTAACACTCATCTAGAAAACTGGAAAAGCTGGTTTAGGTTATTTGGAAATTCCTCCTCCATTTCATAATGATTATACCAGTATCCCAGACCCAGGAAATATAAAAAGGATTGATATTGATGGTCATTTGATTTTTGATCCACTTATGACTCACTATCATTCGTGATAACAATCCACAAGTGGTTAAACTTGACTAAAAATCAAAACATAACATTGAGGCCTTGTCTACTAGTAATCATGACTTGAAAGCTGAGATGTCAGTTAAACAAACCATCGTTGATGGTCAATTTCAAGAAATTTTGAAATTAAGAACTAAGATCACTGAGCTTGAAAATGAGGTGATGGAGTTGAAGAATAAGTTAGGAAAATTTAGAAATTCATCTTTCTGTTGAATGTAATCATTGAAGTTAGTAACACTCATCAGAAAACTAGAAAAGCTGGTTTAGGTTATGTGAAAATTCCTCCTCCATTTCATAATAATGACCAGTATCCCAGACACAAGATACCTAAAAAGGAATGATATTGATGGTCATTGGATTTTTTATCCACATGTGACTGTGGATAAAGTTATTCATGAGGAGAAAGCTAAAATAGTTGAACCAAAGTCAACTCCAAAACCTCAAATTCGTAGTAATGTGGTTTTTACTGAAATTGACTATGGGGTGTTGGTTGAAGATGTGTCTGAACCACATGTGGTTCACAAATATAAGAATAACCTATTGATAATCATATTCTTTGTGAACCATGTGATTCTCTGAGTTATCATCAGAAAAGCCTGTTATTTCTGATGAGGATTTAATGAAGTTTATTAATCTAAGTTTGATAAAGTAAAAAGTGGTCGGGTTTACAAACTAAAAAGGGTTAATAAAGTATTTTTTGAACAAGATATCCCTTTAAGTTTAATTACGCCTGAATTAACTAAGAGTGTGTTTATGAATGAGACATCGAGCTTGATTGAGTTTGAAAATGCTTTTGAAAATCAAAACTGATTAACAAGTCTCAAGTGAAAGAAAAGTCAAATTTGCAAACACGGATCAATTTTGTGAAATCATCAGGTTTAGATTCACTAAAGAATTTTTCTGAATGTTCTAATCTTGATTTTTACAAAAATAAATATGCAAACAAGACAAAAAATTCCTAAACTAAAGGTTGAATCTTTTTAATATGATGAGTCACACTAATCTACTAATTCACCACAAACGCTTACGGATATGGGAACTTGTTTCTTATGTCGTGGACGTAGCCATATTGCTAAAAAGTGTAAATCTAGGGTAAATATTAATGGAAAGTCAAAGGAACAAATTCCTATGATTAAAAGCATCCTAAAAAGACAACCTACTTAAGTTAAGGTTGATGACACGCATATAATGTTTAGTGAAGTTAACCCTAGGAAGATTGTGGGGGTTAATTTTCAAGAGTTTAAGGTATCTAACAAAAAGGTTAAGGTTGTTAAACCTCTTTGTAAGAATGAGAACTCTGGTGTGATTCGCGATGAATATCTTAAAAGAAAGTCAAAAGTACCCTTGTCTTCTACTCGTGTTTATCAAATACACCATCAAGACTTGAAACAAAATTCAAGTGAGATCAAGGTTCTTGTTGATGTTCTTCCCACGAGAAAACCTAAGATTGAATTATGCCAAAAGGAAACAAAGGTTGAGCACAAGACTGAGGCCTAGGCAGCCTTTTTTAACCAATCAATTACTTGATTGTGCAGAGTTCATCCAAGAGTATTTCAGGAGACAAATGGATAATGGTTAGTGGATGTTATCGGCATATTACCGGCAATCTTAATCTCCTTTTAAATGTAAAAGATATCCAAGGGGGTAATCAAGGAGGTTTGATTACAAAAGTGGGAGAAGTCTCAAATATTCGTATTACATTTGAAAAGGTTAATTATTGTGACAAAGTTGATCATAATTTGTTGAGTGGTTCACAGATTTGTAATAAAAGTTTACAAATTTGTTCACGAATAAGGAGTGTGTTGCATAATCATGTTGCAATATGTGTTAGTGCATTGTTTTGCCTTTTCGTTCTTTGTTTATCTATGTAATTTAATATTATTAATGAAAAAGGGCATTTTGGTAAGTTTACCTGTCCATTCATTAGTTTATATGGCCATTCGTTAAGTTTGTTTAACTAATGTGCCCATCCGTTATGTTTATTGGCCATTCGTTATGATATGTATAACGAATGAGCCTATACGTTATGATATTGTACCATTCGGTAAGGATGTTTAAAGAATGAGGTATAACGAATGAGTCATTCGTTATACTATAAGTTAGTATTAGGGAATGAAGACAAATGAATCCCATTCGTTATGGGATGTATAATGAATGGGTATCATCTTCTATATAGCCTTTTCCCTGATCTTATATTAAAAGAAGTGTGAAATTATATTATTGCAAGCTGCTACTCTTTCCATTTAAACTCTACCCACACACACTTCACTAAAGCATAACACACAGATCAATCACCTACTAATACAACAAATAACGAGATATGTTAAGTATGATTTGAAATCGTTTACGTCCGTAATAGGTTTCTTAAGTGTTATCAGATCCTAGACGTTCGATTATTCAGGTGATTTGACATTTAATTGATATGAATTAGGGATGAGATCGGGACCGTACCCATACCTATACCCGTACCTTTAACCCAAAGTACCCGTACCTAAAATCAGTAAATCTTGGTACCCATACCCGTACCTAAATTATATGGTACGGGTACCGGAATCGGTACGGGTATAGGTACTTTGGGTAGGATACTTGCTTTGGTACCTCTTTGTTCTTTTTTTTAAAAAAAATTACTCACTAAACTAGGTATCGATAACGGTACGATACCGACAGTTAATTATCTATAATACATAAACCATAACACCACAACCAAAACATAATACCAAAACTAAAAATGAAACAAATCAACAATAATATAAAATCCATTCCCCTTTCCTTTCTATAAAAACAAGTTATTTTAGGTGTAGGTGTTCGTACACGACATCAGATTGCTAATGCAAATGATGATAACATTTTCATGTGTGTATGCTGATATGCATTAATTAGGAATCATGAGTATCACTCGACACACTTGCTTCTTATCTCAAATGGAACTTTCGGACTCTTTGTGGGTTGAGGCAATGCAAGAGGAATTGCAACAGTGTATCCGACTGGGTGTATGGAATCTCATCGATAAACCTGATCGGGTTAAGATACCGATCCCGACTAAATGGGTCTTTAAATGTAAGAAGGATGACCGTGGGGTCATAGTGAGAAATAAAGCACGTTTATTCGCGCAAGGGTTTCATTAGAAAAAAGGCATAGATTACACAAAAGTGTATGCTTCTTTTGCAAGACTGGAGGCCATACGTATATTTTTTGCCTATGCAGCCTTCAAGAACATTAAAGTATATCATATGGACGTTAAGAGTGTGTTTCTTAACGAGGAACTTCCTGAAGATGTGTTCGTGAAACTATCTCCTGGTTTTGAAGAACCTGACTATCCAGACCGAGTTTACCGGTTAAACAAGGCTCTATATGGTCTACACCAAGCCTCGAGAGCTTGGTATAACACCCTTGCTGACCATCTTACTGATAGTGGCTTCAAACGAGGGACTGTGGATTGTACCCTATTTTACAAGACTGTCGGAGAAGATCTACTCCTTATCCAGATTTATGTCGATGACATTATATTTGGCCAACAAACGACAAGTTATGTATGGGCTTCGAAAATTTGGTGCAAACAAAATTTGAGATGAGCTCGATGGGGGAAATGAATCCCTTTCTAGGGTTGCAGGTTCAACAGTCTGACGCTGAAATTTTCAATCATCAGACAAAGTATATGAAAAATGTCTTGAGCCGGTTCAATATAACTGCCAGAGAAGTTCCTTCTACCCCGCTTCCTGTGGGTCACAATTTGTCATCAGATGTACCGTTGATTACATCCTTTACTTAGCTATGATAGGTTCTTTAATGTACTTAACTGCATTGCGTCCTGATATAATGTTTGTTGTTCGCTTGTGTGCCAGGTATCAAGCGAGTCCCCGAGTGACTCACATGGCGGCGGTGAAGTGTTGGTACATGATGTCAGTAGTTCAGTATCTAGTGTCTGTAATCGATTTATTATGTTTTGTATTTAGAATTAAGCGAACTTGTCTCACAAGTTCACCTGATATAGGCGAACTTGTGGAACAAGCGAAGTTAGTGACAACTTCGCCTAAACATGTTAGGCGAAGTTGTCGAATGTTATATAGGTTGAGGTTACGGCTTGTTTGTTGGTGTGGTTCAGTTTTGTGTAATCGGTGATCGAGATATCACGTGTTATCAGTTGCAATACAACGTGTTCTTAGTTTATTGTAACGTGTGTTTGATTGTGTTTAACGTGTTTCGTCTTCTACGCTCGTATCGTCTTACGTAGGGATTCCGCACCTACGTAGAACGAGATATTTCGTGTAGATCCGGCTGGGAACCTACATGAAGCGTATATTTCACTATCTAAGGAGTAGTCCTAATATCGGGTTATGGTATTCCAAGGAAGATAGTTTCAGTCTTACTTGTTTTTCCAATTCGGATTATGGAGGATGCAAGATCAACTTGAAGTCTACTACAGCCGGTTGTTAAGTTTTAGGAAGCCGGCTTGTATCATGGCAGTGTAAAAGCCGACAACGGTTTCCACTTCAACCGCATAAGCCGAAGACGTGGCAACCTCGAGTTGTTGCTAACAAGTTTTATGGATCTAGAAACACTTGCGGGATTACGGTTTGAAGTTTCTTGCTACTCCCATTTTTATTGATAACTATGTTGCTATTTGTATCACAAAGAACCCCGTGCACCGCTCTAAAATGAAACATATTGATATTTGTTATCATTTTATTCATGAATATTATGAAAATAAATTAATTGACATAGAGAAGGTGCACATGGATTATCAGAAGGCAGACCTTTTTACTAAAGCGTTTGAAAAAACAAGATTAAATTTTTTCTTGGTTTAAACGGTTTAAAATCTCTTGCTGATATCTCTAATCTCAGATAATCATTTTTTCTTTTGTTTGTACAGTTTTTGTTTTGTTTCTTATTACTTTAATATTCTGGTTTTTGGGGGAGAAAATGGGAAAATAAAAAATCATTGTGCTTTCTGTTTGTACTGAAAAAATCCAAAAGCATTCAAATATTTCAAAAATACAAAAACATTAAAATTGTGCTCCTCAAAAATTGAGTTTTGAAGCAAAATGATAATATGATAGTACATTGGTCATTTTATTCTAAAATTTCAGTATAAAAATAGGCTTAAAATACTGAGCACTTAATTGTATTGGTGCATTGGTAGGTATTAAACAAACAACTAGGGTAAAGTATGTGATTTAATATAAAATTGCCATATTGATAGAGGTGTTAGTCTCTTTTCCAAAGTCTTGGTAATGAAAGCAGAAATGTAATAGTCTGTCATACTTAAGCCTTATGTCTGGTTGATCTCCAAAAACAAAAATTCTAAATAAAAATGTCTAGTTAATGGTTAACACTTTAATGGTGTATGGTCTTATGGCCTCAAATCCTGTATTGATGGGATGCCTTAGGTTTCTGGACACTGTGAGTCTTTTTGCGGTTTATTATCCGGGTATTCATAATCTGAATACTTAAATGCTTTAAGAGCGAACCCTTATAAGTCGATAAAATTGATCACTGATGTACTTCCTACAAATTCACTACTGACTTGATCAAACACGCTCTTAGTTATACATTGTTCCACCCTTGAGTGCGTCTTAATACTAATAAGAAACGGACCCAGGGGATACAATGTCTGTAAGCCAAATAGATGAACTCTTGCATACTCACTTACAGTAAAGCAAGCTTGGTGTATTGCTTGATAACGGGGGTATACCTTGTAGTGGGGATAATTTTCTTATATTGCTCAAACACTAAAAATCATATATTTTGATTATCAAGCATAATGGTTTAAGTCAAGTTAGGGTGACATGGTAAAAGTCAAATTAAGCACGAACTAAGATTAGAGGCTGATAGTTTCTGATATATTGTGCCTTAAATGAATCTTAAACATATCACAAAAATACTTGAAAGTTTGTTATAAAATTTAAGTGGATAACAATATCAATGACTGACTTAGCGTTGGTCATAATAATGCTAACGAATAAACCTGTTATGGAGGATTTGTAGATCAAATAATTCTCTGCTCAACTCACAAAATATGTAACACTTTCGTAGATCAGATTTCATATTTTCCTTAGTCTTAATTGTTTTTCATTCGAAAATATTCAAAATCCAAAAATATATTATTTCTGCTTTATTTTCGATTTCGAGCTAAGAGTTAATTTTGAAAAGAAAAATACAAAAAGATTTTCACACGTTTTAAGTTAAGTTTTTTTTCTTGTAAAACACGTTAAGGTATTGGTTTTTACCTTTTAATGTATATATTATCAAAACAGGGTTTTTGATACATATTTAATCACTGGAATGGTAAAATGGCAAATGGAACATATTCGTTAAGAGTAATCATAACGAATGGTGGTCATTCGCTGTGAAATTGATAACGAATGAGACCATTCGTTATTAATTCATTCTCTTATGTTGGTCTGATAACAAATGACATCATTCTCTATGATTGAGATAACGAATATAGAGCAATTCGTTATAGTAATAATTTAAGGGTGGGTTGATTCGTTAATTTTCTTTAACGAATGGATACACGATTGAATGGTGTACATGGGTTTCATGCAAACTGTATAATATATAAACCCAGATGAAGAAGAATGGACTTCATTCGTCTTCCTAGATATTTACAAATCACTAAAAGGAGCGCTGACAAAGTTTTCCAGAAATTTTAACCATCACCAAACTCACTTCTCTTTATCAAGTTGTGTTCCTAAGGTATAGACGAACTCAACTATACCATTTTCGTCAATTTGATTAACATTTGAGGGGTTAATTAGGGCTTAAAATGAACCGATCAAGTTTAATCAAATTAACGTTTTAATCATCAATGTTGAGTTGTTTATTGATTAAGGTTAGTTAACGATGTGTTTCCGAGCCTAATGATATCAAGTTAAGACAAATTCTTGGTGTTTTAAACCTGATTGAATTTTGAAATTGCATTTTTTGACTAATTTGATCAGTCAATTTGGACTTTGACCTGTTGGAGTCATATTATGATATTTATCTGTTCTGATTCATTATGAATAACAAATGGAAGTTCCATTCGTATATACAGTTGGCGAATGAACTCATTCGTAACTTTGGATAACGAATCAGCTCACTCGTGATACTATATAAAGAATGAATGCTCATTCGTGTATAACGTGTCACATTTATGATCATTTGTTATTATTAAAATATCAATTCATTCGTTAAATTAATGAATGAGATCATTCATTATTATTTCTTATAATGAATGAACCCATTCGTTACTGCACATTTAACTAATGAGAAATGAATGAGATACATAATTTGAACAGAAAGCATAAGTTTAAAAAGATTGAATATTTTTCATTAAGTGTTAATGAAAAACGTATAAGTTCGGTTTTACTAATGCTCAGGTTTTTGTCACAGATCTGGCAGACGAGCAGATTGTCAATGCACTTGTTCTGGAGAACCCCACAGCACAAGGTTAAGAGGCTCCACAAGTCAAGAAGCATCGCATGCACCACAAGTTCAAGAGGCACCTGCCGTTGCTGACTTAGCTTATGACAAGAAGCACAACATCTAGGCATTCTTAGAAGATAATTTTGTTTGACTAGACATCTTTGGAGATATGATAGCTTTCTTACGCCGTTCAATAACTTATCATGCTATTTCTGCTGATACTACTGTACATTTTAGCATTATTCGTCCGTTTTGGGATAGTGCAAAATATATCGATTCTAAGAAGCATATTGTAGCCGAGGTGCAAAACAAGAAGATTGTGATCAACACTGATGTAATATGCAAGGTTCTATGGTTCACTAATACCGTAGATCATCCTTGTGAGTTTGATAAAGCCTTGATTAGAGGATTATTTCAATGGTTGCACTACAAGAGCGAGCTGGATCGATCATAGTATAACAAGGCCTATTTATGTGAGAAATATAATTACTTACTTCACGTACATATCCATTGCCTTGGTAAAAGTGACGAATACATGATTATGTTGAAGTATGGTTTCGTAGCTCTTATTCTAAACAAGCCGTTCAACTTTTCGGAGTTGATCTTCTATCATTTAAAGAGAACTGCTTGGTTCATCAACGCAAGAACAAATTTCTAATGTATCCTCGATTCTTGCAGCTAATTATTGCTTACTTGGTTCCTGACTTGATACGTGATCCGACTTTGGTGGATGATGTGATGCTTTTAGATCACCTGAATGAGGATACTATGAAAAGGATGAAGACGTATCGGAACAAAACTCCAGAGAACAAACCAAGGTTCAAGAGATTGATAGGTCATTTGGCGAGACCTGATTATGTATGTCCACCTAATGATCGGTTGATTCATGATGATTCAGATTCGGAACTTGAAGGTGGACTAGGTGGGAACGATGATGGTGTTGATGGTGGTGATGGAGGAAATAGTGGGAATGATGGTGGTAATAGGGTGGTTGAAGTAGCTTGTGTTGAGGCTGCTCATGATAGAGAAGCCGAAGAAGATGAGAACCCGTAGGGATGGAAGAATGGAGATTGGTCTGTTAGTACCCTGGCTATCAGTTTGACGACAACGGCATATTCTGATCCGAGATTTGCATCAATTCTACAATCGATGCTATCTCCAATGTCGTCATCTCAGGTTTCCACTATTGCTACAAGTCCAACAACGATGCAGCCTATGGACTTTTCGAATGTGGCGTTCAATTGTCCACAAGGCCCAATGCAACTACCTCCTCCAACATGGTTAAATTTGCAGTTCCTCAACGAATGGCCATGTTGTTGAACTTGATACATCTTCAGGAAAATCAAATGGCTGTCGACTGTTAGTTTCAAGAACAGATACGGTTGGATCAACGCAAGATGGTGAGTCACATCCCTTATTGTCAAAAAGAGAATTGTGAGCTTTGGGCTCTTGTTACTGATTGGGGGGGGGGGGATCAAAGAACAAGAAGACTTCATCCTTCAACTTACGTGCAAAGATGGCATGCTAAAGAAGTTGAAAGGAAATGACGATGACAAAGACCGTGATGTTGGTACAATTGGTGGTGAGCAACAAAATATAAGTACTTCTGGTACATCTGCTGGTGTTGGTATTGGAGGTGGAGATAAGTAGTTAGTGGTGTACTGTGACACTAGTAACATGCAACATATTGAGTAAATAAAGGCCAATGTGGTTTTATTTATGGAAAACGTGAAAGGTGTCGAGATGAGCATGGCTAGCGCAGTGCAGATCAGTGGTTTTATTTATGGAAAACGTGAAAGGTGTCGAGATAAGCATGGCTAGCGCAGTGGAGATCAAAGAAGGAGAATTTGTTGATCAATCATTATAGTGAGAACAAATCTCGTTACCGCTCGGTTTGAATGACGAGGAGTTGGATGTATTAGAGAATGAAGAGGACGTTGAGGTTATTAATGACGATGATGTCAGGTTCGATACGAGTATCCCGTCTTGGGTATTCCGATCTTGTCACACCCCGACTAGGTAGTTGAGGAAACGTAATACGAGATTGTAACAGATAACACTGATATTAACCAAATTGTTTATAAAAAATTTCAACAAACTAATTTACATCATATTACATTGGTAGGTACTAAGTTTACAAACTAGATGAAAATCACATAACCGGTTCATGGGCTTCTTATTCATTACTATGTATTTGCATCTATTCATAGCTATTTAACTTTGCTTCTAACACCAAGTACGTAAGCAATTCATTCCATCTTCGGCTTACCTGAAAAGCATGTTAAAATGGGTCAACTACGTCTAGTTGGTGAGTTTCAAGTTTCACGAGTACGAACAAAATCAGTATACGAGTTCGTAAAGT
The DNA here is from genome assembly GCF_021521415.1 of Bidens hawaiensis. Lineage (NCBI taxonomy): Eukaryota > Viridiplantae > Streptophyta > Magnoliopsida > Asterales > Asteraceae > Bidens > Bidens hawaiensis. Next base: position 48,492 of record NW_027491956.1, read on the forward strand.
TCACAGCACGTATGTATATAAGTATGTGTATGATCTATTATACTAAGCCACAAGTGAAACCGAAACAAGCTAAAACGCATAGCCACCCTTGCCCATGTACTCCCGTTGGCATTTAACAGCCACTTTGTCCCAAGTATGTACTATGTCTAACACCACATAGCAGAATGTAATAAGTATAAATGACAATGTGAAACTGGGTTAACACGTTCCGGCATACCCCTCCGGCCCTGTCAGTTGGGTTTGTCAAACCGATAGTACTATCCGCACGTCACCGGCACGAAGTTAATCACTTGTGTTTGTGGGGACTTTCAAGTGTTAGTACTTAGATAATTCACATCAACACACGTTTTCAAGTATATAGATATGTATATATAAACATGCTTTCCACCTCAAAAGTTCGTAAAACAGTTTAGAAAGTGGGGTCATGAAACTCACCTTATCGTAGTTCAAGCTGGTAATACGTGTCAGTAAGTAGTGTGTCTCGATTATAGCTTGAATCCTATAACCGATATCGTACTATTAATACTAGTACAATGTTTAAACTAAATCGGGCTGTATAACTAGTCTGGGTATAGCTGTTAGGCGTAGAACATGACCATAGTCTTAGATTGTGACATTATATACTATGAAATGTTGAAACAAGATTTGGCTCAGTTTCACCGTTTTCCGAGCCTAGCCAAGTTGATCGTTTATGCGTTTCAGAAATATGTATGATCATAGAAACTTAAGTAAACATATTGATTGATAAAATGATTTGATTTATAAAAGAATTTTAAGGTTTCGGTATCTAGATTGATCACAGGGTTCGTTTCCGTTTTCTTACGGTTTTGATTATACAAAACGCGTACAATCCATCCGAATTGTCCGGAATTCTCGTAAAAAGTTTGTTTTTATTAAATTCATCTAAAAATATGATATTTGACCACTTTTGACATTTTGACATACCAGTCAGTCCGTTAAACACAAAACTGCCGGTTTCGTTTAAACAAATATAGTTTAAATCTTTGATTAATCATAACTAATTATGCACTTATATATAAATTATGGAAATTTTTGTAAAAATAAATTAAAATATGGAAAATTTTATAAAAATACTTTTTGAAATTTTATGATTAATTATCTATTTATAAAAATTCATTAAATGTGTTATAATTAAGTAATAAACAGCCTGTTTATAACAAACGACATCCGAAAAATCCGATAATTTTTCCAAGTGGTCTCAATATCATCATATAGCTCCTGCAAAATCTCCAGAACCTAACTCTTTGGCCAAAATGCCTTTTTGCATGTTTTCGGCTGTTAAAACTCGATTAAAACACAATTGCACAAAAATACTTAGACATCTCCAAATGTCCTCAAACCTTTCCAGTGATCTTCACATAATATTTATGTTTTCCAAACCAAATTTCATAACTTTTCATGAAGTTTAACTATTTTTCATGAATAAACGCCAATAAACGGTAATAAATTCGCCAAATATTCTCCGTTTATCGAATAATTACCAAATATTAAAAGGGACTTACTTATGTGATCCCTAATGTCCCTGCAATGTTTAATAACCTAAAAACTAGCACGTCACAATCTAAGCACAAACAGCCCCTAAACAAGTAATACGGTAATACCTTGTCGGTTTTCGATAGCTTTCGGTGGTTTTAACGACTCTACGGGTCTTGGATCACAAAGTCAGTGTATCTACATATCATATAACATCAAACCAAGAATAAATCATCCATACAACAACCTTGTTAATTAGTGTTTCGGTTTTGGTTTCAAACCGAACTATCGAACCGTAAAAACGTTGTATTCATGTTTTTTCCGTGGTTTTGGTAAAAAATCTATATGTTTCTGCTTTGTAAACATGTTTAACATCAAAACATGATTTTAGTTGATTTTTATTTTTTTTGAATGGTTAAACATGTTTAAAACTAATCAAGACTTAATTTTCCATGTTTAAACTTGGTTAATCAAACATGAAATCTTATGAAAATTGATGTTACCTCAAAGTTTTTGGGCTGGAAGATGAAGGAAATCAGCAGAGAATTGAGTTGTTAGAAGTTGGTATGCAAAATATCTATGTATTCTATATTAAACAACAAACTAGAAACAAGGGGGTGTGTCCCCATTTACGGCCACATGTAAAGGGGGGGGGGGGGGGCATTTGGGCCTCCCTTTGGCCCATTAGTGCCTCTCTTTCCATGCCACACATAAATATCGGTCCAAAATTTAATTCGGGTTCGGTTTTTCGCGGGAAAATTAAATTGGGTGAGAGAGATAGCGCGAAAACGATCGTTTTTCGACTCTTTTTTGTAAAATAATAAAAACATATTAAAAGGTTGTAAAAACCCAAAATATTTTCACGGATTGCATAGAGCATGTCATATAAGTGTTTTATAAGTCTTTTTCGGCTTGACGGATGCTACAATGCTCGTTTTGATGTTTTGCGTTTAAACTCAGAGCGTATCAATAAACAAAACCTTTTTCGTTTAAATGGTTTTAAACGTACTGGGCCTAAATATCAATATGTTAGCCACTATAATATATGTATTACTCATGTATGACCCCTCGGTATATATACGGGTCATAATTAGTATCGGTCGGTTACTTGTTTAAGCACTACGAATTAACCGATTTATCGTTTACTCGCTACATAGTGAATAGGATATACCTCGTTTTGTCACAAATGTCACAGATCTGTATCCTGATCTGTACACACGTACTAATACATATCAGGGTATTCCATTTTTTTACTACGAATTACGTACAAGGATCTGAAGAACGCCTTGGAAAGAAGAAGAACAAGGAGAAAGTCTCAGAATCTGGATCAGTTTCGAAGGATCCAACATTCGAGGGCATGTTTGAGGTATGTAATAAGGTTCGACACACGAAACTTATTAATGCATTAAGGTATTAAGAGCAAGAAAACATCGTCAGATCAAGGCTCGTGTGACTGCTCACCAAATGACAACATTTAAAGCAGTGAGCACAAGGTAATATGTTTCTTGGCTCTAAAATTTTGAGCTTACGGTATTCATAATCAATTGGGAACACGTGTACAGTACTACCAATATATCACCGTTGTTCTTACTATGCCAAGGTGAGATGTACGAACGTTGGCAAATAGGCCGTTCTTGAATCGTGGTGGTTATCAAATGGAGGGATGGTTTCATCAACATCTGCTATTTGAGGTAAAACATGGTTTTAAAATCTTTAAACCACAGGTTCCTACACGAAAGTACATTGACGAGATCGATCCAAGGAACGGTTGGAGAAAGCTTGTCTTAAAGGTAAAGCCGCCGCGGACTATGAAGTGTGTGTATGTAAAGACATTCCCCAAAAGTCTTTACAAGACATTTAATCGGTGGTATTACGACAACCACACCAGTGAAGCAATTATCATACTTGCTAAGGGACTAAAAACGGAGTTCATATAATTGATCGATCCTATGTGGTTAGTTAATTTATCAGAATCGGACATCGTCATGTTATTCAAGAACGAGATCCGATTTGCTAAAATAAAGGATTATGATCGAGCTATGAAATTTTAACGCGTGGTAAGTGTTTGCTTTGCGTTTGGAATTCATAGTTGTGTTGACTGGAAGTCTAAAAGATTCAAGTGATCGAAGACAAAGAGAACGAGACGAGGGGGAGTTTGTTAGCGCATTGTTTTGCCATCTCGGTCTTTGTTTATCTATGTAATTTATTATTACTAATGTAAAAGGGCTTTTGGGTAATTGTACATGTCCATTCGTTAGTTTATATGGCCATTCGTTAAGTGTGTTTAACTAATGTGCCCATCCGTTATGTTTATTGACCATTCGTTATGATATGTATAAAGAATGAGCCTATACGTTATGATATTGTACCATTCGTTAAGGATGTTTAACAAATGAGGTATAACGAATGACTCATTCGTTATACTATAAGTTAGTGTTAGGGAATGAAGACGAATGCATCCTATTCGTTATGGAATGTATATCGAATGGGTATCATCTTTTATATATAGCCTTATCCCTTATCGTAAATTAACAAAAGTGTGAAATTATATTATTGCAAGCCGTTACTCTATCCATTTAAACTCTCAACACATACATTTCACTAAAGTATAACACCTAGTTCAATCACCTACTAGTATATCAATGAACTAGATCCGTTAAGTATGATTTGAAATCGTTTACGTCCGTAATAGGTTTCTCAATATGCTTTTGTGGCTCTCGTTCTCAATAAGCCATTCAACTGGTCTGAGTTGATATTTTATCATTTGAAAGAGAACTGACTGGTTTGTCACCGCAAGAACAAGTTTATGATTTAACCACGATTCGTACAGTTAATTATTGATCATTTAGCACCTGATTTGATACGTGATCCTGCGTTGGTGGATGATGTGATGGTTTTGGATCACATGACTGAGGATACTATGAAAAGGATGAAGACGTATCATAATTAAACTCCAGAGAACAGGCCAAGATACAAGAGGTTGATAGGTCATGCGGCAAGATCTGATTATGTATGTCCACCTAATGATCGTTGGATTCACGACAATTCTGATTCGAAACGTGAAGGTGGACCAGGTGGGAACAATAATGGTGGTGATGGAGGAAATGGTGGAGATATGGCTGAAGTAGCTCGTGTTGACGCTACTTTACGTAAACGAAAGGGAAAAGCAACGATGACTGAAAAACCTAAGAAGATGAGGACCCGTAGAGGTGATGGAGCGGAGATTGGTTCAATTATACCAAGTTAATCTGTTCAACAACAAGCACCGGTGGTTTCTACTGTTGTTAGTTCCCCGGATGTTACTCTGATGACCACGACGTTTTCTGATCCGAGATTTGCATCTATTCCACAATCATTGCTATCTCCGATGCCAACTTTTCTGATTACTACAATTGCTACGAGTCCTTCACCAACACTAATGACAATGTATCCAACAGACTTCTCTTACATGTTATTTAATTGTCCTCAAGGTCCAGTGTAGCCGATCCCTCTATATTTCCACACTTTAACTGTTCCTTAGCAAATGAGCATGTTGTTGAGTTTGATACACCTTCAGGAAAGTCAGATGGGCGTTTATTGCCCATTTCAAGATCAGATGCGGTTGGATCAACGAAAGATGGTTAGCCACATTTTCTTACTGTCAACGTGAGAATCATGTGCTATGGGCCTTAGTTACTGCTCAGGGGAGAAGATTAAAAAACAAGAAAACGTCATCCTTCGCTCACTTGCAAAGATGATATGTTGAGAAAGTTGGAAGGTGTTGGTGCATGTTTTGTAACAGATGATCTTTAGTGTTTGTTAGAATTGAGAGAAATGGTCAAGGGGGAGTCTGTTGGTGTATTTTGTAACCGTCTCTATGCAATTTCAACTAGCTAGAGCGAAGTTGTGGAGGGAGCCAACTTCGCCATAGGTGAAGTTAGAACAACTTCACCTATTGGTGAAGTTAGGACAACTTCACCTTAAGGCCCAAGCCCAAGCCCACAGAGCTGTTTATCTGTATATATATATATAATATATATATATATATATATATATATATATATATATATATGTGTGTGTGTGTGTGTGTGTCATGTTTAGGGGTAAGAGAGTTTTTGAGAGAAAAGAATAGAAAAGAGAGTATTGTGTGCAACAGTTAAGTTGTTTAGAGAAAAACAGATAGGGAGAGTCTCGTGGGCAGACCCGAGGTAGAGCTCACCTTGGGTCGGCTATAATATGTTTTCTCTTATGGTATGTAATGTGTTTTGATTAATATATAAAGCGATCTACAGATCTGTTAATCCCATTCGTGTGTATGTTTGTGTTTAATCATGTTCTTCATCTCCAACACCATAAACGAGTCTAGGAGGATTCCGCACTCCTAGACTTCGTGCAGATCTTGTATTGATCAACGACGAAACGGGGACTTACAAAAGGAAAAAACGATGCCAAGGACCCTGATGTAGGAACTAGTGGAAGTGAGCAGCAACATAAGACCGATGCATCTGGTAGCTCAGCTAGTGTTAAGGCCGAATGTGGTGATAAGCAGTTAGTAGTGTATCAAGACATGGCCAACATGCAACCTATTGAGTCTGTAAAGGCCAATGCGGTGTTATTCATGGACAACGTGAAGGGTGTTGTGATGAGCATGGTTAATGCTGATGAGATTGAGGAAGGATAATTCATTGATTATTCATTATCCGCATATCAAATCTCGTTACTACTCGGGTTGAATGACTAAGAGTTAAATGTGTTGGAGAACGAGGAGGACGTGGAGATTATTGATGATGATGAAGTAAGGTTTGATACGAGTATCACATATCGGGATACGTCGTTTAATTATGATGATGTCGAAGTTGAAGACGTGACAGCTGAGGAGTATCCTGATCTATACAAGTGTATAAATACATAACAAGGTATTCGATTCTCTACTACAAAACATGTGCAAGCAGCTCAAGAACGTTTGGGAAAGAAGAAGAACAAGGATAAAGTAAAGGAGTCTAGTTCGGGTTCGAAGGATCCAACATTTGAAGGCATGTTTGGATATAATAAGGTTCAACTCTCGAAGCTTATTGATGTTTTAAGGTATGTGGAGCAAGGAGATGATAGGCAGATCAAGGCTCGTGCCGCTGCTCAAAAAAAGACGACGTTTAAAGCTTCAAAGACAGTCAAAGGTGATATCGTCTGTTGGCTCTATGACCTTAAGCTTAATGTATGCATCATTAAGTGGGAATCCGGTGTTCAATACTATCCATACATCACCGATGTTCTTACTTTGCTGAGGTAGGATGTACGAACATTGGCTAATAGGCCGTTCATAAATAGAGGTGGTGATTAAATGACGGGTTGGTTTTATCAACATTTGTTGTTTGAAGTACGTCATGGGTTTTATGTTCTTTAAGCCTCAGGTCCCTAATCATAAGTATATTGACGAGATCGATCCAAGAAATGGTTGGAGGAAGCTTGTGTTAAAGGTAAAGTCGACGCGGACTTTGAAGTGAGTGCCTCTAATGAATTTTCCCAAAAGTCTTTACAAGGCATTCAATCGGTTGTATTATGAAAACCGCACAGGTGAAGCCATCATCGTTCTTGGAATGGGGTTGAAGACGAAGTTCATTTGGGTAATCGACCCGATGTGGCTGGTTAACTTATCGAAATCGAATAATGATGCCTTATTCAAGAACGAGATCCAATTTGCTGATATGAAGGATTACAATCTTTCTATTGATTTTTAATGCATGGTGTGTGTTTTCCATGCGTTTAGAGTTCATAGTTGTGCTGATTGGAAGAAAAAAGATTCAAGTAATCGAAGACAAAGAGCACGAGACAAGGGGGAGTTTGTTAGTGCATGGTCCTGTCGTCTCGGTCTTTGTTTATCTATTGTAATTATTATTATTATTATTGTAAAGGGTATTTTGGTAAATGTGTTTGCCATTCGTTAGGCTAAATGGCCATTCTTTAAGGATGATTAACGAATGTGTCCATCCGTTATGTATTAAGGCCAATCGTTATGGAATGTCTAACGAATGTGCCCAATCGTTAAAGTATTAGTACCATTCGTTAAGGATGTTTAACGAATGAGGTATAATGAATAAGTCATTTGTTATACTTTAAGTTAGTAATAAGGAATGAAGACGAATGGACCCCCATTCGTTATGAGATGTATAACAAATGGGGGTCGTCTTCTATATAAATTTGTATCCCTTATCTGTAAATTAAAAACTGTGATAATTATATTGAAGAGCCGTTACTCTGTTCGATTATCCTCTCACTCACACTTCACTTAACGTAATTCACATCCGTATAATGTATTGCCTTATCACCTATTATGTATCAAGAACCAGATCTACAAAAATGAACTTAAATCATCACGTATTGGTTTCTCAGTTAATGTGTTATAGATGAGTCATCGATAACAACGATCCTAAGTTTAAGGTACACGGACATGCTTTGAATGATTTCAGAATTTGAATGCATGCTTTGACTTTCTGGGTTCATCCCAAATTGGACTTTGACTGTTTATAGTCAAAAGACTATATTCGTTTTAGTTCATTTGTTGATCAAGTAACGAATGAGTTCCATTCATTTACTGTTTGATAACGAGTGACCACATTCGTTGATAAGTTTCACGAATGTGTGTCCATTTTTTAAAATGAATGTGAATTAACTTAACAAATGTGCTTATTCGCTTTAAGTTATTAACGAATGAGTCGATTCATTAATAATTCTTAACGAATTATATGTGTTTTTATTCGTTGGTACTATATGTAAAACGAATGAGGGCATAATTGTCATTTTTAAGGTATATTTTAAAGATTAATGTATACGTTTTTTGCAGATTTGGCTGAAATTCCTTTGGTTAACGTTCCCGAGGGTGAACCAGAACAAAATGTTGTACAAGACGTTCAAGTTGATCAAGCACAACAGGAAGAAGAAACTCCTGCTGCACAACTAGTATCCTACAAAAAGCCCAACATCTGTGCTTATTTGGCGGACGATTTCTTTGACCGAGCAATGTTCGGGGGTGTTATATCATTCTTGAAGAGATCAATTGTTCATGTTGATGTATCTACTAATCTTCCTATCCACTATAGCATAATCAGGCCATTATGGGAGATGACCAAGTATGTGTCAAGTGAGAATCACATCGTGGCAAAGGTACAAGTCAAGAAGATAATCGTTGATGTGGATTGGATTCTTACAGTATTGAGATTTGTTGATACAATGGATGATCGTTGTGAGTTTGATCGTGACTTGATCAGAGGATTATTTAGGTGGTTAAAGAATAAGAGAGACTTGAAAAAGTCTATGTACAACAAGGCGAACTTGTGTGAGCATTATAAGTACTTGTTGCATATACTTATCCACTACCTTGGAAGACAAACAAGTGGGTATGACGAGTGCAGGGTTATGATTCAATCGACGTCTATTGCACTTGTGTTGAACAATCCTTTGAATTTCTCAGAAATGGTGTTCTACCATTTGAAGGAGAATTGCACAACGAGAAAGAACAAGTTCTAATGTATCAAAGATTGCTCCAGATGATCATCAACCACGTACAACCAAATTTAGTCAAATAGGTGGCAGTTCAAACTGATCTTACTATATTAGATCATATGAATGAAAACTCGATGAGGAGAATCATAGTTTACTGTGGTCAGACAGATCAGTCTAATCCATGGTTTAAACGTTTGATTCGACTTTTGGCTCGAGAAGACTATGCATCTCAACCTGATGATTGTTGGATCCACGATGATTCGGATTCGAAATGTGCAGGTGGTATTGGTGGGAATGATGATGATGATGATGGTGGTGGTGGTCTGGGAGGTGATAGTGATGGTGCTGTTGTAACATTCGTTACTTTTCAAACCCGAAAACCCGATCCATTTTAAATTTTCGTTTTGATTTATTTAAATTTATATATATTTCTAATTTGTTTATGTATTTTTAAATTGAATTTGTTAAACCGACCCGTTTCGTCATTTCAATGTATTTGTAAATACCGTTCGATATATTATTAATAATTACGACGTTTATATTCGTTATTCATTTATTACCTATTTCGTTTTGTTCAAAAACGAGACTCCAACTTCAAACATGCATACTTAAACAAGTCCTGTACTAAACGAGTATAGTATGAAAATAAACCAAAGTATATAACTTATATTAAGTATATATAATATTCCAAAGTCCAAAGTTAATTTTGTAAATTATACTTAACATCTATTTTAATATAACATGAAAGATGAAGGACTGAAAGTGTAAAATTGATTCAAAATATAATAATAATAATAATAATAATAATAATAATAATAATAATAATATTAATAATAATAATAATGAAAACACAGCAGCAGCCGTCCCTCCATCCTTCGCGATTTTCCCGCGACCCTCTGGCGGCCGGAAACCGGCGCCGGTGGTAAACCAAACATTGTTTCGTGTTTCGTTTGATACGTTAAACCATACCAAACGATTTCTCCACTAATGGTAGACATTATTACTTGATTAACATAGTCATTAACGATCCAATTAACACAAATTAATCACTAAGACCGTCGGTAATAATAAAAATCATAATAACACGATTCAAACGCTAATTGATTCAATTGAGATTATAAACAAAACCTAATCTAACATCTAAAACTGCAACAATCCTCGTTTTAACCTAAAACACTCTCAAGAAACCCGTAATTGTTCATCAAAGACCCGATTCCGACCACCTTCGTTCATCGACGATTATCAACGCTACCAGGTAATTAATACATGTTTTTGAATCATTTTAATCCTATTAACAAAACCCCTAACCAATATTGTGACATTCGTGACAAAACGAGGTATACCTTATTCATTACGTAGCAAGTAAACGATAAATCAGTTAATTCGTAGTGCTTAAACGAGTGACCGACCGATAATGATAGGGGTGTGCAAACTGAACTAACCGGACCGACCCGGAAAATACCCGACCCGACCCGAGACCGAAAACATGAGAAAACTGAGACCGAGAACCGGACCCTTTATGCCATAGTCGGTTTCGGTCGGTCCCGGTTCGGGTAGGTCGGTTTTCGGGTTAGATAGATACCGAACCGGAGAAAAACGCAGTTACATCGTAGAAATTTTCAGGCTGAAAGTAAGAGCAGCAGCAACAGTCTCGAAGTATTTGATCCCGCCTGAGCTGTTAAATTTATGAGAGGAGCATAATCAAAGGTTTTCAAGTGGCTTAGGCAAAGAATACTTTATTTGTACTCTACCATCTTGATGAGAAGAAAGATAAGAACCATAAGCTTGATAGTAAAAGTTATAATAAACAACTGTATTTGAGAGAGAAGAAATGGAGTAAGAAAAGCTTTTAATCTGATATCCTAGTAGCCTACTATGTATATTTAAATCGAACTTTGTGTGTATATAATTTATTTAAATTAAAATTAATAAACCCATATTGGTGTTTATAAACTTTAAATGATATCCAGTTGCTTTAATACAATGGTAAAAAATTGACCTTTTAGTTTTTCTATGTAAAAAGATGATAAGCACGTGTCAGGAAAATGTACAAGTTCAGTGTACTATTTTTATCACTTTTTATAAAAGATTATTGGTTTGGTAAAACCAAAAAAGAAAAGGCACATCGTCATGGTCTTCATCTTCTTCACACTCCTTCCCTAAATCGCCGGCACCGCTGCAAATCTGAAAAACTCAAAAACACCAACTCTGCTTTTCTCCACTCGCTTTAATTACTCTATAGAAACAACCAAGAGCATTAACACAGAACTTCATACCGGCCGGTTCGGGTTTCATTCGGGGTCTCCGGTCCAAAACCGAACTAGAACCCGAAACCGAAAGTTTCTTAAACCTGGAACCGATAAACAATCGAATGTAGTGGGTCAGGTCCGGTTTCGGTCTTTTTTCGGGCCGGATTTCGGGTTTTTTCGGTTCCACCCGAAACTTGCACACCCCTAGATACTGATTATGACCCGTATATATACTGAGGGGTCATATACGAGTTATATATACATGATAGTGGCAAACATATTGATATTTAGGCCCCAGTATGTTTAAAACCATTTAACAAAAAAGGTTTCGTTTATTGATACGCTATGAGTTTAAACGCAATCGTTAACATCAAAACGAGGATTATAGCATCCGTTAAGCCAAAAAAGATTTATATAACACTTATATGACATGTTCTAAGAAATCCGTGAAAATATTTTGGATTTTTACAACAAGTCAGTACATTTTTCTTGCGAAAAGCACTCGTTTTCGCGCTGTTTTTCGCACTCTAACTAGTTTTCTTGCGAAAAACCAAACCCGAATTAAATTTTGGACCGAGTTTTATGCGTGGCATGGAAAACGAGGCACTAATGGGCCAAAGGGAGGCCCAAAGGCCCCCCTTTACTTGCGGCCACAAATGGGACACATCCCCTTTTTCAAGCATTTTGTATATAAAAAACAAATTAAGATATTTTCTTATTTTAAACCATAATCAACTCAAGAATTGCAGAAAAACTTCATCTAGTAGCCAAAAACTCTTGAGGTAAGCCTCTAATTACATGAGATTTTTGCTTGTTTAACAAAGTTTAATCATGGTAAATTAAGTCTTGATTAGTTTTAAACATGTTTAACCATCCAAAAACCATAAAAAAATCAACTAATATTATGTTTTGATGTTAAACATGTTTACAAATCAGAAACATATAGATTTCTGACCAAAAACACGGATTAGAACACGAATACGACGTTTTTACGTTTAAAAAGTTCGGTTTGAAACCAAAACCGAAACCCTAGTTAACGAGGTTGTTCCATGGATGATTTTTGTTTGGTTTGATGTTATATAATATGTAGATACACTGACTTTGTGACCCAAGACCTGTAGAGTCGCTAAAACCATCGAAAACCACCGAAAACTAACAAGGTAATACCGTATTACTCGTTTAGCGGCTGTTTGTGCTTCTATTGTGACGTGCTTGTTCTTAGGTTATGAAACTTTTCAGGGATATTAGGGATCATTTAAATGAGTCGCTGTTCAAATTTGGTAATTTTTCGATAAACGGAGAATATTTGGCAAATTTATTACCATTTATTGGCGTTAATTCGGGAAAAATAGGTAAACTTCATGAAAAATTATGAAATTTAGTCTAGAATCCAGAATGTTTATGTTAAGTTCACAGGGATAATTTGAGAAAATTTGGAAATTTCTAAGTATTTTTTGAGCAATTGTGTTTTAATCGAGTTTTAACAGCCGAAAAAACGCACAAAAAGGCATTTTGGCCAAAGAGTTAGATTCCTGAGATTTTGCAGGAGCTATGTCATGGTATTGTGACCACTTGGAAAAATTATCGGTCGTTTGGTATAAACGTGCTATTTATGACTTAATTATAAAACATTAAATGAATTTTTATAAATATATAATTAATGATAAAATTTCTGAAAATATTTTTATAAACGTCTCCATATTTTAATTTATTTTTTAAAAAATTTCCATAATTTATATACAAGTGCATAATTAGATATGAATAATCAAAGATTTAAACTAAATTTGTTTTAACGAAACCGGCAGTTTTGTGTTTAATGGACTGACTGGTATGTCAAAATGTCAAAAGTGGTAGAATATCATAGTTTTAGATGAATTTGATAAAAACAAACTTTTTACGAGAATTCCGAACAATTCGGATGGATTGTACACGTTTTGTATAATCAAATCTGTAAGAAAATGGAAACGAACCCTACGATCAATCGAACTACCTAAACTTCAAAATTCTTTTATAAATCAAATCATTTTATCAATCAGTATGTTTACTTAAGTTTATGTGATCTTACCTATTTCCGAAACGCGTAAACGATCAATTTGGCTAGGCTTGGAAAACGATGAAACTGAGCCAAATCTGGTTCTGAGCATTTCATAGTGTACAACGTCACAATCTAAGACTACGGTCATTATCTGGGCCTATCAGCTATACCCAGACTAGTTATACAGCCCGGTTTAGTTTAAACACTGTACTAGTGTTAACCGTACTATACGATTATAGGATACGAGTTATACTCGGAAGCATTATATATACTACACGTGTAACCGATCAAGAAAACTCGTATACTGATTTTGTTCGTACTCGTGAAACTTGAAGCTCACCAACTAGACATAGTTGACCCGTTTTAACATGCTTTTCAGGTAAACCGAAGTCGGAATGAATTGCTTACGTGCTTGGTGTTAGAAGTGAAGTTGAATAGCTTTGAATAGACGTAAATACATAGTAATGAATAAGAAGCTCATGAACCGGTTATGTGATTTTCATCTAGTTTGTGAACATAGTACCAACCCATGTAATATGATGTAAATTAGTTTGTTGAATTTCTTTATAAATAATGTGGTTGATACCAGAATTATCTGTTACATTCCCGTATTACTCTTCCGCAATTACTAAGTCGGGGTGTGACAGAAGTTGGTATCAGAGCCATTGGTTATAAAGAATTAGGATGTCCCTTAGGATACCCTAATATAACCTTAGGCTCGATTAGCTCTGGGAATAAAATAATATTAAATAATATACTGATGATTCTCGTGATGAACTCGAGTGGACAAGTGGGTTATTATGGTCCGTAACGTAATAACGGACTTGTTTGTACGAGGGAATTCGAGAAGAAATCGATAAACAATCCGATAGGTAAAAACAACAACATATGTGTGTAAAATATTTTATATATATATATATATATATATATATATATATATATATATATATATATATATAAAGGATTATTTGTGCTAATGTGTACGAATACATGTATGTACTAAATCGTATTTAATATTATACATTATTATAATTAATCTTATTAATAATTTTTATTATTATTACTAACCCTTGTGCAGAAATATGTCAAGAAATACAATATCGCCTGTCCAACAGAATACCAGTACTGCATGATACTAAGAGGACCCAAAAGAGGACCCCGAAGAGAAATCAGAGGAGGAAATGAGTGAAAGCTTAGGGGATGTTGTGGTCCTGCTCGAAGTACCTACTGACCAGCCTGATTTATCGGGCAATCGTTGTGACACCAATTCCCTGAGGGAATCCCCTAGAAATGACTTAGGAACAAGAGCCACTAGTACATATCATTCACTGATTATAACTCCCAGATCCCCTATTCCATCTGTGTATCATACACCAATACCCCTCCCACTAAGAGGAACCATCAGACTGCCCGCATGAGCGTGCACCTACCTAATAAAACCTCTTTCCCACCCTGTTCTACATACCATAGGAGAGAAACACCACGTGTCCAGGTCACTGAGATACCTATTCCCACCTGGAGTCTACCCAAACCGATACCGGAGTCACTTCTTCTATCCAACTCAACGTAGTTGGGTTTAGTGGCTGATTAGATATTAGGACAATCACACTCGATAAACAACCTTAACCTGCACAGACACGACATGCAAGATCACATGTCGTACCTGCAGCGAGAAGTGAGAGACGTACAGAGGTCAAATGCTCACAACCGTTGGCGTAAGAATCGGGCGATGACACTGTTGGGAGTTCCTATGGAGATTATAACAGCCCTAGTAACTGCTATTGTGTGATTTTTGTGCCATGTACTTATGAGTGGGTAGAACACTAGTAGTATAGCTTGGTTGTACATAGTCTTCTGACATCCCATTCAGCATTTTGTAGAATCATGTTTGGCTAACATGGGAGTTGTTTGCGGTTTAGCATTATTACAAGCACTGGCCCTTATCGGGTTAAGTTTACATCTCACTTAATGACAAATTTTGATACGTATATACAAACGCTGGCCTATACCAAGTTAAGGCTATGCCCTAAATTTTGAAATGCATATGTACAATAATGATTATGGGTAATACAAACGTGTTCCTTAGCATAGTTGTGTGTTTGAAATTAGAAATATCGTGCTATTGTGCTTATTATGGTGGAAGCGATATTAATTATTATATATCTTATTATTGTTAATAGAATGGCCCCGAAGAAATCTAACCTTATAACGAAGGCGGAAGTGGCCGAATTAATTGCCCGCCAATTACAAGCAGTGATACCGACTATTGTGATACAAGTCACGACCGGCATACGTGCCAACAATACTGTTAATCAACCTTCGAGTACCACTACGGCCACTGATAACATACCTCCGCCCGACACAAATATAAACCCGGGCGTTAATACCCCGCTGACTACTAATGATATTATGAACGATAATAATACTCACCCCACTGTTAAGGTCGTTGGGAACCCTAAACCCGTTTTAAACGTCAACAATGTCACGAATCCAAACCCCGCACTGAATACCAATACAACTTCAAATGCTAATGTTCAACCAGACATCGATAACAATCGTAATAACCAAGAACCCCCACGTCAGGAAAGCAATTCTCATCGTGCAACCCGACTGAATTTAGAGGTACTGAAGGACTTAGTGAATTAGTGAAATGGATTGAAAAGACCGAGCCCGTAATTAACATTAGTGAATGTCCACCAGACCATATAGTTAAATTTGTTACCAGTATATTTCTGGATCATGCTTTGATGTGGTGGAATATGATTGTACAAACTCAGGGACGAGAAACGATTAACAATATGTCATGGCGGAACTTAAAACCATCATAGTAGAACATTTTTGCCCAAGAAATGAGATCCAGAAATTAGAATACGAACTTTGGAATTTGGAAATGAGAGCCGCTGATCAATTAAATTACAAAAATTGTTTCAATGAATTGATTCGTTTAATACCATGGTCAATTATTACGGAATCTAAGCGTATTGAGCGCTACATTTGGGGATTGACCCTAGCCGTGAGATATATAGTCAATTCCATAGCTCACCCAACTTTAGAAAGTGATGTGTCAAAAGCTAGCGTCGTTACTTTTGATCTTACAAGAAACAATGTATTAAGAGTACCAGGGGAATCGTCCGATTTGAAACGAACTGGCTATACCTCTAGGACACAAGCGAAATCTCAGAAAAAACGAATCTGCCCTACAACTCCGAATTATGCTATGACCAATTCCGACATGAAACAAGATACGTACAAAGGGTCATTGCCGAAGTGTGGAAAGTGTAACTTGCATCATACTGGAGAATTTCGAACGACCATATGTCAAAGAGGCGGAAATATTGGGCATTATGCCCCAAGTGGTAGAACTATAATGAATACTTCAAACCGACAGTTTCAAACAACCCAACCTCGTCGTTCACAAACATCTAGTCCCCAACCAATTCGACAACAATCTAATCAGCAAACTCCATCTACAATGAACCCCCGTACATGTTATAAATGCAAGAAGTAGGAAACACTTTAGGAGACACTGCCCCAAATTGAATCCCGATGTAGTAAAAGGACAAAACCAAGCGCATACATCAACTTCCAATCCAGCTAGGGAACGCGCCTTCGTAAACGGATCGGACGAAGCACGACAAGACCCACAAGTAGTAACAGGTACACGCTTAGTTTCTAATCATTGAGCTTTAGTCTTAATTGTCATGGATGCCGATAAAAGTTTTATAGCTACTAACTTCTTACTATTGAGGAAAATTTCGGTTACTAAATTAACAAATCCTTATACTATAGAACTCGCTAACAATAAGTCTATGATTGTTAACCAAATAGTTTGTAACTGCCCTTTTAACCTAAACGAAACATCCTTCCTTATCGACCTATTCCCAGTAGAATTAGGAAGTTTCGATGTTATAGTTGGTATGGACTGGCTATCTAAGTTCAAAGCAGAAGTTGTTTGTAAGGATAAGACTGTTAGGATACCTCTTTCGAATGATGAGGCAATGACTGTTCAAGGTGAGAAATCTGGTACTGTATTACCTCTCGTATCCCAACTTAAGACACTAAAGTATTTGCGCCAAGGTTGTACATTATACTTAGCGAGTGTAATAGTTAAGGAAACCGATGAAAACCGAATAGAAGACATCCCAGTGGTACGAGAATATGCATATGTGTTTCCTGATGAGTTACATTGTTTACCACCGACCAGACAAGTCAAATTCCGTATAGACCTAATACCAGGAGCAGCTCCAATTGCTAAGGCACACTACCGACTTGCACCATTTGAAATGCAAGAATTGTCCAACCAATTGCAAGAGTTATTAGATAGAGGTTTTATACGACTTAGTTATTCACTATGAGGAGTACCGGTTTTATTTGTGAAAAGAAAAACGGAAGTTTTGGGATATGTGTATTGATTACCGAGAGTTAAATAAAGTGACTATCAAGAACATATACTCCTTACCTTGAATTGATGACTTGTTTGATCAACTCTGTGGTGCGAAGTATTTTTCGAAAATTGATCTCAAATTAGTTTTTCATCAAGTAAGAATTCTGGAAGAATATATCCCAAAAACAGCCTCCCAAACTTGGTAAGGTCACTATGAATTTTTGGTTATGCCGTTTGGGTTAAGAAATGCACCTGCAGGATTTATGGATCTCATGAACCGAGTTTGCAAACCCTACTTTGACAAATTCGTAGTAGTGTTTATCAATGACATCTTGATATATTTGAGAAGTAAGGAGGAACACGAACAACATCTGCGAGTAATCTTGGGGTTATAGAGGCAAGAAAAGATATACGTCAAGTTGTCCAAATGTGAATTTTGGTTACAAGAAGTACAATTTTTAGGACACATTGTGAACCAACAAGGAATCCAAGTGAACCCCAATAAAATTGAGGCTATTAAAAATTGGCAAGTACCATCACCCAAAGAATTTCGCCAATTTTTTTGATTAGTCGGATATTACCGACGATTTATTGAAAACTTTTCCAGTATTTCCCAACCATTAACCCTCCTAACTCAGATTGATCGAACGTATGAATGGGAAGAAGAACAAGAAATGGCCTTCCAAACGTTAAAACAAAAACTATGTGAAGATCCAATATTAAGTCTTCCAGATGGAACTGATGAGTTGGTAGTTTATTGTGACGCATCTCGTAAAGATTTAGGATGCATACAGATGCAAAGAATATGGATAGAACTGTTAAAAGATTAGGATTATGAAAGTAAATACCATCCAGGTAAGGCCAATTGAGTAGCCTTACCGAGTAATTCATGAAAATTCTATCCGTTTAAGTGTTAACAAGATATATAAAGACTTGAAACAATTTTATAGACGACCTGGTACGATGAAAGATATAACCACTTATGTTAGTAAAGATGTGACATGTACTCGAGTTAAGGCGAAACATCATAAACCTTCGAGAATGTTACAACAACCCGAAATCCTATAATGGAAATGGAAACAAATTACTATGGACTTCGTAACACACATTCCACTCATTGAATTCTCGTATAATAACAGTTACCATAGTAGTATACAAGCAGCACCTTATGAAGCATTATACGGGCGAAAATGTAGATCGCCACTTTGTTGGACTGAAGTGGGTGATACTCAAATTTCAAGATCCGATTTGATTCAAGAAACAACCGATAAGATTCATAAGATAAAACGAAAGTTGAAAGCCGACCGTGACCGACAGAAGAGTTATGCCGATGTTCGTAGAAAACCGTTATCTTTTGAAATAGGCGAAAAGGTATTTTTGAAAGTATCACCGTTGAAAGGGTTATAAGGTTTGGAAAGACCGGTAAATTAGCCCCGAGATACATTAGACCTTTTGAGATTATTGCAAAAATTGGTCTCGTAGCCTACCGATTGAAATTACTCTTAGAACTGAGCACTATTCACGATGTGTTTATGTATCGAATCTAAAAAAGTGTTTGACTGATGAAGCGGCGATTGTACCACTGGAAGATGTTCAGATTGATGAAAAGTTAAACTTTGTAGAGGAAGCGGTGGAAATTGTGGAAGGAAAAACCAAGCAGTTACGACACAACAAAATCTCATTAGTAAAAGTTCGGTGGAACTCGAAACAAGGATCAGAATTTACATGGGAACGAAAGGACGAATTCTGAAAGAAATACCCACACCTGTTCCCTAAAAACAAAACCGTTGACACATCAAATTTCGGGGACGAAATTTCTTAACGGGGGGAGAATGTGACATTCGTGACAAAACGAGGTATACCTTATTCATTACGTAGCAAATAAATGATAAATCAGTTAATTTGTAGTGCTTAAATGAGTGACCGACCGATACTGATTATGAACCGTATATATACTGAGGGGTCATATACAAGTTATATATACATGATAGTGGCTAACATATTGATATTTAGGCCCCAATACGTTTAAAACCATTTAAACGAAAAAGGTTTCGTTTATTGATACGCTATGAGTTTAAATGCAACCATTAACATCAAAACGAGCATTGTAGCATCCATTAAGCCGAAAAATAATTATAAAACACTTACATGACATATTCTAAGAAATCCGTGAAAATATTTTGGATTTCTAAAACAAGTCAGTACGTTTTTCTTGCGAAAAGCAATCGTTTTCGCGCTGTTTTTCGCACTCGAACTAGTTTTCTTGCGAAACACCGAACCCGAATTAAATTTTGGACCAAGATTTATGCGTGGCATGAAAAAAGGGGAACTAATGGGCCAAAGGGAGGCCCAAAGGCCCCCCCTTTACTTACGACCACAAATGGGACACATCCCCCTTGTTCTAGCAATTTGTATATAATAAATAAATTAAGATATTTTCTCATTTTAAACCATAATAAACTCAAGAATTGCAGGGAAAATTCATCTAGCAGCCAAAAACTCTTGAGGTAAGCCTCTAATTACATGAGATTTTTGCTTCTTTAACAAAGTTTAATCATGGTAAATTAAGTCTTGATTAGTTTTAAACATGTTTAACCATCCAAAAACCATAAAAATTAACTGAAATTATGTTTTGACGTTAAACATGTTTACAATGCAGCAACATATAGATTTTTGACCAAAAACACGGATTAGAACACGAATACGACGTTTTTACGGTTAAAAAGTTCGGTTTGAAACCAAAACTGAAACCCTAGTTAACAAGGCTCTTCCATGGATGATTTATGCTTTGTTTGATGTTATATAATATGCAGATACACTGACTTTGTGACCCAAGACCTGGAGAGTCGCTAAAACCATCGAAAACCACCGAAAACCAACAAGGTAATACCGTATTACTCGTTTAGGGGCTGTTTGTGCTTCTATTATGACGTGCTTGTTGTTAGACTATGAAAATATTCATGGAAATTAGGGACCATTTAAATGAGTCCCTGATAAAATTTGGTAATTTTTTGATAAATGGAGAATATTTGGCGAATTTATTACCGTTTATTGGCGTTTATTCGTGAAAAATAGGTAATCTTCCTGACAAATTATGAAATTCGGTCTGGAACCCATATATTTTATTTTAAGATCACTGAAAAAATTTGGGAACATTTTCAGATGTCTAAGTATTTTTTTTGCAATTGTGTTTTAATCGAGTTTTAACAGCCGAAAAACGCACAAAAAGGCATTTTGGCCAAAGAGTTAGATTCTGGAGATTTTACAGGAGCTATTTCATGGTATTTTGACCACTTGGAAAATTATCGGATTTTTTGGATGTTGTTTGGTATAAACGGGCAATTTATTACTTAATTATAACACATTAAATGAATTTTTGTAAATAGATAATTAATGATAAAATTTTTGAAAATATTTTTATTAAATTCTACATATTTTTATTTATTTTTACAAAAATTTCCATAATTTATATATAAGTGCATAATTAGATATGAATAATCAAATATTTAAACTAAATTTGTTTTAACGAAACCGACAGTTTTGTGTTTAACGGACTGACTGGTATGTCAAAAAGTCAAAAGTGGTAAAATATCACAGTTTTAGATGAATTTGATAAAAACGAACTTTTTACGAGAATTTCGGACAATTCGGATGGATCGTACACGTTTTGTATAATCAAATCTGTAAGAAAACGGAAATGAACTCTGCGATCAATCGAACTACCGAAACTTCAAAATTCTTTTATAAATCAAATCATTTTATCTATCAGTATGTTTACTTAAATTTATGTGATCTTACCTATTTTCGAAACGCGTAAACGATCAACTTGGCTAGGCTCGGAAAACGGTGAAACTGAGTCAAATCTAGTTTTGAACATTTCATAGTGTACAACGTCACAATCTAAGACTACGGTCATTATCTGGGCCTATCAGCTATACCCAGACTAGTTATACAGCCCGATTTATTTTAAACACTGTACTAGTGTTAACCGTACTATACGATTATAGGATGCGAGTTATACTCGGAAGCGTTATATATACTACACGTGTAACCGATCAAGACTACACTAAGGTGAGTTTCACAACCCCACTTTCTAAACTGTTTTACAAAATTTTGGGTGGAAAGCATGTAGTTATATACTTGAAAACTTGTGATGATGTGAATTATCTAAGTACTAACATTTGAAAGTCCCCACAAACACAAGTGATTAACTTCGTGCCAGTGACGTGTGGATAGTACTATCGGTTTGACAAACCCAACTGAAGGCGCCGGAGGGGTATGCCGGATATACGTGTTAACATAGTTGCACATTGTCATATAAATTTATTACAATCTGCTATGTGGTGTTAGACATACTACATACTTGGGGCAAAGTGGCTATTAAATGCCAACGGGAGTACATGGGCAAGGGTAGCCATGCGTGCGAGCTCTCTTGGTTTCACTTGTGGCTTAGTATAAAAACATCATGCACATATATACATAAATACATACGTACTATGAACTTTACGAACTCGTATACTGATTTTGTTCGTACTCGTGAAACTTGAAACTCACCAACTAGACATAGTTAACCTGTTTTAACATGCTTTTCAGGTAAACCGAAGTTGGAATGAATTGCTTACGTGCTTGGTGTTAGAAGTGAAGTTGAATAGCTTTGAATAGACGTAAATACATAGTAATGAATAAGAAGCTCGTGAACCGGTTATGTGATTTTCATCTAGTTTGTAAACATAGTACCAACCCATGTAATATGATGTAAATTAGTTTGTTGAATTTCTTTATAAACAATGTGGTTGATACCAGAATTATCTGTTACATTCCCGTATTACGCTTCCGCAATTACCTAGTCGGGGTGTGACAAATATTGAACCAACAAAGAGTGGATTTGGAGAATTAAAAAGCTAAATATATTTGCTTCTGGTAAAATAACAAAACTAACAAGCTTTCCTAGTGGTTAAGTCTTTTGTGTATAATCAGAAGGACCCGGGTTTAAACCAGGGCCATGAGAGATTGTTTTTTTTTTGGTATTTTATTTTCTAACCATTTTTCTTTTATTAATCAAATTAACTTATTAAATATATATATATATATATATATATATATATATATATATAAATCAAATAAACTTATTTGAAGGTCAGATAAAATTCCCTATAAATCATATTTATCACTTTCCATCTAAAAACCAATTTTTGTTTTCATTAAAGTTTCGTGAAAATCCGATTAAAAGTTATATTATTAACTATCATTTCGTTAACTTTATAACACGCTAATGTAATAGTTTTGAAGTTAAAATTCCCGTTAAAAACAATATTCCACAAACGAGATAATCCTCAATCATGTCTTCAACTTTAAGGTGAGTTTCTCACACCCTTTTTTTTACCCTGTTTAACTATTTTGGGGGTAGCATATATATCCTATCAACAATTCAATTTCGTTTATTAATATTACAATCTACAGTTCGTTACATGGACTTGTGTGCTTATTTGCTTACTTTCTCAAAGACTACTTGCTCATGGTTTCCTCAATAAGTATGATCATACGCCCCCTATGCACTTAGGGCCTCAATGTTATGAGTGGAATAGGGACCCCCGATCCGAGTACATTTGGTTGTTACCAAATGGAAAAGACATTACTTGCGCTATTACTACACCATGTTTCATGGAATTGTATGGTTTTTATGTATTTGTATCAAACTTGTGTGGACTCACCAACTATTCAATTAGTTGACTTTATTTTATATATATGCTACATGTACTTACATTAGAGTATGAAATGGCGAAAGACACTAGAAGTTAGGTTATTTAAAGAATAAACAAGAAGACGTGTTTTGTTCCTTTTTCTTTGTATTTGTTCATTTGATAAACTTGTGTACTTGGGATTTGAATGAATTAATGATATTATTGCCACTTAATAGTGTCACATGTGTTTTGGGAAATCTGTATGTCACACCCTTGCGTATTCTGCTTTAGACGCGGTGTTACAAACTGGTATCAGAGCTGTGACTATAAGATATGACATTAGACGTAGTGTTCTAGTTGGTTATAGTTTATTTGCTTAATTGTTTAGGTTGCATGATTAAAAATTATGTGAGCCTAATTTGATTGTTCAATGCACATTATTTGTGTTTTATTGATTTGTTTATGCCTCATGTACGCAAATACTATTATACTGATGATTCAATTACTTCAATTACACAAGCACACACAAGTCCAAGGCTTATGCCTAACGTAAAGATTCTTGAGGATTTTCAACAATCAGATTTTTGATTTTCAGTTTTCGATGGTTTATGCGACGTTTGACATCCGACTCTCTATGTTTTACAATGTGTTTTAACTGAAAGTCTGTAAAGTCATGGTGATACGCGAATACCTAGCTTTCGGTTCGATTTAATTACGCATTTTTATATTAGAATAGTTAAGTTTAAAAACAATTGTGACCCTTTTTTATTTATACGCTCATTTACAGCTTAAACTTTTAAAAGTTTGCAAAGTAATAACCGAATTTCAAACGATTACTTTGTTATTTACTATTATGTTTTAGAATTGAAAATTCAAAAAGTTATGGTGATACATAAATGGTAGAATTTCGATTTGATTACTTTATTATTTTATTCATTTACTACTATGTTTTAGAATTGAAAATTTGAAAGGTCATGGTGATACATGAATGGTCGAATTTCAATTCGATTACTTTATTTCCATATTCATTTACGCTTATGTTTTAGAAGTGAAAATTTAAAAAGCCCTGGTGGTTCATGAATATTCGATTTTCAATTCGATTTCACTATTTATTGTTAAGTTTAATACTTCTTCCATATGGTTATTCAAATAATTTATGAGATTTTCGTTTATTGAAATGTGAAAACTCATGACGTCTCATGGGAATTTCAATTTCGATTTCAAATTTTGTTTCATACGATTTTGTTTATTTACTTGTTCTCATTGATGTATCTATTAGTCGTTTTCATACGTACGTCCCAAGTCACGCGAATTCTTCACGTTTCGTATCATGCTTTTTCGTTTTCCTAGTTGTCACTCTCAACTCGCCAAATGACAATCCCGGATATCAAGAAAATGGCCTCCGCGATCCCGATCACCCCACGTTTAACCACACCCACCTTCATCGCTATAGTAAATTCAAATCCAAACCCAGCACCATCCTTGGAAATGCAAACTAAACCCAACCGAAAAGCCTCGCGCTGAAACACACGCTTTGTGCAGTATGCGTAAATCCCACCACTTTATTTCCCTGAAACGTTGATATCCTTTAATCTGTGGTAGATTCAATTTCCACTTATTGCTAAAACCTACCCAAAGTCAACGCCACTCACCCATCTGCGAGACCTATACATAACCATTTGTCTCAATCATATGCTTGACCTCAAGCTTCAAGCCTACTATCATTGTGGTGACCCTAGCACACCTGCCATACTTTGGAAGGCCTAACTTGTTTCCGCCATGCAATACCGTTACCCCACATCCCTTGTCTATTATATTCTATTTCTCGATTTCAATACTTAGGTTTTACAAACTCATCAAACTCGTCTATATTTTATTTTGCATAATTTCTTACATTTTATTTATTTTACTAACACTCGCGCCTAATCCAAATCCTCAGTTATTTTTAACTTTCAGTTAAATGGATTTTTCTGTAAAAAGAATTTATTATCTCTATTGTTAAAACTGTCACACCCCAACCTACGGCGGAACATGCCAGGGCGCGAAATTGATTGTATCATAGCTCAGAAGACACTAAGTGAAATACACGTGTCAATATCTAAATTATTCATTCATATATCAAGTTCAAAATCACAAACATCGTTTCAAAGAAAATACCGTTACAATTAAATATTCAAAACATAAATAACTTAAAATAAAAGTTCTCTTCAATCATCAAGCAACCTAAGGTCTCATCTAACTTCCAATGCTTGATTCATCCGATAAAGCTACCTGCGCCATGCGTGAAAATATATATTTTGACAACATAAAGTTGAGCAAGTAAACCACAGTTTTGAGTATGTATAATATTAAAATGACAATTCCATGCAACAATCGTAAATTACTACAACTAGCAACAATAAATAAAAGTTGTCTTTTCAACCGAATCGCATTGATAACGGTTTAATTCGACGGCGTATGATCATACTAATGAGGATGAGGTTGAGGATGAGGATGAGGTACCAACCAACAAAAAAATAAACACATAGTCATATTCGCACATATCAACTAATCGAGCAATCACAATTATGCATATAACGGAATTGTAGTGAAAACAATAAATTAATTTTGAACGCATAACCCCCCCCCCCCTAAAAAAAAGAAAAGCGGTAAATGGGGGATATGAATTTACTTACCTTATACAGTAGGATAAACGAGGACGAGATAAAAAAAGAAACGGCTAGGATGGAAAACAGTCAAGCTCCTCGACGTTCACCGACAAATATTCCTAGTTGTTAATGATAAAGTGAGTTAAATAGGGTCATAACGAAAAGTTAAGTTTTATGACGAGCTTCGATGTGGTTATTATAATTATCATATTAATATGGTTGATGTGATTATTACTATTATTATAATTATTAGTATTTAATTATCATATTTGTTGATTCGTATTTGGGTTTGATAAGTAAAATAATATTATATATTAACGGAAAAGTTAAACGGAAAATCTTGAATATCTAATATAATTCGGTTTGTTAACGAGAGTCGTAAAAAATATATATACATCTTATTTATTAGGAGTATGGGTATAAGTGCATAGCTATATATATATATACACACACACACACACACACTCTACTATAAAATTTAAACAAGTATATTTACATAAATATGAAAGGAAAAGAGTCGATTAGAAGTTCGGTTTATCGAAATAACGTTTATTTATTGATTTGAACACCAAAATTAATAACAAAAAAATAACAATAAAACCAAAACCGGGCCAGGGGAGACTCGAACCCGCGTCCCCAGGCCGGTTCAAGGACTTAAAGCATATGCACCTTCCACTGGGGCATGTGTCTAACACGTTAATAACATGAAACCCATTTAATAATGTATACTATAACTGGTTCGCGTTCTTCCCCCATATGAACCCTAGAAATCAAATTGTCCAATTCGTTCATGGATTAGTTAAATTGGTTTAGGGTTAATATTCTAGGGATAAAAACGAACTATATGCATGAATCAATTACCATATATGGTGGCGGATTGAAGATAAACGGCGAACTAGGGTTTGCGGCTCGAGCTTGATTTCAAAATCAAATGTAACAGCTGTTTAGGGATTATTTGACTTAGGGGTTTAGGTCGTGATGTAGTAAGGATGGTGTGGGCGAGTTTAATTGCAAAATAATAGAATTTATATACTGTTTCATAGACGAGGTCAGCCGTGGTTCGGTTTTTTGGTATGTTAGCTGTCAATTGGTAATTGTTTTCTATAATTAGGGTGTCGGTAGGAAGCAATTAAGGTAAGGAATGATCATATGTGATCAATTTCGTTTAATATGGCCGAGAATTGAGGAACAAGAAATGGGGGGGGGGGGGTCTTTGGTGTCGGCAGTGAGAGAGAAAAGGAGGAGGGAAAGAGGATGAACATTATTTACAACCAGGTCCCTGATCTATGTTTGATGGTTCAAAAGTGAATTAAAGTTAATTGAGGGGTTAATTTTGTACATGAAACATAGTTATAATAAAATAAATAAATAAATAAATAAAATATTAGACATATCGAACTTTATTGATAAAAATACCCAAACCCGAACCCGGGTCGGGTAATGATTACAAAACCGAACGGGAACGGAAAACCGGAAATGTTACAGCATTCACTACTTTAGGCAATTTCGTCCCGAAATTAGAAATTAAGCCGTAACTAAGAGGTGCGGTGTGACATCCCACATCGGTTGGGAAGGAGAACTAAGCTTTGTTTATAAGGAGGTGGATACCTTCCCCATCATAACGCGTTTTGGGTGCTTAATGGTAGTGGATGAGAGGAGAATTCCACAATTAAGCGTGCTCAGGTGGGAGAAGAATGAGGATGGGTGACCACCTGGGCAACCAAAAGCAAATCCGTGAGGTGATGGTGGTACGTCCCGGCCAAAGCGGACAATATTATGGTGCGGTGGTAGCTGGGTTGTTACATGCAGGTACTTAGACTCCATTTGGTCTTTACGTTCCCAAGTGAACTCGGGACCACATTTAGATTCCCAACGAACTTTGACCAGCGGAATACGACTACGCTTGGTCTCTTTGTCCATTTGATCCACGATTTCTACAGGCTTCTCGATAACGCGCATAGATTCATCAACTTGTACTTCGTCGAGGGGTATGTGGAGATTCCCCTCGGCTAAGCACTTCTTGAGGTTGGAGACATGAAAAGTTGGAGACATTAAAAGCTCTTCGGGGAGATTTAGACGATATGCAACTTTACCAACCCTTTCAACGATCTCAAACGGGCCAACAAAACGAGGAGATAATTTGTTCCTTTCGCCAAAACTACCTACCCCTTTCCAAGGAGATACTTTAAGGAGAACTTGGTCACCAACATTGAACTCGGGAGGTTTATGACGCTTATCGGTGTAGCTCTTTTGACGGCAATGAGCGGCAAGTAGATTTTGACGAATAAGAGCGATTCGATCGGAAGTTTCTTGAACAAGCTCGGGACCAGTGATTTGCGATTCACCAACCTCCTTCCAACAAATCGGGGAACGATATTTTTGGCCATAGAGAGCTTCAAAAGGTGCCATGCCAATACTAGTGTAAAAACTATTATTGTAGGAAAACTCTACAAGTGGTAAATGAATATCCCAATTTCCACCAAAATCTAGTATGCAAGAGCGGAGCATATCTTCGAGAGTTTGAATTGTTCTCTCGGATTGACCATCGGTTTGCCGGTGATAAGCGGTGCTTAGATCAATACGAGTACCCAAGGCGGTTTGCAACGATTTCCAAAAATGAGAGGTAAACTGACCATCACGATCGGAGATAATGGTCAACGGCGTTCCATGGCGGCAAATGATGTTCTTGACATAGAGTCGGGCTAATTCGCTTAAGGAGAATTTTTCTTAGAATGATATGAAATGAGCTGACTTGGTCAAATGATCAACAATCACCCAAATACTATCATTGCGACTTTGAGTAGTCGGGAGTTTGGTAACGAAATCCATGGCTATGTCTTCCCATTTCCAAACGGGGATCGGAGGTTGCTCGAGCAAACCAAACGGCTTTTGATGCTCGGCTTTAACCTTAGAGCAAGTGAGGCATTTAGATACATACACCGCGATATCTTTCTTCATTCCCGGCCACCAAAAGATGGTACGAAGGTCGGCATACATTTTATCCGTACCGGGATGAATAGAGTATCGTGACTTATGAGCTTCATCGAGGATGAACATGCGAAGACCGTCACGATCGGGGACCCATAAATGGTCCAAATAATAGAGTAAGCCATTACGTTTGGTTTCAAGTTGGAGTTCGGCGCCACACGAAATCTCGTCGTGTAAGTTACCCTCGGTGACGGAGATGTGTTGTGTGTCGAAGATGCGGTATTGGAGGTCAGATTGGGTGGTGACACAATGGAGCAAGACAGATTTAACATGACTCTTACGACTAAGAGCATCTGCCACGTCATTCGCTTTTCCGGGGTGGTAGCGAATTTTGCAATCATAATCGCTTAACAATTCGGCCCATCGTCTTTGTCTCATATTGAGGTCCTTTTGGTCGAAAATGTGTTGTAAACCTTTATGGTCGGTGAAGACCAAACATTTCGTGCCGTAAAGGTAGTGTCTCCATATTTTCAAGGCAAACACGACCGCGCCAAGTTCTAGGTCGTGCGTCATGTAATTTTTCTCGTGTACCTTGAGTTGGCGCGAAGCATAGGCAATGACCTTGTCTCGTTGCATAAGAACACAACCAAGACCTTGAACAGAAGTGTCACAAAAGAAGACAAAATCGCCGTTGCCCTCTGGAAGAGCAAGGATTGGAGCATTGCAAAGCATGTCCTTAAGAGTTTGAAATGCTTCCTCTTGATCGGAACCCCATTCGTAAACCTTCCCTTTGTGGGTTAGTGTGGTAAGGGGTGAAGCAATCTTCGAAAAGTTGCGGATAAAACGACGGTAATACCGCGCTAAACCCAGAAATGAACGAACATCCGTTGGAGAGGACGGGGTTGCCCGATTTTTAACGACCTTAATTTCGCGGGATCAACGTGAATACCCTTGTCGTTAACGATGTGGCCCAAGAATTGAACTTGCTTTAGCCAAAATTCGCATTTGTAGAACTTAGCATAAAGTTGTTCTTTTCGTAACAAGTCGAGAATGGCGTGCAAATGGTCTTTGTGCTCGGTCTCGGATTTAGAGTATATCAAGATATCGTTGATGAAAACAATCACGAACTTGTCGAGGTAGGGTTTACAAACACTATTCATAAGGTCCATGAAAATGGCGGGAGCATTAGTCAACCCAAAAGACATAATTCGGAACTCAAAGTGGCCATAACGAGTACGGAAGGCGGTCTTGGGTATGTCATCTTCGTGGACACAGAGTTGGTGATAACCCGAACGGAGATCAATCTTAGAGAAACATGCGGCTCCTTGGAGTTGATCGAAAAGATCATCAATACACGGAAGGGGGGTAGCGATTCTTGATAGTAAGCTTGTTGAGCTCATGGTAATCGATACACATGCGAAGAGTACCGTCCTTATTCTTAACAAACAAGACGGGTGCGCCCCATGGAGACGAACTCGGGCGAATAAAACCTTTTTCCGTGAGTTCTTGGATTTGGTTAGAGAGTTCTTGCATCTCGGAATGTGCAAGACGGTAAGGTGCTTTGGCTACGGGATTTGCTCCGGGTACAAGATCAATACGGAACTCCACTTGACGAATGGGAGGGAGTCCGAAACGTCATCGGGAAAGACTTCTGGGAAGTTGCGAACAATCGGGATGTCGGAAAGTTTCTTTTCTCCATCGGATTTTATGGTAACATGGGCTAAAAAGGCGACATACTTCTTGCGTAAGTAACGTTGGGCTTCGAGGCATGACATGATGTTTAGCTTTGAGAAGGGTCTTTCACCACGAACGTTTAGAATCACGCCTCCATCCATAGGGATTCGAATGAGTTTCTCAAAACATAAAATTTCGGCATGGTGGAGAGATAGTCAATCCATACCAATGATGATGTCGAAGCTTCCCATTAGCATAAGGATAAAGTCGATAGAGAACTTTTGTCTATTGAGGGTAATCGGGCAATTTCGAATGACGGAGTCAATAGTGATCGAACAACCGTTTGCTATCTCTACCGTGAAGGGCTTAGATAATTTACTTCGGGGCACATCAAGTATGTATTCAAAGTCAAAGGAAATAAAACTCCTATCGGCTCCCGAATCAAATAATACCGAAGCATGATGCTTTCTAACTAGAAACGTACCGTTCACCACATCATTTGAGTTTAGCGCTTGATGAGCATTGATGGTGAAAGCTTGGCCTTGAGTTCTTTGAGGTGCTTGGATTTGAGTAGTTGAAGCTTGAGAGGTTGGAGCTTGATAAGCTTGCATGACCATGGGTTGAGCTTGAAGAGTTGGAGGAGCCATGAGTTGGGGTATTTGGGGTTGATAAGCTTGCACTTGATAGGCTTGGGAGGTGTAGTAGGGTTGGGGTGCAACATAGGCTTGGTGAACTTGGGCGAGTCGAGGATACGCGTTGCGAAGGTGATTTGGGTCACCGCAGTTGGAGCAAGCTCTAACGAGGTTAATAATTGGAGCACGAGGGATGGCTCGGTTGGGTTGGTTTGTTGGTGCGAACCGCGGTGGAGCGGCTTGCACACGAGGTGCTTCTCGACATTATTGGTTGAGGTGGCCGAATCGGTAGCAATTTGTGCACACCTGACAAGTGGCTTGGTCCGGGTGGTGGCGTTGGCAAGTATTGTAATATGGGTGTGGGCCTGTAAAGGGCTTCTTGTTTGGAGGGGCTTGTTGGGCTTGTGGTTGGGCTAAGACATAATTTTGGGAGTTGGGTTTTCTCTTGTTGTCGCGGTAGTGAGATGAGTTGTTGTGGTTGTTATTCTTGGAGGACTCGGGCTTATAGGATTCGGGCTTAGACTCTTTAGTGGGCTTAGGTGTGGGCTTATCATTGGGCTTCTTAGAATTCTTCCATGTCAAGGTCCTGGCCTTAACGTGGTTCTTGATGAGGGTACCGGCTAGGGTGATGGCATCATGGAGGGTTTGAGGGTCACGACTTAGAACGGAGTCTTGGATTTGCATAGGCAAACCCGAGATGTACTTATCGATTGCACGTTCATGGGGAGTGACCATGTGAGGGATGAGAAGGCTCAGTTCATGGAAATGGTCGTTGTAGACGGTGTCATTTCCACTTTCTTTTTTCAAGTTCCAAAACTCTTCTTCCAACTTCCGAAGCTCATGTTTCGGGCATAACTTCTTGAGCATGAGTTTCTTGAGGTCGTCCCATGGTAAGGCCATGGCCACTTCAGCGCCAAGCGTGCACTTCTCACCGTTCCACCAATTGAGGGCATTCTTCATAAGCATGCTCGAGGCGTAAGTGGTTTTCTTGTCCTCGGGACATTCACAATGGAGGAATATGCTCTCCATTTCTTCAAACCATTGAAGGAGAATGGTAGCACCGTCGATACCGAAGTATTCTTGCGGGTTGGCACTCCTGAACTGTTTGAGGGGGTAAGCATTTGGGTTCGGAGTTGTGGATGATGAAGAAGCATTCATAGTTTGCAATTGAGAGATGATCTTTGGGAGGGCTTCCACAATGCCCTTAGCAATGCGGGATGACATACTGCGGCCAGATTTTCCTGTGCGACGGTTACAGTTGATGAGGCGAGAAGACATACTGCAAGGGTAAAAGGTGTAATGTTCGTAAGACTCGGGTGATTGTTGCAAGTATAATTAGTTACTCAATATAGTAATCGTGCATTGAGGTTGGGATTGTGTTTGAGGTTGAGAATTTCATTACTTACGAGACTTGATTTTATAAGATTTTATCATCTTTAACATTTCGCAAAAAAAAGAAAAAATATATGTATATATAACAACATAACTTGAATTATAATACATGGGTTCATTTGTCGGTTAGGGCTTCATGAACCACCATGGGTCCTTCCAACAAATGAAAATATCGAACACCAATTAAACAAAATCAATCGAAAATCGAATTTGAGGGGGATGTTGAGGTAGATGATTGAAGTAGTTCGGGGACCACCCCATTGTACATACTTCATCCATTCGATCAACAAAGCACAATACGGAAAAACCGAGTTTAGCCACGAAATCACCGTGAATTCGGTTATAAATTTAAGGATGTGATCGTCACATGACCACGTTGATACAATGAGGGTAGTAGATTCGGGTACGTTTGGTGTGATATGCTTTGGCCTAATAAGTTCCACACCCTTACCGAACACTCCAAGAAGGCAACCAGGTTTCGCGGTTGATTGAGATTTATGCGCATTGCACTTCCTTAGGCTCGCAAGCCTTGGTGTCAAGGGTTCGGTAAACAAGTGTATCCCTCTTCCAGTTACTACTTATCCGTCCCACGAATCATCCTCAAGGAGAGAGGAGCAAAAAGGTGGGATTTCCTAAGGAATTTCCCGATAAAAAAATCGTCCTAGAGTTTTGAAAACAACTTTGAGAGTGAGGCATAGCCTTGGATTAGGTGTGTGCTTTTGTGTACAATCGTATATGATGAACAATATAAATATGCTAAGCTATGTACAAAAATTTAAACAAGTAGGGTGGACGTATAGGATCTAAGCATGCTACTAGGTCGTTACGTCTAACCACCTATCTTATAGCCTTCGGCTCTGATACCAATCTGTCACACCCCAACCTACAGCGGAACATGCCGAGGCGCGACATTGATTGTATCATAGCTCAGAAGACACTAAGTGAAATACACGTGTCAATATCTAAATTATTCATTCATATATCAAGTTCAAAAGCACAAACATCGTTTCAAATAAAATACCTTTACAATTAAATATTCAAAACATAAATAACTTAAAATAAGAGTTCTCTTCAATCATCAAGCAACCTAAGGTCTCATCTAACTTCCAATCCTTGATTCATCCGATAAAGCTAACTGCGGCATGCGTGAAAATATATATTTTGCCAACATAAAGTTGAGCAAGTAAACCACAGTTTTGAGTATGTATAATATTAAAATGACAATTCCATGCAATAATCGTAAATTACTACAACTAGCAACAATAAATAAAAGTTGTCTTTTCAACCGAAAAGCATTGATAACGGTTTAATTCGACGGCGTATGATCATATTAATGAGGATGAGGATGAGGTACCAACCAACATAAAAATAAACACATAGTTATATTCGCACATAAAAACTAATCGAGCAATCACAATTATGCATATAACGGAATTGTAGTGAAAAAAATAAATTGATTTTGAACTCATAACGCCCCCAAAATTGAAAAGCGGTAAAAAGGGGGATGTGAATTTACTGACCTTATAGAGTAGGATAAACGAGGACGAGATAAAAAAGAAACGGCTAGGATGGAATACTGTCAAGCTCCTCGACGTTCACCTACAAATATTCCTAATTGTTAATGATAAAGTGAGTTAAATAGGGCCATAACGAAAAGTTAAGTTTTATGACGAGCTTCGATGTGGTTATTATAATTATCATATTAATATGGTTGATGTGATTATTACTATTATTATTATTAGTAGTATTTAATTATCATATTTATTGATTCGTATTTGGGTTTGATAAGTAAAATAATATTATATATTAAAGGAAAAGTTAAACGGAAAATCTTGAATATCTAATATAATTCGGTTTGTTAACGAGAGTCGTAATATATATATATACATCTTATTTATTAGGAGTATGGGTATAAGTGCATAGCTATATATATATATATATATATACACACACACACTCTACTATAAAATTTAAACAAGTATATTTACATAAATATGAAAGGAAAAGAGTCGATTAGGAGTTCGGTTTATCGAAATAACGTTTATTTATTCATTTGAACACCAAAATTAATAACAAAAAAATAACAATAAAACCAAAACCGGGCCAGGGGAGACTCGAACCCGCATCCCCAGGCCGGTTCAAGGACTTAAAGCATATGCACCTTCCACTGGGGCATGTGTCTAACACGTTAATAACATGGAACCCATTTAATAATATATACTATAACTGGTTCGCGTTCTTCCCCCATATGAACCCTAGAAATCAAATTGTCCAATTCGTTCATGGATTAGTTAAATTGGTTTAGGGTTAATATTCTAGGGATAAAAACGAACTATATGCATGAATCAATTACCAGATATGGCGGCGGATTGAAGATAAACGGCGAACTAGGGTTTGCGGCTCGAGCTTGATTTCAAAATCAACTGTAACAGCTGTTTAGGGATTATTTGACTTAGGGGTTTAGGTCGTGATGTAGTAAGGATGGTGTGGGCGAGTTTAATTGCAAAATAATAGAATTTATATACTGTTTCATAGACGAGGTCAGCCGTGGTTCGGTTTTTTGGTATGTTAGTTGTCAATTGGTAATTGTTTTCTATAATTAGGGTGTCGGTAGGAAGCGATTAAGGTAAGGAATGATCATATGTGATCAATTTCGTTTAATATGGCCGAGAATTGAGGAACAAGAAATGGGGGGGGGGGGTCTTTGGTGTCGGCAGTGAGAGGGAGAAGGAGGAGGGAAAGAGGATGAACATTATTTACAACCAGGTCCTTGATCTATGTTTGATGGTTCAAAAGTGAATTAAAGTTAATTGAGGGGTTAATTTTGTACATGAAACATAGTTATAATCAAATAAAATAAATAAATAAATAAAATATTAGACATAATGAACTTTATTGATAAAAATACCCAAACCTGAACCCGAGTCGGGTAATGATTACAAAACCGAACGGGAACAGAAATCCCGAAATGTTACAAAAACTTCTAACAACTTCGTATATTAGTTGTTGTCTTTTAAATTTTATTTTTATTTCAATTTCGGGATGAAATTTCTGAAAGTTGTAAGTCCTGTAACATTCGTTACTTTTCTAACCCAAAAACCCGACCCATTTTAAATATTTGGTTTTGTAGTATACGAGTATAATATGATAATAAACCAAAGTATATAACTTATATTAAGTATATATATAATATTCCAAAGTCCAAGGTTCATTTTGTAAATTATACTTTAACTTCTATTTTAATATAACATGAAAGGTGAAGGACTAAAAGTGTAAAAATGATTCAAAATATAATAATAATAATAATAATAATAATAATAATAATAATAATAATAATAATAATGAAAAAACAGCAGCAGCCGTCCCTCCATCCTTCGCGATTTTCCGGCAACCCTCCGGCGGTCGGAGACCGGTGCCGAAGGTAAACCAAACATCGTTTCGTGTTTCGTTTGATACGCTAAACCATACCAAACGATTTCTCCACTAATGGTAGACACTGTTACTTGATTAACTTCGTCATTAACGATCCAATTAACACAAATTAATCACTAAGACCGTCGGTAATAATAAAAATCATAATAACACGATTCAAATGCTAGTTGATTCAATTGAGATTATGAACAGAACCTAATCTAACATCTAAAACTGCGACAATCCTCGTTTTACCCTAAAACACTCACAATAAACCCGTAATTGTTCATCAAAGACCTGATTCCGGCCACCTTCGTTCATCATCGATTATTAGCGCTACTAGTTAATTAATACATGTTTTTGAATCATTTTATCCTATTAACAAAACCCCTAACCAATATTGAACCAACAAAGAGTGGATTTGGAGAATTGAAAAGCTAGGGTTTTGATGAAAATGATGAACCTTTATGTTAAGTTAAATATATTTGCTTCTGGTAAAATAACAAAACTAACAAGCTAGCCTAGTGGTTAAGTCTTTTGTGTATAGTCAGAAGGACCCAGGTTCAAACTTGGGTCAGGACAGTTTTTTTGGTATTTTATTTTCTAACCATTTTTGTTTTATTAATCAAATTAACTTATTAATATATATATATATATATATTATAAATCTAATAAAATTATTTGAAGATTAGATAAAATTCGCTGTAAATCATGTTTATCACTTTCCATCTAAAACCGACTTTTGTTTTCATTAAGTTTCATGAAAATCCGATTATAAGTTATATTATTAACTATCATTTCGTTAACTTTATAACACGCTAATGTAATAGTTTTTGAAGTTAAAATTCCCGTTAAAAACAATATTCCACAGCGTGATAATCCTCAATCTTGTGTTAAATTAATATTTAGATAATATTAAAATAAATGCAATAGTTAAATTACCGTTACAATTTTAAATAATACTATAATACCAATTGCCATAAGAGATACAATAAAAATAGAATGATAAAATATACAATCAACCCTTCTAATTTCCACAATAGATTTGCTTACTTTTATAAGTTGTTAGTTAATATTTTGTACTTTTAATTCCATTTCGTGAAGTTCATTTGCTTTGGTTTCATTTACGCGCTTTCGGTTTTATTTCATGTTTGTCTTCAACTTCAAGGTGAGTTTCTCACACCCCTTTTTTTTTACCCTGTTTAACTATTTTGGGGGTAGCATATATATCCTATCAACAATTCAGTTTTATTTATTTACTATTACAAACTACAATTAGTTACATGGACTTTTGTGCTTATTTGCTTGCTTGTTCATGGTTTCCTCAATAAGTATGATCATACGCCTCCTATGCACTCAGTACCTCGATGTTATGAGTGGAATAGGGACCCCTGATCCGAGTACATTTGGTTGTTACCAAATGGAAAAGACATTACTTGCGTTATTACTACACCAAGTTTCATGGAATTGTATGGTTTTTATGTATTTGTATCAAACTTGTGTGGACCACCAACTATTCAATTAGTTGACTTTATTTTATATATATGCTACATGTACTTACATTAGAGGATAAATGGTGAAAGACACTAGAAGTTAGGTTATTAAAAGAATAAACAAGAAGACGTGTTTTATTCCTTTTTCTTTGTATTTGTTCATTTGATAAACTTGTGTACTTGGGATTTGAATGAATTAATGATATTACTGCAACTTAATAGTGTCACATTTGTTTTGGGCAATCTGTATGTCACACCCGGGCGTATTCCGCTTTAGCCGGGGTGTTACAGCTGTGGTGGTAGCGCGTAAGCATAAGGCGAAAGGAAAGTCTATCGCGGTTGATACACCGTAGAAGAAGAGAACTCGGAAAGGTTCTCGTGTTGACATACAAGAGCCACAGTCACAAGTCCCAAGGATTGTGGTGTCTGCTTGTTCTAACGTATATACTCCACCAACACCAGCGATTACTACTTCACCGAGTACATTAGTGTTTATGCTTATGACAACGACATCGTCAGACCACAATTCACATCGATTCCTTAATCAATGTTGTCTCTGATGCCTTGTCCAAAATAAGTCTTGGCTACTACAAGTCCAACAATACTTGCACGTCTAATGCAGAGGCCGGACTTCTCATTTATGACATTTTACAGACCAGCTGGTCCTACACAGCTCATTTATCTGAATTTTCATAATTTTCCAGTCCATCAACAGATATTCCAGATCATCAATCTGATGCATCTTCAAGAAATTCATATGGAGACTGACAGACAGATTCAAGAGCAGATGAGGGCGGATCAAAGACAAATGATAAGACATTTGTAGTATGTTCAGAAGGAAAATCGTGATTTAAAGCCCTGGTTACTGCTTAGGGGAGAGGATATGTTGAAGAAATTGAAGAGTAGTGATTATGATAAAGGTCCCAAGGCTGGTGGATTTGATCAGTAACTAGGTGGTGGTGCCATGTCATCTGGGAATGTTGTTGTTGAAGGAGAATCAGGGAAGCAGTTAGTGGTGTATCATGATTCCACTAACGTGCTACTCGTGAATACTTTTAAGGTAAATACGGTGTTATTTATGGACGATAGAGGCGTAGTTATGAGTGTGGTGAATGCCGATGAAAGAGATGAGGGTGAATGTGTTAACCATTCGTTAATAAAAGAAGAATTCGCCTTGCTTCTTAATTTAAACAAGAAGGCGGTGGATGAACTAGAGAAACATGATGATATTCAGGTGGAAGACAGTGAAGAGGTGAGGTTTGATAAAAGAGTTCAATTTGGGAATACATCTTTTAATTATGATGATGTTGAGATGGAAGACGTGAAATCCAAGGAATACCCAGATTTATATATTCAATTTAACAACTCTGATGAAGGGATTCCATTCTTTACAACTGAGAACTTTGAAGCAGCTAAAGAACGTCCGAGGAAAGAAAAGGAGAAAGCTAAAGTATATGAGATCTAGTCACAAGCTTCGGATGGTATGTTTAGACACAACATGTCAAGGATGAACAAGATGATCGAAGCCCTGAGATATGCTGAATGAGTAGGTTATATGAAGTCAAAGGCTCGAGAATCAGCATACCAGATGAAGAAGTTTATTGCGGTTAAGTCGGTCAAAGGTAACATTATCTCGTGGATATACGATTTATATCCTAAAGTATGCATTATGTAGTGGGAGTACAAGGTTCATTATTACAAGCACATTGCTGACATGTGCTTACCATGCCACGCTAGGACATTCGTGCATTAGTTACCAAGCCGTTCATGAACCGAGGAGGAAATCGATGGCTTATTAGTTCTATCGTCACTTGGTATACAAGGTAAATGATGGTTTTATAGTTCTTCAAACCGCAGGTGCTAACGCGTAGGTATATTGCTAAGATTAATCTGTGTACCGGTTGGAGGAAGCTGTTAATTAATATAACCTTGTCACGTACTTTAAAAAAATGTTCCTATAAAGACTTTTCCTCAAAGTCTTTATTATAAAATTTAATCGGTGGTATTCCGATAACAAGACCGACGAGGCGGTAATTGTATTGGGATTGGGTTTTAAGACGGAGTTTATACGGATTATCAATCCGATGTGGCTGGTCAATCTATATGAGTCCGATAATGAAGTGTTATACAAGAATTGGATCAGATGGATAAAGGTGAATGACAATGAGCAAGCTATGCAATTCCAACATGTTGTTCTAGTATGTTATGCCTTCGGGATTAATAGTTTGCTAGTACATGGTTTGGAGTCTCGGTCTTTGTTTAATGTATTTTGGCATTTGTATAAAATATAAGGGTATGCTAAATAATTTAAAGTTACATTCGCTAATGTAAAGCTCATTCGTTAGAGTAGCCAATAATAAATGAGCGACGCGTGTCTTTCGTCGTCAATCGTTAGAGGATGTTAACGAATGAGGATAACATATGTGTTCATTTGCTGAGATAAAGAATGTTAGTTAATGTATTTATAGCGAATGAGGCTCATTCGTTAGGGAGTGTCTAAAGAATGAGCTCATCATCAATATATACCTCGTAACATTTATTATATTTAACCGTTCTTA
This sequence comes from Bidens hawaiensis, assembly GCF_021521415.1. Taxonomy (NCBI): domain Eukaryota; kingdom Viridiplantae; phylum Streptophyta; class Magnoliopsida; order Asterales; family Asteraceae; genus Bidens; species Bidens hawaiensis. Next base: position 88,547 of record NW_027491956.1, read on the forward strand.
TTATTATCACGATTCCTCTTGATACTCTGGAAAATTATCCTCTCAACACACTCAGTTACACACACTAATGTAAATTATATATAAATGTATTCATATCAAATACTAGATCATAACGTAATGAATTCGTAATCAGTCAGATCACGTTCTCTTAGTTGGTTCCACCTGCTTTCCCATTTTGGCAGTTTTGGCCTATTTAGTTTCCAGAAACGCAGTTTTGTGCAAAATTAAGTTACAATAATGATGTTTTAAAAAGTTTAAATATCAAAACAATATAAAATGAATTAACCAACATAAAATACTAATAAACACACGATTTAATTATCGATAGAGACCCGAATACAAGCATGGGTCGGGTAAACAGATACAAATAATGCACCGAAATTGACGGATGTCACAGTATTCCATACTTTTGGAAATTTCGTGCCGAAGTTAGGGTAAAAATGCGACAGGAAGATGAGGATACTTGGTCTTCATTTAGTCTTCACGTCCCCAAGTTAATTCAGCACCATGTTTTGATTCCCAACGAACTTCAACTAATGGAATTCAGCTACACTTCTTTTCCAAATCCATGTGATCCATAATTTCATCCGGCTTTTCAATAACGTGCTTGGTGTCGTCACATGAAATTCATCTAGTGGTATATGGAGATTACACTTGGCTAGACACTTCTTGAGATTCGATACAAGAAAAGTCGGATGAACATTAGAGAGTTCCTTGGGAAGATCGAGTTTATAAGAAAATTTACCAACTCTATCGATTATCTTCAACAGACCAACGAATCAAGGTGATAACTTTCCTATTTTACCAAAAGGAACGATTTTTCCAAGGAGATACCTTGAGAAGGACTTGATCACCAATATTGAACTTGGGAGGCTTTCGACGTCTATCGGCAGAACTCTTTTGACGACTTCTTGCGGCGAGAAGATTCTGATGGATTTAAGCAATTCTATCAAATGTTTCTTGACCCAGATCAAGAATGGTTATTTGAGATTCACCAATTTCGTTCCAAAAAATTGGGACACGATATTTGCAGCCATATAAATTGTCGAACATAGCCATTCCAATGCTAGAATGGAAACTATTGTTGTACGAGAACTCAGTGAGTGGTAGATGTTCATTCCAATTTCCACCAAATTCAAGTACACAAGATCTAAGCATATACTATGTTTTGGTAAAAAATCGGTTTAATGATAATGTAACCAAATCTATTTAGTGAGGTATAGCGCTTATATAACAATAATGAATATGTAGCAAAAATGGATAAGAACACAGAGATTTGTTACGAGGAAAAGCCCTTGATCGTGATAGGATCGCCGACACAAAAACCTCGGGTGATGACAAATCGTCTATCACCACTATAGTAATAAAAAAAGTAAGGTTACAGTGGTGGCGCTAAAGATCAGTGTATACAATAATTGCTAAGTGTAAGTAGTATATCTAGAATAATCTCTGCGAACTAGAGTGTGTAAGTTGTGTGTGTGACCTAAACCGATATAGCTCAATATAGACAAAAATGAAGCTAACTAACAACCCTATAAACTCTCCATTGCTCCATAGAAACGTTGCATCCACTTTTACCACGTTCTATTTCCATTAAGCTACGAATTAGTGGGCTGACTTGGTCTCTTAGCCGTTATACATGTTAAATACAATACCATTCAAAGAATACAACTGTTAGTAGATAATCAATACTGAGGATCCTTGATACTGAGTGACCTGGAACATATCTCAAGGATAAATGATCCATAATTCATATAAGGATAACATATCCTCAGACAAAAATCTGTGCTCTAACAATTTCCCCTAAAATGACGGTTGTAAGTGGATAACAATTGTCATTTTGAAATTCAAATTTCCTGCAAAATAATAAGTTTACACGTAATATGTCAGAAGCAATTATCACATATCATGATTTAATACCTCACGCCTATAAATGCAATCATCCTAATTCATTTATAATCAAATTTCAGCGATCAATCATCCTCTTCTTTCTTTTCATTTTCTTTTTGTTATGTCTGCGATTTCTGTCTCGTCTTACTCCGACAGTTGGAGTCTAGCGATCTCCGACCCCAAGGTTTTCTCACTAACCCCTCATCGAAGATTTGTAAGTTTACCGACCCAGAGATCGATGATCTTCGCTCACTATTCCCGGTCGGCACCATTTTTCGACCTTTCGATTCCAGTGTCCGAAGCGACTGCGTTTCTAAAACTTGGGTTTTCTTTCCGGCACAACCCTTTTTAATCGGCTATTCTTATCCCTATCCATATTTTACCCAAAGCTTTTTTGCCTTAACCGGCATTAGCTACATTCAAGCAATGTCGAAGTTGGAGAGTATTGCACACCGTAGAGAGGATCATCGAGGAAGAAGCTACATAATTAGGGTTGTTGAAGCTATCGTATCTCTACACCTTAGTCACCCACGACTCTAATCATTTTATTTTGAAATCCAAGCTACACCAACCAATTCTCATCTCCAAAGCCACCCAGAATGGTGCCTTCTTGAAAAAGCAGTTCTTTTTTATTAAAAGGACTCTATTCTTGGTGGGTTAGATTTACCCAAAAGGTGGATCAAAAAGGGTAGGATCTCAGATCCTTAGATAGCGTGGAAAGAACAACACATCCTTTATCTAACTATCTTATTTTTGTTTCTCAGTTGATAATTTTGCTTTGCTGGCCGAGCTCCCCGAAGTTGAAGAGAGTGCAAAGAAATTTCTTTCGATGGATCCATATATTAGAACTTTTCAAGCCAAGTTCACTGAAGCCTTTCAAGAGTCGATCTCAGAATCAATAAGCAACATGTCAAGTAAGAATTTTAATAGCATTAATTGATATTAATTGAGAAAAAAGAGAAGACTTATCTTTATGTTGTACTTTGTAGGTGCTCAGAAATCTGGTAAATCTGCTTCCCAGTTCTCGTTGGAGGATATTGATTGTTTCATTGTGAAGAAACAAACCCAAAAGAGCACACCTGTCCATGAACCGCGCCTAGTAAAAACTTGTGAAGAGAAAGAAGACTGCTGAGCCGGAAGACCCGTTTGAAGCTGGAAAGTATCTCATCACCACTATAAGGATCCTTTATCCTCTTTATTTGCTGTTGTGGATCCAAAATCCTTCTGAACTTATTTTGCTGTAATGTACATGCCATGGATTTCGCCAAGAGCTACTATGACAAGATGGTCAAGGATTATGAAGAGACTCTTTCGGGAATGAGATCTATGGTCGCTGCTAAGGACAACACTATCTCCAAGCTGACTACGGAGAATAAGCAGGTCGTGGAACATGCATCTTCAATTGAAGCGCATTGCTAAAGGAGGTGACCCGTGCTACCAACCAATCAAAAATCTAGACCGCCAAGTCTGTTCTTCAAGCCAGGATCAATATTGTGACTGAGGCTAATGATCCTTCCTTTGACAAGTCGGCATGGGATTTGGCAAAGTGGAAGCAGGCTCTGGCAACATTGGGCGGTGGTGAAGATGAAGCTGGTGAAAGTACGGATATTGCGGCTGGTGGTCAAGAGGCTGAGATGGCTGAAGCAGGGAAGGATGCAGCGACTGAAGAGGAGGTTGCTAAAGTGGGCAATGAAGGATAAAGAAGACAAGGCCTGAGCCCAATTTTTATTATCTGTTTGTGTTTTGATGGATATTTGATGGTTTGTATTAAGACAATAGTTAACAAGGGTAAAGGATATGTGATCATTAAGACAATTATGAGGGGTAGCAAAGGTGGATGGATCCTCTTTTTCGGGGATGAAGCCTTTGGTGCCCCTTTCCTTTATCTTTCCTGCACTTTAAAACTGTTAGTAACACCTCCTTAACCCGGGTGGATGGTCCATCTTTTGTATGGTGAAATCCGGGTTAAGGTTTTCGGTAAGCCCATGTGACCTTTTAATAATAATAACTTAAACCTTTTGACTATTTGCTTAGTATTTATTTTTATGAAAGAATATTTGTTACAGTTTAGATAAATAAAAGGTTTTGAAAAAAGGTTTCAAGGGTAAATTTTAAGAGAAGTTTCAAGGGTATAATATCCTTGTAAAAACAGATTAAGGATCCCAGATCCTTACATATTTGAATTAACTAAAGATATAATACGAATAAATGTAAATTGATAAGTAAAGATCACACCATAAGGTTTGATTAGCCCTAAGTTACCACAAATGTGAATGCTTCTACGATCCTTGTAGAGACTTAGGATACCTGATGCAAATAGCTTATCATAATAACTGGGATTAAACCCAACACACTGGGGACAAACCCAAATAAACTGGGGACAAGCCCAACACACTGGGGACAATCCCAAATAAACTGGGGACAAGCCTAACTAAACTGGGGACAAGCCCAACAACTGGGGACAAGCCCAAATAAACTGGGGACAAGACCAACAACTGGGGACAAACCCAAATAAACTGGGGACAAGCCCAAACTGGAGTTTGGCCCAAAGATACGGTTGTTAAACTGGGGACTCGCCCGAATCGGGATTTAGCCCAAACGTGAGTGACGTGAAAACGCAAAAACCTTGTGTATGGTACTTCTACAATTAAATCGTAGGACCCTCCATATAGCCGAAAGCAATGAAATTTTCAGTCACTAAGCGTGTACTGGTCTCACTGCCCCGAACTATACTTTGGATAACGTTCACTACAGGCGACAGTGTAGAAACATTAATTCATGAGAAAGGTGAAAAACATTAAACCTTAGAAGGTGTGATCATCGGGGATCACACCTTAATCGTGGGATTAGACCAGGGAGATATCAATATACCTTAAACGTGGGGGAGAGGTTGCCAACCTCTTGATCATTGAGTCTTTAACTGACATCTGCATTGTCACTTAAAGCTTAGAAAAAAGATAAATGTTAACAATATATTTTCCTTTAGTTAGTAATATAAATCTGAAATGAATAAATGATAAGATAAGATTTTACCAACTTTAGGACCCTTGATTCTTTATGGATCCTTGATCCTGATTAAACGAAGTATCTCTTATTATGGATAGCATTCCATGCTCTTGGCAGTCGGTCACCTTCCATGGTAAGTAGATGGTATGCCTCCTTTCCTGCTTCTGATTCAATCAAATAGGCCCTTCCCACTTAGGTGCAAGCTTTCCGTTTGCGGGATTAGTTGTATTTTGGAAAGCCTTCCTTAAGACCAAATCTCCTTCTTGAAGTCTTCGAATTCTGATGTTATTGTTGTATGCCCCAGCTATCCTTTGTTAGTATGCTGCCATATTGATCTTTTCTAGGTCTCTGAGCTCATCAACAATGTCTAGATCCTGGATAAGACTTTCATCATTGTCCTGAGGATCACGGATGCTTGTTCTAGCGATAGGAACCACCATCTCTGTAGGGATCACAGCTTCCGCTCCACACACCAATGAGATGGGAGTTTGACCTGTTGCATTCTTGGGTGTTGTTCTATTAGCCTAAAGAACATAAGGAAGTTCCTCAGCCGACTTTCCTTTCTTGGATCCTAGCTTCTTCTTCAAGTTGTTGATGATAATCTTGTTGCATGACTCTGCTTGACCATTGGCTTGAGGATGAACTGGTGTAGAAGTGATCATCTTGATGCCCCAACTGTCACAAAAGTTAGTAGTTCTTTTCTCAATAAACTGGGATCCATTATCACACACAATTTCAAATGGGATACCAAATCTAGTTATAATGTTTCTTTTAATGAAGGATATAACTTCCCTTTCTTGGACTTGAACTAATGCTTCTTCCTCAATCCATTTAGAGAAGTAGTATGTCATAGCAAGCATAAAGACCTTTCCGCCTGGTGCACTTGGTAGCTTGACAACACCATCCATTCCCCACTTCATGAAAGGCCTTGAAGAGGATATAACATACATTGGTTCTGCTGGCTGGTGAAGAATGTTTCCATGCCTTGGGCAAGCATCACACTTCCTTGAGTATTCCATGGCATCCTTCTTCATCGTTGGCCAGAAGTATCCAGTCCTAAGTATCCTAGAGAACAATTCTCTTCCTCCTGTGAGGTTGCCAAAATCACCTTCGTGGAAGTCTTGAAGCACCTCTTCTATTTCAGGATCCTCAATCCATCTCAATTATCTTGTAAAATAATTAATTGTGATACCTTTGTTCAGAAAGCTTTAGGTGAGAGAACGTCCTACGATCCAGGATCTATCCGCTAACCCGAATACATCAATCATACGATACGAACACGAATACGAATACGGTTAAATAGATATTTTATTGATAGAATAAGATGAATACATTATGGTGTATGATAACTTATGGAGAGGATAAATATGCTAGGATTTCTCTCTCTCTCTCTCTCTATGTATGTACATTCACTAACTTAATTATGAACGGGAATTACCTATTTATAAGCCAAAGCTCCCATTCGTTAAGTTAGTCTAATTCGTTATATTTTAGTAACGAATTAGACACCATTAGTTATGCTTCCATAACGAATGGGTAATAACTTAACGAACTAGCCATCATTCGTTTTGCCTTCATAACGAATGGGCTTATAACTTAACGAATAATCTAGTTAACTAATGAATGGATCTCATTCACTATACAATCCATAGCGAATGGGCCATTTTACATTAAATAAACAAACTAGACTATCTATAACTTATTCGATTGCTACGGACACCAAAACCGTGCACTAACAAACTCCCCCTTTTTCATAGATCTCGAATACTTTAACTACAAATCACCAGTCACAAACCATGCACTAACAGACTCCCCCTTGACTGATGATTCTCGTAACGAATGGACCTCATTCGCTATACAATCCATAGAGAATGGGCCATTTTACATTAAATAACAAACTAGACTATCTATAACTTATTCGATTGCTACGGACACCAAAACCATGCACTAACAAACTCCCCCTTTTCCGTAGCTCTCGAATACTTTAACTGCAAATCACCAGTCACAAACCATGCACTAACAGAATCCCCCTTGACTCTTTAAGTCTTCTCAGCAAACCAATAACTTGTAGCATCTCATATCAGATCTCCCCCAAAGTGAGCAACTCTTGGAGATCATCCCGATCATCCACTGGTGTATGATATGGTTCAATCTTTCAACAATCAGCAACAAGTCATCAACTAACCGTTAGCACAAGTAAAGAAAAACACATCTTTACGTTTAACCTCATCACACATCTTCATGAAAAACCCGATCATTCAACATCTTTCACTTCGGTTTTCCCTCTCTTGATAACATGCATCCCAAATATATTCTTTGAAGTTCTTCCGCATCCCATTCGCAAAGATGCACTAATGTTTGGGCATATGATTCAGAGTTCCAACCTCCATTAGTAAACCTTGAATGATCAAATTCTTCAATCTAATGACAAGACTCGTATATACTTCAATAAGATTAACCCGTTCGAGAATCGTCCCCCTCAACAGAAGTAATCCGCCAAATACTCATAGCCAACATAGTAAGGATCAAAGTCCCTCAGAAAGAAGTAAACGAACAGACACTCGTATACCACATAGTCGGGTTTCGATCTTGAACAAATCAATCACCAATCGAAGAACAATTGCAGTCTTGTACTCAGTCAACCGTAGCTTTGCAGTCATTAATTACCACCCGAATTGCAGTAATTTTTCAACAAACCCTTGCAAGCGTAGGAAGATACAAGCTAAATAAACTCTTATAAAAGTTTTATCTCCCCCTTTTTCTTGTAAAATTCAGCAAGGTCTTGAATAATCTCCAAAATTCACTAACAAACTCCTCCTTAAATTACTCGTAGTCTTCCCTTTGGCCAGCCGAAACGTGTCAAAAGTCGGCCGAAAAGTACAAAATTTGAGAGAAGAGTACCCAATACATTAGGAATATCCCAGAAAACCTTTTCCGATTTTCCCGCAAAAAAATAATCAAAAATTTTCGAAAAATAAATATTATCGCCAAAAGTTTCAAGAATGAAGTCTCACTAATGAGGAGTATTCAGGAAAAAATTCGGTCAAGAAAAATTTTCCCGCCTAAATACTTTTTTTAACGAACGGCCTCTCCATTCGTTATCTCCATTCGTTAGCGTATTTCGGTATCTCCATTCATTAACTTAATCACCATTCGTCAACCAGTCACTCATTCGTTACACACTTAATGAATGTACTCAATTCGTTATAACAATTACAAGAATGGCCTTCCATTCGTTTAGATTTCCACGTCGTCATACATATTAACGAATTACCTTACTTCGTTATCATTAACTTAACGAATAACTTTAGCGAATTAACTTAATTCGTCATACTATTAACTTAACGAACTCCCTTAACTAATTACCTTAATTCGTCATACTATTAACTTAACGAACTCCCTTAATGAATTACCTTAATTCGTTATCTTAAACTGAACTTATAAAATTACCTTAATTTGTTAATGTCACACCCCAACCTACGGCGGAAATGCCGGGGCGCGAACTGATTGCCACAGCTCTCAAGGTTACTATCATGCACAATATAAGTTTCAATATTTATTTAGTAATTTCAAATAATTCAAGTACAAAATACAACTTATTAAACAAACAATTACAAATTAAATTCTTGATCGTATCATTTCTAACTTAAATTCTTCACTAAGTCTTCACCAACCTGCATTAAATTTCTACGATAACCTGCATATGCTTTTAAAATATAATTTTGTCAACAACACATGTTAAGTGAGCAACAAACCAGTTTAGTTGTACATATAGTATATATAACAAAATACGTAGCTACAACAAGTCATATGAGAAATACAAATTAACCAAATGAGCAAGTATAACTGAGATGTCGAGAAGCAAAAGGCTAACGACTGGCGTATGATCAGACTAGACTGAGATTATGTTGGACCTCTCTGAATGCGGAAGCATACAAAGAAAATAAGCACATAAACAAGTAAGGTATAAGTTGTTAACACATAAGACAAAGTTGTAGTTTTGTGTATAAGTATATATGAGAAATATATTTACGCATATGTCCCCAAACGTGAGAAAACGAGTAAAAAGAGGGGAATGTGGTACTCACCTCGATAGACGAACAATATTGAAAAGAAAAATATTAAGAATGATGATTCATGGAAATCTCGCGTTGACGATAAGCCTAATAAGGAAAAAGAGAAATACGGATACGCTAAGTAAAGATTTAAGATTGATTGCAACAACTCGATTATCATTAATAAGTAAATATTATAATAATATAATATTATATAAATATTTATAAAATAAAATGATTTGTTATCTTAATAAAACACATCTTGGAAAATATTACTTTTATTCTTATAAATATAAATATAAATAGATACTTTACTTACTTTTTATATATAAATATTAGATTTTAAGTTAACATATATTTATATATATACATATATGCTAATTATAACTATATATAATTTATAAGTTTGGTGCCGCAAGTGTCTTATTGGGCCACTTGGCGGCACCGTATTGGTCAGTGAATTTTGTATTTTTTTTAGTTTAGTTATCACAATATACGTAATGGAAACTGATTAAATGTCATTTTTTTGGTTTTGGTACCATAACAAATCTGAAATAAACCGACCGAGTTCGCGCATACTCGCAACTTTATTTAAAGCCCATGACCGGCAACGCTACCAACCAAACCCCCCCCCCCCCAACAAGTTATTTATTTTTTTCGTTTTTAGTTCCAGTACCGTAAGGTACGTAATCAAAACCGACCATATTCATGTCAAGTTACCGCCTCAATGCTCGGGACTGACAACGTTTTGGATTTACCACCGTTTGGGTTTGCCAACCAACTAAACATAGTCTTAAATATTTTGTTTTTTTATATATTAAAGATTTTATATGTTAATTTGCCGAATTAATATTTTGGGTTTTAACCCTCAAATTTTACCAATGGTGTCTATATTGTTATGAACGCAGCCGGTACTGACCGAATTCGTGTCGACTCATCGTCGTAACGTTCGGGTTTTACCAACGCCCGTGTTTCAACGTATGGGTTTTGCTAGCTGCCCCGGCGCAACGCGCCGGGTTGAAAATCTAGTATACGTATATACACGAACGAAAACGTGGGTTAAACGAGTATTATAAAGTTGGTTTTCATAAAAATGGTTTTATGTAGATATTATTATTATTAATATAATTACTTAATGATTTAAAAGAATTAAATAAAAAAAATATATCTAAAAACCCGAGTTGTTACAGTCTCCCCTACTTTAGAGAATTTCGTCCCAAAATTAAGAAAAACTATAACAACACCATTAAATAAAAATACATAATACAGAACTTTAGATAGTTGAAGTAACACTCCAAATGAAAATCTGATAAGGGCACTTATATATAGGATGTACCAGCGGCGTATCCACCATGTCCTTATCATTTCTATATTTGTACCGGTATCCCAACTACTCTCAATTCTATATTATGACACACAACTTTACGCTTCATGATTTCCATGCGAGGACTATGATAATTATGTTCCGGACCATAATTATTTTCATCGTCGATGGTCCACATGATTCGTCCCATCGTGTGGATTTGCAAAACATTTGATTAAAAACATGACTTTTGAGAAAACAAAAGTTTTAATTTTATAACACTAGAAAATCAACAATGTATAAAACCATTTCAAAAGTTGTAGTAAAATTTTAAGATGACTTTTAAACGTAAAGATAAAGTATTTAAAATTTAAGAATGGTAGCTTATAAACAGTGAAGGTAAAGAAATAAGATAGAATTAGGCTTAAATAAACAATGTATTTAAAAGAAACATTATTCATAAGATAGATTATAAAAGATAAATAGTTCAAATGGCCATAAGAGGCGTTACAGTACGTAATTAAGAAAAAGACAAAATAAGGTAAGTTAGATAAAGGGAACGACAAAGGTCTTCATGATCGTTGAGTAGCTTAATAGGCGTGACTTGTGGCACCATGAGGAGTTGCAAGAGTAGGAGCAGTTGAGGTAGACTGGCTTGGAATATCTTGAATAGGTTGAGCTTGCATAGCAGGGGCTTGAGCAAAGTAGGCTTGGTACACTTGGGCTTGCGGATGCGGAGCTTGATAGAGTTGGGTTAAGTAAGGTTGACTTGAATTGAGAGGAGGAGCTTGAAGAACATGAGGTGGTTGGGTTTGAACTTGGTGAGCTTGGGTCAAGTAGTATGGTGTAGTCATAGCTTGGGCTTGATGGGCATGGATAAGTTGAGGGCACGCATTACAAAGATGGTTTTGAGTCTCCACAATGATAGCAAGCACGATTAAAAGGAGCACCAGGTTGAGCATGTGAGATGGCTTGTGCGTTAGGTGGTACATGGCAAGTTTTAGTAAGGTGGCCATAATGGTTACATTGGATGCAGCGACGACATAGGGATTTAACCGAGTGATGACAGTTACAAATGGAGCATGACGAAAAAGGACCAAGGTAAGGTTTCTTGTTTGAGGAGACTTGCGGGTGGTTTAGATTTGTTGCAGCAAGGTTCTTACGTTTCTTGTTGTGGGGATAAGTGGGGGTAGATGGTTCGTAGTCACCAGCAGAGGAATTAGTGGGAAAAGTTAGATCGGTTGCATGGAGGTTTCGAATTTGGGTTACAGTCCTGGGGATCGCAACAGTTAACTCTTTAGCGATACAGGCAGCCAAACGGTGGTCATGAGAATCAGATGATTGATGTCGAGGATAACGTTGGTATCTTGAATGAGACATTCTATAGGGACCAAAATTGAGGATTTATAAGATGAAAGATAAATTGAGGAAATCATAAGAATGGTAAAAATGTTTAACTATGAAGATAATTCATAATAATGTTGTGTTTAAAAGTAAGGGGAAGCGTTATGAGGATTGAAAGTAAAGGTTTATAAGATGAGGGGGTACATTGCGTAAATAGTTATTAAATGATGTAGTCAATATGATTAATGTGTGATGACTACATGAGGAGTTAAGTCAGTTTAAAATTTAGATTTTTATTAAGTTTACAATAAACTAACGAAATATAAATTGTGGATGTTGGCATCCCATGAGCTTTCCATGGCAATTTGAATGGCCCAACGAACTAATGAAAAACAACTGAGTTGGACAGCCCATGAGCGTTAGATGGCAATTTGATTGTCCCAACTAATTAACGAATTAACAATGTAATGAAGTTTGTCGGCCCAATGAGGGTTACACGGCGTTTTAACCAACCAAACTAAATAACGAACAATCGAAATAATTATAGGTAGTCGGAGAATCTTGTGAATCACCACGTTGATTACTCCAACAAAAATACGAACTCAAGTTAAGAAATGGATAGTAGGAGTGCCCATGGGTTCCATTGATTTTTCACCCAACTAATCATTTAAATAACGGAACACAATAATCGGGAAAACCGAGTTTAGCCACGAATCACCGTGAATTCGGTTAAAATCAACCTAAGGTGTCGGTCAAATGGCATTTATGGGTCTCGCTCGGGTCCATAGGGTTGAGTACTGTGGTCAGGTTATCACCCAGGTAAGGAATAGCATCTTACCTTTGATTCTTGGAACCATTTTGCCAGTGCCCAAATCACAGTTTCTCTTCCCCTTTCATTTATCATAGGGACATGCCACATAACCTAGCCTTAAGGTATACGAGTGAAAACAACAGGTGGGAATTCTTAAGGAATTTCCCGAAAATAAAAGCAATCTAATTTAGAAAAGTTTTCTTTGAATGTTGAGGCATAGCCTCGGAGTTTGTGTGTGTGTGTGTGTGCGCATAACAATAAATAATAAATAATTATCTAAGAAAGCTGTAAACAATTTAAAATTAAACATATAAAGGTAAACATATAGGCACATAGGGTTCCTAAACATGTGTCTAAGGCAATTTCTAACGACTTATCTTAAACCTTCGGCTCTGATAACAATCTGTCACACCCCAACCTACGGCGAAAATGCCGGGGCGCGAACTGATTGTCACAGCTCTCAAGGTTACTATCATGCACAATATAAGTTTCAATACCTATTTAATAATTTCAAATAATTCAAGTACAAAATACAACTTATTAAACAAACAACAATTACAAATTAAATTCTTGATCGTATCATTTCTAACTTAAATTCTTCACTAAGTCTTCACCAACCTGCATTAAATTTCTATGATAACCTGCATATGCATTTAAAATAGAATTTTGTCAACAACACATGTTGAGTGAGCAACACACCAGTTTAGTTGTACATATAGTATATATAACAAAATACGTAGCTGCAACAAGCCATATGAGAAATACAAATTAACCAAATGAGCAAGTATAACTGAGATGTCGAGAAACACAAAGGCTAACGACTAGCGTATGATCAGACTAGACTGAGATTATGTTGGACCTCTCCGAATGCGGAAGCATACAAAGCAAATAAGTACATAAACAAGTAAGAAGTTGTTAACACATAAGACAAAGTTGCAGTTTTGTGTATAAGTATATATGAGAAATATATTTACACATATGTCCCCAAAACGTGAGAAAACGAGTAAAAAGAGGGGAATGTGGTACTTACCTCGATAGACGAACAATATTGAAAAGAGAAATATTAAGAATGATGATTCGCAATCTCGTGTTGACGATAAGCCTAATAAGGAAAAAGAGAAATACGGATACGCTAAGTAAAGATTTAAGATTGATTGCAACAACTCGATAATCATTAATAAGTAAATATTATAATAATATAATATTATATAAAGATTTATAAAATAAAATGATTAGTTATCTTAATAAAACACATCTTGGAAAATATTACTTTTATTCTTATAAATATAAATATATATAGATACTTTACTTGACTTTTACATGTAAATATTAGATTTAAGTTAATATATATTTATATATATACATATATGCTAATATACGTATATACACGAACGAAAACGCGGGTTAAACGAGTATTTTAAAGTTGGATTTTATAAAAATGGTTTTATGTAGATATTATTATTATTAATATAATTACTTAATGATTTAAAAGAATTAAATAAAAAAATATATCTAAAAACCCGGGTTGTTACAGTTAAAGTTTCCATAACGAACTGCTACAGTAACATAGCGAATTAGGTTGTTCGATCTGAACAGTGCACCGGATGAGCGTAATTTGCCGAAAAAATTGGTTAGTAGCCGGAAAATATGGTTATCTTCACCGGAATTTGCATATCGAAGCTTCTTCAATGGCAGATTCATCATAACACCATAATTAACCGTGAAAATCACACCGAGCACTCAGATTTTCATACTGGTCACGAATGTAACATCCAATTAACTTAACAAACACTGATTTGATTCAAATCTGATCAAATTGTAACCATGCTCTTCCATGGTGAATCACTCAATTCACCAGAATTAACACCAAATTATACAGGAAGCTTCGTCTTCGATCTATAAACACGAATTCACCAACAATTCCACCAATAACATACTAATTTAATCAAGATCTGCCAAAACTCGATGAACACGAAAAACACGAATTAACTCAGATTCAATACGTTAATCGATGCAACGAGAGCAGCCGTCTGCTCTGATACCAATTGAAAGAATGTCCTACGATCCCGGATCTAGCCCCTAACCCGAATACATCAATCATACGATACGAACACGAATACGAATATGGTTAAATAGATATTTTATTGATAGATTAAGATGAATACATTATGGTGTATAATAACTTATGGAGAGGATAAACTATGCTAGGATCTCTCTCTCTCTCTCTCTCAATGTATGTACATTCACTAACTTAATTATGAACGGGAACTACGTATTTATAGGCCAAAGCTCGCATTCGTTAAGTTAGTCTAATTCGTTATATTTTAGTAACGAATTTGACACAATTCGTTAACGAACAAGCCATCATTCATTATGCCTTCATAATGAAAGAGGCCTCCATTCGTTATATTACATAACGAATGGGCTTATAACTTAACGAATAATCTAGTTAACTAACGAATGGACCTGCTTCGCTATACAATCCATGGCGAATGGGCCATTTTATATTAAATAAACAAAATAGACTAATGATAACATATTCGATTGCTACGGACACCAAAACCGTGCACTAACAAACTCCCCCTTTTTCGTAGCTCTCGAATACTTTCACCTCGAATACTTTAACTGCAAATCACCAGTCACAAACCATGCACTAACATTAAGGTTTTCCCATATAGGGATTTCTCCATCATGGAGGAATATCTTGAGTGGAAGGATCCAAGATCCTACTTTTGGAGAGGATGAAGGATCCTTAAGTTCTTATGTGCGATCCGATGTCACCTCCATAGCTTCATGTTCTCCAATTGGCGAAGACAATATGTGAATGATGGGTATCTTTATATCATCCGGGATCTTCAAGGATGAGCTAAGTTTGCTAAGGCATCTGCCCCAACATTTCCTTCTCGCGGTACCTGCATGATACTAAACAACTCTAAGGATTTCGCTAATTACTTCACAATTTCTAAATACTTGATCATATTCTCACCTTTCACAGTGTAAGAACCGTTAAATTGGTTAGTTATAAGTAAAGAATCTATATAAACTTGAAGATACATGATCCTCATTTGTTTGGCTAAAAGTAAACCTGCGATAAGTGCTTCGTATTCTGTCTCATTGTTGGTGGCTTGAAATTCACATGCAATGGACTGGATTATTATGTCCCCCTGTGGCGATTTCAGTAGTATACCCAATCATGTTCCTCTTACTTCGGATGCTCCATCTGTGAAGAGGATCCAAAGATCCTTAGTTTCTTCTAGTTGCTAGACCTCTAGATCAACTTCCTTTTGCATGTCACTGCTGAAATCATCCACACAGTCTGCAAGCGCTTGTGACTTAATGGTTGTTCTAGGCTCATATTGAATATCATATGCGCTCAGCTTCACAGCCCACTTGGCCATCCTTCCTGACAATTCTAGCTTTCTAAGCACGTTCTTAACAGGATAGTTAGTTCTTAAAATAATAGTATGTGTTTCAAAATAATGTCTCAACTTGGTTGAGGCCATAATTAAAGCAAGAATTAATTTCTCGAGGTGAGAATAACTGACATCTGCGTCCAAGAGACTTTTACTTACATAATATACCGGATACTGTTATCCTTCATGATCCTTGGTCAAAACAGCACTGACCGCATTACCTGAAAAGGCTAAGTATAGGGATAACGGCTCACTAACCATTGGCTTCATCAAGGTTGGTGCTGAGGATTGATAATCCTTAAGAGCCTTCAGTGCATACTCATGCTTTTGAGTCCATTCAAACTTCTTATTCTTCCTCAAGATATCATAGAAGTCTTTGCACTTCTCTGAGGATCTGGAAATGAATCTGTTGAGGGCAGCTATCCTTCCCGCCAGTCTTTGGACATCTTTAGCATTCACAGAAGACTTCAAATTGATGATGGCTTCAATTTGCTCAGGGCTTGCTTCTATTCCCCTCTTAGTCACCATATATCCTAGGAACTTCCAAGCCTTGACACCAAAATGGCACTTTGACGGGTTCAGCTTCATATTATATTGATCCTGGATGTTGAATGCTGCTTCAAGATCTTTGAGATGATCCTCAACCTTCTTTGACTTCACTACCATATCATCTATGTAGACTTCCATGGTCTTTCCTACCTGATCCTTGAATATCATGTTGACCAATCTTTGGTATGTTGCCCCTGCATTTCTTAGTCCGAACGGCATAGCAATATAACAATATATGCCGGTAGGAGTCATGAATGTTGTATCCTCTTAATTAGATGGTTCCATCTGAATATGTTGAAATCCAGAGGGAGCATCCATAAAAGTGAGCATTTCATGTCCTGTCGTGGCATCCACCATGGAGTCAATGTGTGGTAAGGGGAAAGGATCCTTGGGACATGCCTTGTTTAAATTAGTGA
Source organism: Bidens hawaiensis (assembly GCF_021521415.1). NCBI lineage: Eukaryota > Viridiplantae > Streptophyta > Magnoliopsida > Asterales > Asteraceae > Bidens > Bidens hawaiensis. Next base: position 105,334 of record NW_027491956.1, read on the forward strand.
AATCGACACATACCCTCCACTTTCCATTTTTCTTAGAAACTACCACTACATTGGCTAACCATCTTGGATACTTTAACTCTCTTATCATACCTACTTTGAGAAGTTTTTTGACTTCTTCATGGATAATGATATTTCTTTCAAGCGCAAACTTCCTCCCTTTCTGGTGGGCTGGCCTGATAGAAGTATCTATCCCTAATTTATGCGTAATACTATCTTTAGATATACATGTCATAACAAAGTGTTTAAATGCAAAGGTGGACTTTATTTGTTTGAGGAAGGATACCAGATCCTCTTCAATGTTGTTGAAAAGACACAAAAATACGGGCTGGGGGGGGGTGGGGGTCAAACCAAGTCCTCTAGCAAGATAACTGGTTAAACTACAAAAGCAAATATATATAAGCAACTTGTATTAATGCCCAGATTAAGAACAAAACCCTAGAATCATCAATCGGCCAAAACGTTAATCGTTTGGCCGAATAATGATAGGGTTAATGATCCTGACCAAAAGACGATTTCAACCATATAACCGGTCACCTTAAACGAAGCTAATACGCAGCTTAATTAACCGAAGAAATAGACGGCGGACCAATATCACGAACACCTCTCACTAGATTAAAATAGCCAGAATAGTTAAAGGGGTTTCGATTACGAGGTTGAAAGGATCGTATCCGCCAATTTAATTGCATTATGGTGATACATATACTGTATATTGATGAACGCAATAGGTTTGCCTAGTATAACAAGAAACCCAAATCAAATTGATTGATTAAACATAATTAGAACGTCGGTTAGACCGATAATGGAAGGTATAAGACGATATTTGATTCAATTTCCATAAACATGATGAAAATTGAGGTCCAAGACATGCCAAAAGTATACGGTTTTGTGAATACAGGTATGGGTTTGGGACAGATCTTGGGTTAAACGGGTTAGGATGTTAAAAATGGTAATATTTGTAATTTAGTCCTTAAGGTTTAGAGATGGGAGTATAAAGAGGTAAAAGTTTATGTTTGGTCTAAAATTGTAATATATCGAAAGTTATAATTATATATTATATAATTAATTTAAAATTAGTTAATTTATTTGATAAACGCGATAGAACTTCTCGGACATCGAAATTAGTCGGGTATTTAATTAAAAATATTAATTTTAAAAGTCCGAGTTGTTACAATTTGGACTTATCCTTGAAGGATGTTAACTTCTCATTTTTCCGAGGCCATCTTGATTTCTCTCCAAGATCCTTCATGGCAAATATTAAGCCATGAGTATCGACAGAAAAGCAGTACTCGAAAATTCTTGGATAATCTTTATCATCGTTGTCTTCTTCGACCGCACGGACGTTTTTATTGCTGAACTTTGAATATGGCTTGGAATTATTGTTCCTATAGGAGGATCCTTGTTTCTTGTCGGGTGACTCTTGTTTTGTTGGAGTACCCAACCTTTCTTGGATCCTTTTATCATCCTCCGGTCTTATGAACTTGAGCGCCATGTTCCTGACTTCATATAATGTCCTGCATGAGATCCAGTTAATGTGGATCCAAAACCTTCGCCCAGGAAGGCCTCTTTAAGTCTTTTAGCAATGGGATTGATTTCTATTATTTCCTTGTATTGAGCCACATGTTCCTCTGGATCAGTTGAGCTATCGTAAACCTTCATGTTGGGGGTTTTGAAAGTGCTTCGGGATCTCAGCATCACATATTGGTGGAGCAAACCTTGATAGCTTATGACTTCCTTCCGGAATCTCTAGAATTGGTCGAAATACTCCTGGAATACTAGATATCATATTCTTCAGTTTCTGTAGTTCCTTGGCCATGGCTAGATTGATACCTGTATCCTGCATAGACCAATATTAGTGTTTAAAGATATATGATTATAAAGGTTGCCTCTTTTTTGATTATATGTTGGTGTCCCAGAAGAGTATCCAGGATAAGAAGCATCAGCTACGATAGTTGGTCCACCAGAGGTAATAGTGTGCATAGGGATGAAGTCCCCCTCATGAACTTCCGATGACCTCTGATGTTGAAGTCCCAAGGATCCTTGATTCTGCATGAAGGATCCTAGAGGTTAAAAGTTGTAGGATCCTTGATGAAACATTCCAGAGGATCCTGGTTGAAGGATAAAGGATCCTGGGTGAAGGATGGATGGTCCTTGCTGGAGGATCGAGTATCCTTGAGTATGCTGACCCATGGATCCTTGTTGAAGGATGATTGAACCTTGCTGGATGATGGAGGGTCTTTGAGTATGCTAACCCATGGATCCTGGTTGAAGGATGGATGATCCTTGCTTGAGGATCGAGGATCCTTGAGTATGCTGACCCATGGATCTTGAATGAAGGATATATGATCCTTGTTGAAAGATGGAGGATCCTTGAGCATGTTGAGCCACGAATCCTGGAGTGGTGAAATCCAGAATCCTTGGCATCAAAGGAGTTTGATCCTCCACTGGCCTCTTTGTCTTCTTAAGGTCTTCAATTTCACGCAGGATCTTCTTATTGGTCCTGTTTTGCTGCTCCATGTATGCCTTAACCTATGAAAACATAGCGGAAACATCATTGTTAGAATTTACAATAGAAGTGGCAGCAGTGGTCTTTGAGCCTTGGAAGACCGGTGTTGTCATATTTCTTCCAACAGCGTTGGTTCTTGGTACTCCCATGGGTGGAAGAGGCATATGTAGTGAAGCTTTTAATGAGAGAGAAACTAATGAAGGCATGGTGGTTGAAGCAGAGTTTTGTTGAGAGGCCATTGGTAATGGTATAGGTTGAAAAGGTTGAAAATTGATAGGAAATCTTCTGGATTAAATCACCAATTGCCCCACGGTGGGCGCAAATTATTTTGGTCAAAAATCGGTTTAAGGATAATGTAACCAAATCTTTTTAGTGAGGTATAGTGCTTATATAAAAATAATGAATATGTAGCAAAAATGGATAAGAACACAGAGATTTGTTATGAGGAAAAGCCCTTGATCGTGATAGGATCACCGACACAAAAACCCTGGGTGATGACAAATCGTCCATCACCACTATATTAATAAAAAAACTAAGGTTACAATGGTGGAGCTAATGATCGGTGTATATAATAATTGCTCAGTGTAAGTAGTATATCTAGAATAATCTTTGCGAACTAGAGTGTGTAAGTTGTGTGTGTGATCTAAACCGATATAGCTTAATATATACAAAAATTAAGCTAACTAACAACCCTATAAAGTCGCCACTACTCCATAGAAACGTTGCATCCACTTTGACCACGCGCTATTTCCATTGAGCTGCGAATTAGTGGGCTGACTTGGTCTCTTAGCCGTTTTACCTGTTAAATACAATACCTTTCAAAGAATACAACCGTTAGTAGATAATCAATACTGAGGATCCTTGATCCTGAGCGACGTGGAACATATCTCAAGGATAAATGATCCATAAGTCATATAAGTATAACATATCTTCAGCACAAAAATCTGTGCCCTAACATACTCCAAAGTCTAAGTAGTTCTCTCGGATTGACCATTGGTTTAAGGATGATATGCGATGCTAAGATCTAATCAAGTTCCCAACGCTTTTTGAAGATGTTTCCAAAAATGCGAGATGAAAAGACCATCACGATCGGATATTATAGTCAAAGGTACTCCATGACAATAAACGATGTGCTTGACATAAAGCTTAGCATGTTGCTCGACCGAATTTTTCTCTCGATGGGGATGAATGAGCCGATTTGGTTAATCGATCGATGATTACCCAATACTATCATGTTGGACGCGGGTTGTTGGACGCTTGGTGATAAAATCCATAGCAATGCTATCCCACTTCCAAACGAGAATCGGAGGTTTCTCGAGCAAACCGAAAGGTTTTTGGTGCTCTACTTTTACCTTAGAAAAAGTAAGATATTTGAATACATATACCGCAATTTCCTTCTTCATTTCTAGCCACCAATAGATGGAACGAATATTGTAATACATTTTTTCTGCACCAGGATTAACTGGGTATCATGACTTACTTGCTTCATTTGAGATGAAGTTGCGAAGATCGTGACTTATGTGTTTCATCTATAAATGATTGATGAAATAAAGCTAGTCATTTCCTTTAGTTTTGAGTTGAAGTTTGGCACCACATGACATCTCGTCATACATGTTACCTTCGGTTATGGAGATGTTTTGAGCTTCATATACACGACAAAGAAGATCGGGTTGATTAACAACGCAATTAAGCAACATGGATTTAACATGTTCCTTCCGACTAAGGGTATCGCCCATGACATTCGCATAGCCGGAATGGTTGCGAATCTATCTTAGTCGCTAAGTATCTCGACCCATCATCGTTGACTCATTTTGAGACATTTTTTATCACAAATGTGTTGAAGACTCTTATGATCGGTGTAAACGACACATTTCGTACCATAGAGATAGTGTTTCCACATTTTTAGAGTGAATACAATTGCACCAAGCTTGAGATCGTGCGTCGTATAATTCTTTTCATGGATCTTAAGTGTCTTGAAGCGTAAGCAATAACCTTGCCTCGTTGCATAAGAATGCAACCAAGACCTTGGTTAGAAGCGTCACAAAAGATAATAAAATAATCATTACCTTTGCGAAGGGTTTGGACAGAGCATTGCACAACATGTCCTTTAGAGTTTAAAATGCTTCTTTTTGCTTCGACCCCTACTCATAAGGCTTACCCTTATGAGTTAAGGCGGTGAGACGTAAAGCAAATTTGGAGAAATTCTAGATGAAACGAAAATAATATCTCGCTAAACCAAGGAAAGATCGAACTTCTGTGGGAGAAGTAGAGGTTTTCAAATTTTTGATGGCTTCGATATTGGCGGGTCAACGTGAATACCTTTGCTGTTTACGACAACAGCCCAAAAATTAAACTTCCTTTAGCCAAAATTAGCACTTAGAGAACTTGACATAAAGCTGTTCTTTTCTGAAGAAATCGAGAATAGCATGCAAATGCTTCTCGTGATCGGTTTCGGTGGTGGAATATATTAGAATATCATCAATGAAAAAAATTATGAATTTATCCAAGTAGGGTTTGCAAACACCATGAAAACCGTTGTGTGCATTGGTTAGCCCAAAAGGGCATAACACAAATTTCGTAATGCCCAAATCGAGTTCGGAATGTGGTTCTCGGTATATCTTCTTCATTTACACGTAGTTGATGATAACCTGAACAGATATTGATTTTAGAACAGCAAGCGGGTCTTTGAAGTTGATCCAAAAGGTCATCAATACGAGGTAAAGGGTCAAAGTTCTTGATGGTGAGTTTGTTGAGTTCACGGTAATCGATGCACATGCGAAAGGTTCCATCTTTCTTCATCACGAACAAAACTGGTAAGCCCACGGAAATGAAATAGGACGAATAAAGCCTTTATCCGAGAGTTCTTGGAATTGTTTAGAAAGTTCTTACATTTCAGAGGGTGCAAGAAAGTTAGGAGATTTTGCAACGGGATTAGCTCCGGGTACAAGATCAACACGTAACTAGACTTGTCGAGCGGGAGGTATTCCGAAAACGTCTTCGGGGAAAACGTCAGGAAAATCATGAAAGATCGAGAGATTGGAATTTTTCTTCTTCACCTCGGGTTTCTTCAAGATTATATGAGCTAGAAAATCCACGTACTTGTTGCGCAAATAACATTCGGCTTCAAAGCAAGACATGATGTTAAGTTTTGGGAAAGGTTTTTCTCCATTTAAGAATACACAAACTGCAATTAACTAAACATAATCTACCCTCTATAACAAAAGAAACCCCATGTCAGGCAACTGTCCCCTTCACAATCACCAGAGTTTTATTTTTCTACCCATTACTTATTTAGGTTTTGTTTTTCTATTTCTTTATTTTATATCTAATTCAACGGGCTATCATATCAACATTCATCATCTTCGCAATTCCTTTTCTCCATCTCCAACAAAACCTTAATACTAACAAAGGTCGTTCTAAAATGTGACATCGGCTATTTGATTGGTGTTTTTAGAACAACTGGATGGGTGTTAATCGACTATGTGAAGAATCGTTGAATCAAAATTTGTACTTAATGGATTGTTTTCAATTAATCGATTGTAGCCCGGTATTTATCGAATCAAAATGCTTATTTACCTTTTCTAATTCAAAGTTTATTTTCGTTGAAGTTTATTGTGGTTATTTACATGTGTAGCTGGTAATTCAAATTTTATTTTTGTTAAACTACAAACACCAACACCGGTCGATTTTACACAATTCTCAGGTTATGTTAAAAACGCCATATCTAAACGATTAAGAAGATGCTAAATAATATAGTTATTTATGCGTTGCCAAACATATGAGATATACACATCAAAAGTAAATGGAATACAAAATGATCTGCTTCTATGTAAGTTTTGAAAGCAATTATATAAATGACCAATGATGTAGGGTATGCAATCAGCTATGTGCATCTTTCATAAAAAAAATTGGTTCTACCATAAACAATTTGGGCTACAATCTGATTTAGTCAATTCGCTAGTTTATATGATTATCGTGTAATCAACTGGTTAGTAATGTTTATATTCACTATTGTTTGTGGTTATTTACATGTGTAGCTGGTAATTCAAATTTTATTTTTGTTAAACTACAAACACCAACCCCGGTCGATTTACACTATTCTCAGGTTATGTTAAAAACGCCATATCTAAACGATTAAGAAGATGCTAAATAAAAAAAATTGGTTCTACCATAAACAATTAGCGCTACAATCTGATTTAGTCAATTCGCTAGTTTATATGATTATCGCGTAATCAACTGGTTAGTAATGGTTATATTCACTATTGTTTGTATTTCTAATTTATGTCACAGATCATTGTCTGCTACAATTAGGGTTTTCATTTGGCTTGAACTAGTGGAAACGTACTCTTTTTATTATGTGAATGCTCAAATTTTGTTATAACATCAACTAACCGTCAAATAAGTGCATTTTTCTTTTTTGTTATTGCAATTGTTTGGTCTTTCATTGTATAAATTTTTTGTATTTTTTTTATCACTTCATAATGATGTTTTTAAGCATCGAATATGACTGATAATAATGAAAATGACATAGGGATTAAGTGTTTTCTCTACTTATTAAATACCCAATTTCGTCTTAGTTTGCGAAAATGCATACCTAATTTCCCATTATTGTACAAATACCAATCATCAATGAACGACGACATTTGTTTATTAAGGTATGACGATGTTTCTAATTACTTATGTAACCTATTTTAGTATCCGATGCCAAGTATAAATGATCCTTTTGTTGGTTCATGTGTAGCTGGTATATGTGCGTCCCCCAAATTTCTCTTTGAATCTCCAAGATTTGATCAAATTCGTGAAGATCTTGAATAAGGGAGTCCCAAGTATGGAGCAGCCACACAACTTCAGAATATTTATGAAAGTTTATGAACAAGCTAAAAAATACCCAATTGTGTAGTTCTAATTGAACAAGCTGGTATGACTTATGACTTTTATTATTATATTATTTTTACCTTTTTGTTTATTAGATGCCTAAATTAGTATCTTTCTTTTTGTTTGTGTGGAATTTCTATAAATGAAGTCCTTGCTGAAAGATATTAGGTTTTTTCCTATCAAATTTGTCCTTTTTTAATATCTTTGTTCTATTGTGAATGTTGTTTTCACTTTTATTTACAGATATACATAATTTTTTTAGGCTTTAGGACCCAACGAGTTAGATCTGATGATCTTTTTTGTTAAAGACCATAAATTTGTAACCTTTTAAATAGATGGATGCCAAATGAGCTTCTTGTTATTCTTACTTTCATGTAAGCAATTATGTAACATTTATAAGTGTTCAACATATCTCATATGCATTTATTTTGTCTTTTTATGATATTAAATTTATTTGGGAATTGAGTGTATATTGAATCATTAAATAATAAATGTTATTAATGTCTGGGTGTGTGTGTGCGCAAATCTAAATCTGGTTTTATTTAACCAAAATGTTGTTGTTTTTTATATAATAAGGAAAAATAAAAGGGCGTAATTTTGAGAAGTGTCACGTAACCATATTATCCACTTTGTTTATTTGAGATTATAATTGACCTTACTTTTGAATTGAAACCGAAATTCGAAATTGCTTTACTATATCAAGACGATTTGAATTTAAATTCATTGAAGAAACACTAAGTGAACCCACGGGCAGATTATAGATAATCTGGGGGTTAAGTAATGTTTCCCACGAGGATGAGGTCCAGCAGAGAAGGTTGTTCTTCAGGGGACCTGCAAAACAGACACCGTAAGCTCGTCACTGAGAAGGGGGGGGGTTCCTCCTTGTGACCACCCTTCGGCGTGAGAATCAGACTAGATTGCTCTGAATATAAGTGTATATTAAGAGATTGCTAGATAAGATTGAGATATCAGATGATGTCCTTACCATTCCAAGGTGTTGGAGTATTTATAGCCGAAGGTAGGTTTCCTAGAAGGTACAGCCGGCTGAATAGTATTCCTGTTCTACCAACAGTGGACTACGAACAGGCCATGCTGGTTGGTGGATAGGCTACGGCCAACAGTAAAGGTCGGCTGTATACTGTTCCTTTACTTCCGGCTACGCACTGTTCCACCAACTGTAGGCTGCGCACGTCCCATCGTAAGGGTTGGTGAGTAGGCAGCGGCTAATAGTGACAAACAGTACTAGAGGGTGCTCCTCCTCGTATTGTTGTCGGTGAGCTGTCACCCTGTGATTGGTTCATGGGCTGCTCTGGTCAAATTGTCTGTTCCGCCCATACCTTAGTAGGTATAGTACGAAAGACCTTCCAGAAGCATACGGACTGGCTCATTTAGGCGGGAGTATTCCCGCCTTGCTCATTCCTTCATGTGACTACTGAAGTAGCGAATGCCTTGTGCGTGTAGCCTTGCTGTTAGTGCGGGTAGCCTTCCCTTATGGCTTGTATCCGCAGCTGCGGGAACAGGCGGGGTACTTCGCCATTGGGAGGCTTTCCCTGCGGGTACAGCTGGCGTACTGCGCGTAAGGTTCTCTGAGCATGGTGGGCCCTGCTGGAGCAGTTGGTCATTGCGCAGACGTCCCTATTCAAGGTGAGTCTTGCGGGTCCAACTGGGCTCTGCTGGGACCTACCTCTTCAAGTCCCCCCAGTACAATGTTCTTCTCATGAATTATTAATAAGTGAGTAGAACTTTTGGACTTAGCAAGGGGTTTTTGAAAAGGGTTTAGTTTTTCGGTTTTCCGTGGTGATTCTTCCCGCGGTTTTCCTGATGTCACGCAGAAATTCCCGACTTTTCTGCTTGATCTTTGGGTGTGAAGCGGGTAGGTTTGTAACCTCCTCGTACGTCAGGAGCGTTGAGTCCCACTTGTGTGGATTCTCCGTGGGGTTTTGGTAGTTTTCAACATACTGATCAATTATGCTAAAACCACCAATCCCATCATGGAGTTTCGAACAATATAGTTCTCGACGTTCCCGTCATGCGGGGATGTTATTCCCGTTTCCGCCAGCATGGCCCAGAAGATCCTTCTTGGTTTGAATTCCCTGCAGAGTGCTAAGTATGTGAAGGGTTTTGCCTTGACACTGTACCCGCACTTGTCTTACGGTTACTTTACTTCCAAGGTATTCCTGGCGTCAATTCCCTGCGGGTGCTAAGTATGTGAAGGGTTTTGCCTTAACACTGTACCCGCATCCGTCTTACGGTTACTTGGTTGCCGAGGAATTCTTGGCTTCAATTCCTTGCAGGTGCTAAGTATGTGAAGGGTTTTGCCTTAACACTGTACCCGCACCTGTCTTACAGTTACTTGGTCGCCAAGGTAAGGGGTATTTTCCCGCTTACTTTTGAATCTTTTTGAATTTTGAATTTTGAAATTCGAAGAGTTGGTGGAAGGATAAGAACAGTCCAAACCTCTGACACGTCGTGCGACGGTTTCTTCTGACTGTGTCAGGACGTGCAGGAAGTTATGGTGACGTGACAGTACATGGTCATTCCAGACGCTTTTTCAGGCGCGTGGGCGCGATTTTTCGGGCGCGTGGCCGCGAAATTAATGGTATGCGTCCTGTCAACAGCTGTTGCCAGCTTGCTTTTTGCCACGTGTCATAGTTTCATTGCACCTTCGTTTTCTCTCTCTTCCGCATTAATTTCATCGCATTAATTGCGATTAGTATATAAAGGGGGAGAGGGTTCTTTGTAATCCACACTTTCACTCTTCTCTTCTTCTTCTTTGCGATTTCCGACGAATACTCACCTTTTCAGGCAAGCATTCTCCCGAAATCGTTTTCTTCTTCTTTTTCAAGATGTCTCGTGATCTCGAGTCTACAGCTGACGACAAGAGTACTGCTGGCGAGTGCCAGTGTGCTCTGCCTGGCGATCTGTATCGGTACGTCGTCAGGAAGTTCATGCTCGAGTCTCTCGAGCCTGAGTTTCCTGAACCCCATCAGACGGTGTACGATGCCCCCAGAGGCAAGATCGGGGTTTATGCTGCATTCTTTGTTTATGGGAATCTTAGGTTCCCATTGACAAAGTTTGTTTACCGTGTCCTTGAGAGGCACGGTGTTCATTTGACCGAGTTGCACCCTATGGCGATCGCCAAGATTCGCCACTTCGAGTGGGTGTGCCGGATTTTGGGCATTGAGCCCTATGTTGACCGCCTGATGACCTTCTACACTTGGAGGTGCATCCAGGGGTGGTACACGTTGATAACCCGGATCAAGGGTTTGAAGATTTGCGCAACCGAGCGCAGTCTTCGCGCGTGGAAGCGGGAGTTCTTCTACATCTCCGCTCGCGCCATCCCCCTTGCCATGAAGTTTAAGAATGGGCAAGTACTTCCCAGCCTTCACGCCTCCAACTACGAGGAGGCGGAATGGTTTTCGAAGATATCCCGAGTCCAATCTCCGGTTTACCGGTTTGCGGAGTCCGGGATGGTGATGCTGGGGATGAGCCGGGTGTGGAAGGCTGCGGATGCGCATAAGATCCCAATCGTCCTCGAATACGGTTCGAACTCTGTTCCTTACGGTATGCTTTCTTTCTTTTTGTTGATTTAGAATCTCTTCTAACTTTTTTCCTGTTTATTTCAGAGGGGAACGACTTGCAGTCGCTCTTGAACCCGCGGGAGGCTGACGGTCTCGCTCGGATGGGTACTCGCGCTCTAGACGAGAACGAGTTGCCCATCCTAGAACAAACGGCGGATCGGTTCGTGGAGGTCTATCCGCTAGGCCATGAGATCCTTAGCGCCCGTCGGCCAGGTAAGGCGCTATTCGACCCTCGACCCCTCAATGTTGAAACCTCTGCTGGAATTCCTCTAATCGTATGTTCTGATGAGGAATCCGCAGATGGTCCTCCGTTGGTGCGGAAGAAGAAGGCTGCCGGCGGGAAGGGGAAGGAGAAGGTGGCCTCCACAGCCGATCCAGCGCCTCGGTCTGACTCGGAGACCGAGAGCGAAGAGGTGGCAGGGAATCCCGGTGGTGATAAGATCACCATTCCAGAGGCTGTGACAACTGTCACCGAAGAGCCAGGATGACGACGGTGACCGGCGTGAAGAGGCCGGCTCCATCGGGTTCGTCCCCGCCTCTCCGTACCTTTAGGCTCAAGAAAACCCGTAAGTACAAACTTCCTTTATCTTTAGCTTCATAGTTTAATGTCGTTTAACACTTGTCTTCTTTACGCAGGCGTGGATGTTGACGCATTCCAGGGTGGAGCGCAGAGGAGTACCTCTCTGCCAATGACGGTAGGCTTGGTCAGCCTACCTGAGGCGTCGACCCAGGCGCCTGCGCCTGCTTCCGCTGGTTCAGTTGCTCACTCCTTTGAGCCGACTGTTCCAGCTGTGATGACGTCACCGCCGGCTGTGAGTGCTATTTTTACAGCATCTTTCACCGAGCCGGCGGTTACTATTGCTGCGGATTCTGCAGCGGCCACCGCGGCGGCCGCCACCATGCCTCCTCCGTCATCGGCAACGACGGCCGATCCTTCAGGTATGCATGGGGCGTATCGCCAAACTCTGCCACCTTCCCATCTGCCTGACCTCTTGGATGGATTTCCCTTGGGTTCAGGTGATGGGTTCGGCGGCTATCGGCCTGTTATTGACCCTACAGGTGCGTAGGGTTCTTTTGGCCTTTTTTATATTTTTCAATCATCTTTTCCTAACTGCTCTTTGTTTTTTGCAGTGTCGGATTCCAATGAAGTGTATGTTCCACGATGGAACATTCGCCGAGGAACAACCCTTCGCACCCCTGTGGAGTGCGTGGAGTGGGCTCGTCACGCTGCTCCTAGTGGTGCGTTGGGGGAAGCCATGGCTAGCTACCAGGAGGGTAGGCTAAGCAATGAGCTTCGGGTTCTCCTGGCCCGGATGCAGCCGCGCGTCGAGCTGCTTTGTCGTGAAAACGACAAGTTAAAAGCAGCTCGCATTCAGGAAGTAGTTCAGGCGCGGGCTGTCCGGGAGGAGAATAGGAGGCTCTCCGCCGCGGCTGCGGAGAAGGAGAAGGCGTTCAAGGCCCTTGAAGTTGAGGTTCAGGCCCGTCTCGAGGCTCGCTCCAAGGCTGCCCAAGCTGTTAATGAACAGCTTCGGCTGGCTAAGGAGACTGCTAGGAACGCAACTGAAAGGGCCACCAAGGCTGAAGCTGTTGCCGAGCCTCTACGCGTGGAGAATGAAGAGCTTAAGGCCAAATTAGAGGCTCTCCAGCAGGCTCATGATGCCTTGGCGATGGAGGACGCGAAGAAGCTCCAAGAGATCCTGGACCAGAGGGGCGTGCTTGACCACACTGAGCGGAAGCTAAAGGGCGTCGAAGAGGCTGCTGCAAAGGAAGTGTTGCTTGCCAACCTTAATAAAAGTGAAGCCGAACGCGCCTGTACCCAAGCTCAAGCCGCCCTCCAAGAAGCTCTGGTTGCCAAGGAATGGCTTCTTCGAGAAGCGTTGTCTCGGGTAAGTCTAGCTTCATGTCTTCACGCTTTTCTTTATAAATAGAAAAGGTTCTGATACTTGTATTTTTTCTTTGTTGGTTGTGCATCGGGTCTTCTCAGAGACGTCTTATGACGATGCTATGAGCGCAGCCTTCAACGCTTCTCATGAGGATGGGGAAAAGGCCGGCTTCCTGCTTGGTCTAGGGTTCGTTGAGAAAGGCATCCCGCCTTCCAACTTCCCTTTGTACGATGTGGATACTGAAGCTATTTACGACCAAGCAGTGAACCAGTATGCCGCCTTCCCGCATCCTGTGGTGGAGAAGGTGAACGAAGTCGCTGCTGCTGATGATGGGCTAGCTATTCTTAAAGCCTTCTTTGAACCACCACGCTCTGCTGATGGAGCGGGTCCAAGTGGAAGTGGTCCTGAAGCCTGATTCTGAAGATCCCTTTCCACCATTAACGTAGATTTTTGCTTTTGTATAGCTATCTTTGTAATATTTGAATTTGATGAAATAAAGATTGTGTTTGTTCTTTGCCTTGTTTATTTTACGCATGTTTTGATCTAACTTAGAAATTTCTTTAGTACTTGGATAAGTTAACTTTTTAACGTGGTAAATTATAAGTTTGTTTCGCTTCCTCTTTCATGATTGTGCGGGTATGACCATCACTTACACTTAGTAGGATGGCTTAACTTTACTTATATCTGACCTGCGTGGAAGTTTTCCTCATCTTTTCCTTTGAAATTTTCTAAGTGTTCAGAATAAGTTAACCTTTGAACGTGGTAGATGATAGGTTGAAGTTTTGCTTCCTTGTTCGTGATTGTGCGGGTAAGACCGTCACTTGCACTTACAAGGATGGCTAAACTTTACTTACATCTGACCTGCGTGTAGGTTTTCCTTATTTTTAGCGTTGTGTTTATGCGGGTTTTGCCGCCTTCCACACGTAACGACTTACTTCTTCCCCCATTTGTGCGGTGAATACTGGCACCAGTGTGGGAAGTTCATAAGTATAAAGGTAAGGCTATCAACACATTGTGAAAGGAGAATCATTTCCATTAGAAGTGGCTCTAGGCCTTTTCTTTACAAGTTTGGAATTGATCTACATATAACATTTGCGTAATTGAGCTCCATTCCATGTTCTTGGGATGGGAGTGCCATCGAGCTTTTCGAGCCGGTATGCGCCCTTTCCCAGGACTTCTTTGATAATGTATGGCCCTTCCCAGACCGGGGCCAGCTTTCCTGGGCGTTCTTGGTTCGAAGCCTCGTTGTTACGCAGTATGTAGTCTCCTACATTGAAGTTGCAGAGTTTTACCCGCGTGTTGTAGTACTTTTGCATTTGTCGCTTGTAGTTCTCTTCACGCACTGCGGCTAAGTCTCTGCGTTCCTCGGTTAGCCTAAGGTCCAACCGTCTTTCCGCATCATTGTCTTCTGGCTGAATCAAGACCCTTGGTGAGGGTAAACCAATTTCGACCGGGACCATGGCTTCAGTGCCATAAGTGAGACTGAACGGGGTTTCTCCCGTACTGGCCTTCTTCAGCGTTCTGTTTGCCCAAAGGACGTGCGGAAGCTCGTCCACCCAGCCGGATCTATGTTCCAAGAGTCTTTTCTTTATGCCTTCGACGATGCTCTTATTTGCTCTTTCCACCTCACCATTACCTTGCGGGTGTGCCACTGAGGTAAAGGTGTGGGTGATTTGAAGTTCTTTCAGCCACTGTTGTAGCTTCTTGTCAGCAAAGTTGGTGCCGTTATCGCTCACCAAATTCTGGGGAATGCCGGTGATCATCGCTACACCCTCAGCTGTTGGCCATCCCATCATGCCGTGGACTGAGGATACCACGGCGTTGAATCTTGCCATCCCGTCACTCCCGAAGAGAATGTCGTATGTGTGGTGTGGCTTCCTCATCACGACAAAGTCCACATCTTCTGTGCGGGAGTGTTTCCCATCCGTAAGAGTGACGGGGAAAGATAGGATACCCAGGGGGGTGTTTGTGCTGCCATCAAACCCTTCCATCGAGGCACAGATCGTTTCCAGGCGTTCCTTGTCTTCGTCATATAGCTTGTCGAAGAACTGCCTGTACATCACCGTTGACGAGGCGCCGTTGTCAGCAAGAGTGCGGGAGGTGATGTAGTGCCCCAGCTGGCTTTTGATGACGATAGGGCCTTCTTTGCTGGGTCCTCCTGGCACTCGCGGGAAGCGCACCTCAGCTTCCTTCCACGCACATGGTTCTATCGTTCGCCTTTTTCTTCCTCTGATATTACCATGAACCATGTTGATGCTGATGTCAACGGGCTTTCGTCCGTTGCCTCGGTACCGGTTGTCGTTCCGTCCTCCCTTCTTGATTGATGCCACCAGGTGTGCCAGTCTTCCATCCTTGACGAATGCTTCAACAATATCCTTCAAGGATGTACACTCTTCCGTACCATGACCTTTTGTCCCGTGGAAGTCACAGGATTTGCTCTGATCCGCATTAGGTCGGTGCCGGATCATTGGAGCTTTTGGCCACGGTAGCTTTTCAGTGGCAAATATCTCCGTGACGCTTTTGGTGAGTGGCGTCCACCGGTGTTTTTGGCTTGAAGGGTGTGTGTGATTTCTTCCGCCAACAAGAGGGTGAGAGCTGGATGAGGTGTCAAAGTTTACCCTTGACTGCCAGATACCTAGCTTCCTCTTTTTGTTCTGCCGGGCGATCCGGACATTGTTCTCTCTTGTCCTCTGCGTGTAGAGGTGTGTACTCTGGGGAAGATCCCTTCCCAGTTGCTTCTCCGTCTCGGCAAAGCGCTTGGCCGCCGTCATGATGGCATCCCATGTTGATGGCATGCCATCCTTACCCGTCAATGTGCGGATAAGCTCCGGGTATTCGGCGCCTTGGATGAAAGCGGCGCGAACAAGATCTTCACTTATGTTGCCGAGACTTAGCTTTTTGGAGTTGAAGCGGGTGATGAAGTCTAATAAAGATTCATCCTCCTCTCTAACGCAGTTGAGGATCGTCCACTGTTCTTCAGTATATTTCCTCTGTTGGCTGAAGTGCTGGCTGAACTTGTTCTGAAAGTCCGCCCAGTCATATATGTGGTGGACCGGTAAACGATCGAACCATGCCCTGGCCGCTCCAACCAGAGTCATCTGGAACATATAACACCACGTGGGTTCCGTCCAGTTACTGACGGTTGCCCCCGCAATGAATCTGTTCAAGTGGTCGTCTGGGTCGGATAGACCATCATAAGTGCCAATGTTGGACATTTGTTTGGCACTTCTCGGGGCGATTGCTTCCGCAATGTCCCTTGCAAACTTTGACTTTCCTGCATTTGTAGCAGTTGGCCTAAAGGTTTTGGAGAAGTCACGCGGGTTTCTCTCCGCATTCGTTGGTTTAAAAGCTTCCCCAAAATTCCTTTTCGGCTGGAAGTCCGTTTCCTTACGCTTCCCTTTCGCCTTATGGCGAGGGTTTGCGTCGGTATCGGATTCTTCTCTCTCCTCGTCTGAGTACTCGCACTCGCTATTCATATTGAGCTGTTGGCGAGTACTGCCGAATTCGTCAGCCTGTTGAACTGAACGCAAGCGTTCATCCAATTCAGCTTGGAACTCTCTCTGACGTGCTTCGGCCCACGCCTTCACTTGATCTAGGGTTTGGCGAGGGGCCCTCGTTCGTTTTTCCAACTGGGCATCAGTGAACCCCAGTGGAATATTTACAGCACTTGCCCCGGCTTGGGTAGTCGGGGTAGTGTTCGTAAGATTTGTATAACCGCCGGTGTTCCCCCCAGTTGCTGGGGTTGTGGTTACCGGGGTTTCTTGGTCGGTTACTGGCCTTGGGACCGGAGTAACGTTAACCATTTCTTCAGAAATTTTGAAAAAACTAAATTAGTTCTAGCTTTTATGCACGGATGTCGCCAATGAAGAAACACTAAGTGAACCCACGGGCAGATTATAGATAATCTGGGGGTTAAGTAATGTTTCCCACGAGGATGAGGTCCAGCAGAGAAGGTTGTTCTTCAGGGGACCTGCAAAACAGACACCGTAAGCTCGTCACTGAGAAGGGGGGGGGGTTCCTCCTTGTGACCACCCTCCGGCGTGAGAATCAGACTAGATTGCTCTGAATATAAGTGTATATTAAGAGATTGCTAGATAAGATTGAGATATCAGATGATGTCCTTACCATTCCAAGGTGTTGGAGTATTTATAGCCGAAGGTAGGTTTCCTAGAAGGTACAGCCGGCTGAATAGTATTCCTGTTCTACCAACAGTGGACTACGCACAGGCCATGCTGGTTGGTGGATAAGCTACGGCCAACAGTAAAGGTCGGCTGTATACTGTTCCTTTACTGCCGGCTACGCACTGTTCCACCAACTGTAGGCTGCGCACGTCCCATCGTAAGGGTTGGTGAGTAGGCAGCGGCTAATAGTGACAAACAGTACTAGAGGGTGCTCCTCCTCGTATTGTTGTCGGTGAGCTGTCACCCTGTGATTGGTTCATGGGCTGCTCTGGTCAAATTGTCTGTTCCGCCCATACCTTAGTAGGTATAGTACGAAAGACCTTCCAGAAGCATACGGACTGGCTCATTTAGGCGGGAGTATTCCCGCCTTGCTCATTCCTTCATGTGACTACTGAAGTAGCGAATGCCTTGTGCGTGTAGCCTTGCTGTTAGTGCGGGTAGCCTTCCCTGATGGCTTGTATCCGCAGCTGCGGGAACAGGCGGGGTACTTCGCCATTGGGAGGCTTTCCCTGCGGGTACAGCTGGCGTACTGCGCGTAAGGTTCTCTGAGCATGGTGGGCCCTGCTGGAGCAGTTGGTCATTGCGCAGACGTCCCTATTCAAGGTGAGTCTTGCGGGTCCAACTGGGCTCTGCTGGGACCTACCTCTTCATTCACGTTTCTTATCATCTTACTCCTATCTTCACTCTTTTTTGAAGTTACGCTTCCCTTTTCTCAGGGAATTGTTTATCACGCAACTATATAACAAATAGTGATGGATCCACTTGTATTCTACTTTCTGGTTAAAGTTAATATAAACCAATATGTCAACATCTACCAATTTTATGAAATTATAGTTATTAAAATATCAGTTGTTGATATGTAAACTGATTTCTTATTCGATTCACATCAACACATCCATTGAAGATGATATTGTGATTACCATGCTCAATAAACTTGATGTGTGAACAAATGTTTTTAATGTCAAGGTTCGTATTATATAGATGTGAAAAATATATGAGCGACAACCTAGAGGGTGAAGTTTATACCGTTGAGATGGTTTTAGTGGAGGAACAGATAATCTAATGTGTATTGGTTATACAAATATATTTTAAGATTTGCTATATATTTTTAATATTAGAATTTATACTTTTATGTTTAAATTATAGGGAAATAAGATGTCGGGTAGCATCATTAACGAACATTGACTGAAATTTAAACCTTGATTGAACTTAACTCTACCATCTTAATTACTAAGGTGTCTCTTGCTGAAAATCGTGCTAGCAACAAGTTTATGGGAAATCCTAACATTGTATTTTTTACTCATGAAACTAACGTTGTTGAAGTTAATGCTTTCTTGGGAGAACCATATAGCTTTACTTTTGCAAGTTTTGAAGATAGGAACAATCTGTTTCCATCATTTCATATAGTTGGTTTGTAACTCTTTTAAATTAATTTTACTTTCATCTTTTTATGTAGAATTTTATTTTAATCTGTTATGTTTATACATATATCATTGGATACGTCACAGGCTCAGAAAAGTCCACTACTTTTCTCGGAAAAAAGAGGGACACCGACACCCAAATTATCGTCCATCTTGAAGATTTGAAGTTAGTTTTTTTTATATAATTCTGGTACTTCTTTAAAAAATATTAATATTAAAATACATGTTAATTTATATACAACGGTAATGCTATCAATGGCACATTCTTTACGGATTACGCTAATCAAATGGAAGATTATATTTCAAATCATCCGGGCAACACAAACATTGTAAATCTTGCAATTTGGTAGATTTAAGTTCTGGCAAAGTAAGTTTTAAATTGCTTTTTACTAATTTAATTTCTTTTATTTTTTATTTCTTATTTTTTTTTTGCATTTTTTTAACAAAAACCTTTTAAAACTATTCAAACTTTTGTAGAAAAAACATAGACTTCAAACACTTCATTTATTCAAAGCTTTCCATTGATGATGACACTCAAGACATAATATCATTTAAGCAAAGGTTGTTATTGTATGAATTTAATGTTCTCAATACATATTATAACTTTATATTATGTTTAGTACTATAATACTATAGTTGTATATTATATATTTAGGTTGAGTGAGCAAACAAATGGACTAACGAGTTCAAGTCAGAGGTCTATTGCCTCATCTGTCAATTGCTCGATTGAAGATGATTTCCTTATCAAGACTAAATTCAATAACATTGCAGAAGTCCATATGAAAATAGTTACTATTATTAGTATTAGACGGTTTTAGGTTTTTTTTTTTAAAGCTAATAGCACATAACTACAATTGATATTTGTCTATTATTACATGTTAGATCAATTGTAATTCTTGACACAATTGAGTATGTACCACCAATTCAAAAATGGTACCACTTATCTTGCAACACGTGTTCAAAGGGGGGTTAGAATGGGTGAAACAAAATGCATTAATGATAAATGCAAAAATAAAGAGTTCTTTGCATTCAATCGGTATATAAAAAAATATTTATCCAAATATAGTTTTGTTATATATTTTTACGACCTTTTGAAACCGATTTAAAGGAATCGATTTCAACTAATAAATGTTAGTATTGACCTAAATACCATAAATGTGTTTTGTTGCAGTGTTTCCAAGGCATAAGTAAATGTTAAAATTGTCTTCAAAAGATTTATGTCTACACCGTCTATATATTTCTTTATAATTATTTTGGGAACTATTTAATAAACTCGTTCATACTATGCCAAGAGGACAGTTAACATGAACGATGATGGTTGCCGTCCCATCCCACCACACCTGTTCAGTAATTAACATCATGCATTTCACCTTTTAATTTATTTTTTATTTTGAAGGTGTAGAATACTTATACAACTATAAGAGAATACTTGCATCATAAATTTGACATTATGGGATAGGAAAGCACTTAAAATTTTGAAAGTTGCTGCTAATGATTTGGTCAAAAGTATTATAAAGAAATAATAATTATAATAAGAAAAATGACTAATTCATGGAAAAGTATGCTATGTGTTCGTTTTAAATAATATTTTTTGCAGGGTGAGACATCTGAACCGTTCCCTGGTGTTTTAAACACTATATTGGAGATGAACTTTTATTTCAAAATTGATATCAAGATATATAATGTGGATAGACAAGAAACGGGTTTTGGAATTTCTTAATTTTCTAATGATTCAAAGATAATTAACACTCTAGAGAAGAAATTCAACCTACATCAGGTCATATTCATTTTCATATAACTAAGTTATAATAATATTTTTTACTTTTAATTAAAATAAGTGTTTCTTGTTTTCTCAATAGAATAAGCTTGTCTGACTCCGTGCATCTTACAACAGGAGATAGCATTTCTCAAGACACCATCAATATGAAGGTTCCCGTTCATCATTTGGACATTACATTTGAATATTTAATCCTTAAAATTTCATTAACAACATCCTTTTTTGTTTTCTTATATAAGGATTCTATGTCATTCACCGGTGATAATAGAACACTCGTGTCATGTAGCATCTCTGTTGTTATGTCCTCAAGTAATCTAAAGCACAATTTGATTCATGTGTATGACGATGATGAATTGGAACCAAGTAATTCAGGAATAAAAGGGGTGCCCAAGTCTTTGAAGACTATAAAGAAGTTGGTAAGTTTGGAAATCCATTGATTCTAAAAAAGGAAAAATAATCAGTTGGTTAAGTTTTTAAGACAATTATTATTTAGTTTTGGATGTTTGGTATGATGCTTTTTAAGACGCTTTTTAAAACTTATCATTTGGTTTTGGATGTTTGTTATGATGTTTTTTTAGACAATTATCATTTGGTTTTGGATGTTTGGTATGATAGCTTTTAAGACAATTATTATTTGGTTTTAAATGTTTGGTGTGTGCAATTAATAATTTTTTTAAGCAATTGGTACATATATTAAATCAAATTTAGTATGAGTTAAACGTTCACATTATATATTTTAACTTAAGAGGCTATGATGATGAGCTTTATATGTCCTACTTGCTGTATATAACTAGATTTGGGAAAATTGGCGGTTTGGGAAACAAGTCGGTTTAAATTTAAAGGCTATATTCAAATGGTCTCATTTTTTAGTTTTGAATAATTATAGTGTGTCAAGTATGATTACGTAATTATATTGTTTCAATAAATCAAGTTTTGTGATATGTGCTAGTTGTGTATCACATGGAATGCAAACTACAGATGCCTTTTTTACGTGCAAGTGCAAGCTGAAAATAACAAGAGAAGCCGCTACATTTACAAAGAAATATAGACCATGTATTTTATTAAGATAATTTGTTTTAACCTTGTTGCTCATTAATTTTGTTTTTGTACTACTTAGACTACCGACTCTGCAATTTGGTTATGTAAATATGCTGAAACTAGATCACAATCATTAACCTTTAATATTATATTTTCATTATGTTTGACAACAAAAAGTCAATTTTTCTTCTTTTTATTTTGATGATACTAAGAATACTAATGCCTACTACAGGACTATATTGGTGTTGGCAAACCTGGGGGCTTTAAAATATTGTTGTTGGTTCAGATGTTACTAATTTTGTTCAACTAAATAGAATTTGTTGTGTGTGTGTGTGTCTAGACTATAATTTGGTCCCATAAATATTACAACGGTGATCTTCAACATTGTGAAACAAATCATGACAAAAGGGTGATTGTGGCTCCACAATTCCACTCGATGAGCCATTGATACATGTTTTATATAGTATGTATTAGTTGCATTGATGCCATTACAGTAACAAATGTAACAATTCGTATATCTATATCCCTAAAATATTTACTTGACTTATTTTTATATCTAGGATTTATTTGGAAGGCCACACTTATGTTATGAGTTGCAAATTTTCATTGTAATCTTATTTCTATTTACATTAAATCTTTGTTTGTTATAATAGTTTAATAGAGATGCTTTTATATCAATAAAGATTGTAATAATAGTAGGTTTAGTCTTTGGGCCGGGTCTAAGCCGGGTCTAAATATCCGACGTTTATAACCATAAGAAATTAGGGTACAAGATAACCCATAACAAATGGTAAATCCTCCGCAAAGCGAAACATCTCCCCACGGATATCCACCCGCAAGAAGAATACCTTCCGCAAAGAAAGATACATATCTCCCTCATAAGAAAGACTTAACAACTTATAAGTTAATAGGCACAGCGGGAGACTTGTCGTAACGAAACACAGATTAACACGTGGAAAGGGAAGGACCAATAACAGGTTGGGATCCTTGTTCTATCCACGAACACACGATGGACCACTGAGATGAGACCAGCACAGTACCTACCCACGACAAGGAATTCTGTACGCCAGATTGTTCAACCAATCAGGAGCCATCATCATGCACATCCATAAGAAATGAAGGTTCCATTGAGTGGAAAAGCTGGCATAATCCTTGTCACACCCCAACCTATGACGGAAATGTCGGAGTGCGAACTGATGGTTCACAGCTCACAAGATATTAACATGCAATATAAAATAACAATATCTATTTAATTATTTTTAAATAAACAACACATCATCCAAGTACATTAATTTTGAAAAAATTACCAAAACAATCCAAATTTAATCCAAGCATATCAAAACAAATAAATTAACTTTAATAGTCGTTTATCAATTTGAAATATTAAAGTATTGCTTGTTGTCTCTTCACCTAGCTTCACACCAACTGATAACCTGCATATGCGTACAAAATAACATACTTTTGTCAACATATGGTTGAGTGAGAAAATCACCAAGTTTGATACAATAATAAATATAATAAAAGGCAATACTGTTATTGTGAATGTAAAGCAATCAAACCATGAGCAAATAAAAGCGTCAGTTGACAAAGTCTCATGGGCTATAGCAACTATGACAGTCGTATGATCATACTATAATGTGATTATGTTGGACCCATCCGAATTTCTAGATTTAAGTAATCAAGTAGAGCTTAGTCATATAATTGAATACACGTACAATATATGACAGTCTGCTGTGTGTATAATAAAATAAATACATAAATATTGTAAGTACGCATACGTCCCCAAAATATGATTTCAAACAGTATATAAAAAGGGGAATGATTTCTCACCTTATCACATAAAAGAGATTAGAAAATAATAAGAATAACAAAGAACCAAACTTTAACGCGTTGACTGAGATAATAAACTAGAATTAAAACCGAGAATATAGTCGCTGGAATCAATCCAAACGGACGTATAGAACTCCGGTTATGAGATTCTAATACGTAAACGAGCTGCAGCTGACCAGAATCCAAAAAGCTATTCGGAAGTCAGGTTTTGGTCAGTACACTCAAAATCTAAAGATGAGTCAAAAATTTATCTTGACCGAAAGCTAGTTCCGACCAGAAGTGATAGAAATTGATCACTCAAAGTTGTTGACCAAAATTGCCTTTTAACGGGTCAGAGTCCAATAGATACGTTTAATCCACTCAATCACAAAAACTGATTGACGGTCATATTGGATTGATGACGAATTCGAGTCTTTGATCAATATAATAACAAGAATAATCGGTGGAATGAACCTAGACACTATTCCATATCAGATTAATTTTCTTGGAGCTCTATTTTCGTGATTTAAAATCAAATATGGAAAGATTTAGCATTAAATGAGGATCTTAAATGATTTTAGCTGCTCTGTTGGAGCTTCACGCTATGCGAACCAACAGGGGTTGCCTGTTGTCCAGATTTTGATTGTTAGCAGAAATAGCCCCTTATGTTTCAAAAATGCATATTTAGTCATTTTAAGCGATTTTAAGAGTTCTACGGGCTATTTGACATAATAAAGAGTTATAAATGATTAAACAAAATAAATTACTAATAAATGCATTATTTTATTGATACGAAGGATCCAAATAACATTCCCGAACGGGTAAAAATATACGAAATATCCGAAATGTTACAGTATCTTCTACTTTTGGGAATTTCGTCCCGAAATTAGAGAATTAGCTGTAGCAAAAAGATGAGGATACTTCTACTTCATTTGATATTCACAGTCCCAAGTAAACTCTATGCCTTGTTTAGAATCCCAACGAACTCTAACCAAAGGAATACGACTTCGTTTAGTGACTTTGTCTTTCTGGTCCATGACTTCAATAGGTCTTTCAACAAAATGCATGGTCTCATCGATACGAACTTCATAGAGAGGTATTTGAAGATTACCCTTGAAAAGACATTTCTTGGGGTTGGATACATGAAATACTAGATGAATGTTTGAGAGTTCAAGAGGGAGTTTGAGTCTGTTAGCAATGGAACCAATTTTATCAATGATTTCAAAAGGACCAACGAAATGTGGAGATAACTTTCCTTTATTTCCAAATCTAACCACTCTCTTCCATGGAGATACCTTGAGAAGAACTCGATCTCCAACATTTAGTTCGAGAGGTTTCCTTCTTTTATCCGCATAACTCTTTTGACGACTACGAGCAACGAGAAGATTTTGACGAGGTTTCTTGTACTAATTTTGGACCGGTGATTTGAGATTCTACAACTTCGTTCCAACAAACCAGAGAATGACATTTACGACCATAAAGGGCTTGAAAAGGTGACATACCAATGCTTGAATGAAAACTATTGGCATATGAGAAGTTGATGAGCAGTAACTGAGTATCCAAATTGCCCTCAAAATTGAGGACACAAGAGCGAAGCATGTCTTCTAGAGTTTGAATCGTACACTCGGACTGATCATCGGCTTGCGGATGATAGGCATTACTGAGATCCAAATGAGTTCCCAAAGCTGATTGAAGAGATTTCCAAAAGCTAGAAGTAAAACGACCATCTGGTTCGGAAATGGTTAACGGGGTTCCATGATGACTAACAATCTTCTCCACTTAAATTCGCGCCAACTGATCAATAGAATACCCCCTTTGATGGGTATGAATTGAGTAGATTCGGTCAAATGATGGATGATCACCAAAATACTATCATGTTGCTTACGAGTCAACGGAAGCTTAGTAATAAACTCCATAGCCATATCTTCCCACTTCCACACAGGAATGGGAGGTTGATCGAGTAAACCAAAGGGTCGATGATGCTCGGCTTTTAATTTAGAACACGTGAGACATTTTAAGATATAAAGAGCAATGCCTTTCTTCATTCTTGGCCATCAATAGATGGAAAGAAGATCAACATATGTTTTAATTGCACAGGGATGAATAGAATATCGTGACTTATGAGCTTCATCCATAATGAATGTGCAAAGATTGTCACGATCGAAAATCCATAGGCGATTTAGAATATAAAGCAAACAATTGGGCTTATATTCCACTTGAGTTTCCGCACCACATGACTTCTCGTCATACATATTGCCTTTGGTGAGGTATTCGTACTGGGCATTAAGAATATGCTTTTCGAGAAAATTTTGAACAAGAACGCAAGTAAGAAGAACATATTTGACTTGTTTCTTTCGACTGAGGGCGTTGGCCATGACATTCTCTTTACCGGGATGGTAACGAATTTCACATTCCTAGTCGCGAAGCAACTCGGCCCATCGATGTTGCATCATGTTGAGTTCTTTTTTATCAAAGATGTGTTGGAGACACTTATGGTCGTTAAATACTACGGATTTGGTCCCACAGAGATAGTGTCTCCAAATCTTCAAGGCAAATACAACGGAACCAATTTCGAGATCGTGCGTCGTATAATTCTTTTCATGAACCTTGAGTTGTCTCGAAGCGTATGCGATTACCTTGCCTCGTTGCATGAGGACACAACTGAGACCTTGGTTAGAAGCACCACAGAAAATGATGAAGTCTTCATTTCCTTCAGGAAGGGCAAGAATAGGAGCAATGCAAAGCATGCCCATTAGATTTTCAAAGGCTTCTTATTGCTTTGAACCCCAACACCAAATATTTACCCTTGTGTGTTAAAGCAGTAAGGGGCAATGCAATCTTTAAAAAGTTCTAAATGAAACGACGATAATATCCCACCTAACAAAGAAAAGATAGGACTTCAGTGGGAGAAGTCGGCGTTTTCAATTTTTTTTCGGCTTCAATCTTGGCGGGATCGACATGGATACCCTTTTCATTGACAATGTGGCCCAAGAACTGAACTTCTTAAAGCCAAAACTCGCACTTAGAAAACTTGGCGTACAATTGTTCTTTTTGAAATAGGTCTAAAATGGCACGAAGGTGCTCGGTGTGATTATTTTCGAATTTGAGTAGATCAAAATATCATCGATGAAAACAATTACGAACTTGTCCAAGTAGGGTTACAAACAATGTTCATGATATCCATGAAAACCGCTGGTGCACTGGTTAGCCCAAAAGGCATAACGCGAAATTCATAATGCCCATATGGAATACGGAATGCGGTCTTAGGGATGTCATCTCCATAACGCGAAGTTGATGATAACCTGAACGGAGATCGATCTTTGAGAAGCATGCGGCTTCCTGAAATTGACCTAAAATATCATCGATGCGAGGAAGCGGATAATGGTTCTTGACGGTAAGTCTACTGAGTTCGCGATAGTCGATGCACATGCTGAATGAACTATCTTTCTTCTTGACAAACAATTTAGGTGCGCTCCATGGAGAAGAACTCAAGTGAATAGAACCCTTGTCCGGGAGTTCTTGTAATTGATTCGAAAGTTCTTGCATTTCGTAAGGTGCAAGACGATAGTGTGCTTTGGCTACGGGGTTAGCTCCAGGTACAAGATTAATACGGAATTCCACTTGACGAACAGGAGGAAGTCTGGAAACTTCATCAGGAAAGATGTCGGGAAAATCACGAACAACCGGGATATCATATATCTTCTTTTTTTATGTTCTTTTTCCACCACGAGAGCTATGAACGCAACATACTTCTTATGCAAATAGCGTTGAGCTTGAAAACACTACATGAGGTTGAGCTTAGAATTAAACTTATTACCAAACACATTAAGAATACGACCATTTTTGAGAAGTATATGAAAAATTTTTTCGCAACATACAACTTTGACATGATTTAGAGTAAGCCAATCCATCCCAACAATAACGTTGAAACTGCCCATTTGCATAGGAATAAGATCGATACAAAACTTGACCTTATTCAGAGTTATGACACATTCCCTAATTACCGAATCAATAATAATAGAGTTCCCATTGGCTACTTTTACATAGGAAGGCTTAGATAACTTATCCCGAGGCTTATCAATAATATACGCAAATTCCAAACAAAGAAAACTCTTATCAGCACTCTTGTTAAATAACACCTAAGCAAAATGATCATTAATAAGGAACGTACCATTCACCATATCGTTGGAGCTTTGAGTTTTCTTAAATTTCATCATGAGAGCACGTCCATTAGAACCTTCAAGTGCTTGAGCAACTTGATTTATTAAAGGGGTTTGGATAGCATAAGTTTGGACCAGTGGGGCGGGAGGAGCCATGAGTTAAGGGGCTTGAGGAACATAGGCTTGAGATGCAAAAACTTGAGGGGCTTGAGGTTGATAAGTTTGGACTTTATAGGCTTGGGTAGTGTAGTAGGGTACGGGTATAACTTTGGCTTGATGGGCATGAGTGGTATAGTATAGTGCGAGCATATATTGGGTTTGATTTGCATGGGCAAGCTGAGGGAACGTGTTGCGGAGATGATTAGTGTCTCCACAATGGTATCAAGCACGTGTGGTAGGACCACTGGGTTAAGCATTCAAGGTAGTAGCGGGTCTAAGAGCAGGCGGCATAGACTGTTGTGGAACGGCTTGCGTACCAGGCAGTGCATGGAAAACGTTAGCAAGGTGATCGTAGCGATTGCATTGGGTGCAAAAACAGCATTGGGATTGGACAGGATGGTGATGGTAACGCTTAGAACATAACGGGTGAGGTCCGAAATAAGGTCTCTTGTTAGGGGCATTTTGGTTTTGTTGTGGTTGTTGGTTGGTTTGGTTAACAGCATTGTTTTGTGGGTTGGCTTTGCATTTGTTGTTGTTTTTGTTGTAGCGGGAGTTGTTGTTGTGTTGGGCAGGTTTGGGTTCAGCTTTAGATTCGGTTGAGGATTCGGTTATGGTCTTGTCAGGGGTAGTTTGGAATCCTTTCGGGACAAGGTTCCATCCCTAACATGATCATCGGTGATGGAAGCAGCTAGGTTCATTGCCTCACCGAAGGAAAGAGGGTCACAACTAACCACCGCATCAAGAAAGATCATTGACAAGCCATAAATATATTTTCGAATACCGCGGGACATGGGGGTTACAAGGTGAGTGGACATGGGGGTTACAAGGTGAGGCGCTATCCAGCTAAGCTTCTTGAAACTGTTAGAGTAGGTAGAGTTATCACCACCAATTTTCTTGGTTCCCAAAACACAGTCTCAAGCCTTTGCAATTCATGTCCAGAGAAAAATTATTTCTTTATGGCCTCCTTGAGTTCGTCCCAAGGCATGGCCACAACTAACTCATGCCCTTGGTTAGCTTTGAAAGCATTCCACCAAGTGAGAGCTCGATCTTCGAAGACGCTCGAGGCGAACATCATGTGTTTGGCGTTCGAACATTCGCAATGAATGAATACGTTCTCTATTTTCTCGAACCATTGAAGGATTTTAGTGGCATTCTCCTCACCGTAGAACTGGGTAGGTTTAGCACTTAAGAAGTTCTTGAAGTGAATGTTGTTTGGAGCAGCAGATGTAGCAGAACCATTCGAGTTGAGACTCTAAATCTGGGTCATAATCCTAGCAGCCAGACAGCGGTCGTGAGAACCAGATGAACGACGCTGGTTACGAAGATGGTTTCTTAGAGAAGACACTCTGTGAGGACCAAAAATGAGATTGTATAAGATGGTGGGTAAGTTGTGTAAATTTCAGGAAATGATATAGAATAATGCGATGTGAGACAATCAGAAGAGTTCATGTGGTTTGTTTAAGAGTTAAAATTATGTTAATGAGAATTATTCTAATAAATTCACTTACAACTAAATAACGAAACATACTTTGTAAGTTGTCCTCCCATAAGCATTCCAAGGCAATTTAAATGGCCCAAATATAAATAACTAATGTTAATTGGTGTGTTGGGCCTCCCATGAGCGTTCCATGGCATTTTGAATGGCGCAACAAATTAAAAAATATCGAAACGATTGAGTTGGACGGCCCATGAGCTTTCCATGGCATTGTAACTGTACCAACTAAATAACGATTTTCAAAACAATTGAGTTGGTATGCCCATGAGTGTTACATGGCATTTTAACTGCCTAACTAAATAACGCATTATCAAAGCAAAAGAATTGGATGGCCCATGAACGTTCCATGACATTTTAACTGTACCAACTAAATAACGAACTATAGGATAAAGTATGGGTAGTTGGAGCATCTCGTGAATCACCATGTGTAATTAGACCCCCAAAAAAACATATGTATTAAAACGGGTTGAGAAATGGATAGACGGAGTGCCCACGGGTTTTCCCATGGATTTTTCACCCAACTAAACATTTTTTTTTTAAATAACAGAAGTACAATATTTGAAATTTCTATATTAGCCACGAACCACCATGAATTTGGGTTAAGGGATGTAACCGTTTAAACTATTATGTTGACCACTTAAAGTTCCAGTTGTATGACAATTGTTCCTCTTTGGCCTATAAGCTCGAGTACTGTGATCGGGTTATCCTTCAGGTAAGGAATAGTGTCTTACCGTGGGTTCTCTGAACCGTTTTGCCAAGGCCCAACTCACAGTACTCTCCCACTTCCAGTTACTACAGGAACTTGTCATACTCCCATGCTTTAAGGTGTGGGGGTAAAAACAAAACCAGGGAGTTCTTAAGGAATTTCCATAAATAAAAACAATCTACTACATTAAAAAAAAGTCTTTTGAGAATGAGGCATAGCCTCGGAGTTTGTGTGTGTGTGGATGATAATATAAATAGATAATTTATTATTTAAATAGGTAAGTTGTAAACACATAAATAGAACACAAAAAGTAATTAAGTAAGCATGTATATCCAAAGCATGTTACTAAGGCACCTCTAACGACCTATCTTAAACCTTCGACTCTGATACCAATGTGTAACACCCCAACCTACGCCGGAAATGTTGGGGAGCGAACTGATGGTTAACAGCTCACAAGATACTATCATGCAATATAAAATGACAATATCTATGTAATTGTTTTTAAATAAACAAAACATCATCCAAGTACATCAAGTTTGAACAAATTACCAAAATAATCCAAATTTATTCCAAACATATTAAAACAAATTAATTAACTTAAATAGTCTTTTATTAATTTTAAATCTTAAAGTATTGCTAGTTGTCTCTTCACTTAACTTCACACCAACTGATAACCTACATATGCATAGAAAATAACATAGTTTTGTCAACACACGGTTCAGTGAGAAAATCACTAAATTTAATACAATAATAAATATAATAAAAGGCAAAACTATTATTGTGAATGTAAATCAATCAAAACACGAGCAAATAAAAGCGTCAATTGACCAAGTCTCTTGAATTATGGCTACTATGACAGTCGTATGATCATACTATAATGTGACTATGTTGGACCCCTCCGAATTGCTAGATTAAAGTAATCAAGTAACAGTTAGTCATTTAATTGAATACACGCACAATATATGACAGATCTTCTAGTGTGTATAATATAAAAAATAAATAAATATTGTAAGTACGCACACATCCCCAAAATATGATTGTTAACAGTAAATAAAAAGACGAATGATTTATCACCTTATCACTTAAACGAGATTAGAAAATAATAAGAATAACAAAGAACCAAACTTTAAAGCGCTGACTAAGATAATCCAAATATACATGAAACTTAGATATAATAAACTAGAATTAAAACCAAGAATACGTTCGTTGGAATCAATCCAAACGAACGTATAGAACTCCGATTATGAGTCCGAACAGCGATTCAGAAGTCGGGTTTTGGTCAGTATAGTCAAAATTTAAAGATGAGCCAAAACGTCTTCTGGACCGAAAGCTAGTTCCGACCAGAAGTGATAAAAATTGATCAAACAAAGTTGTTGACCGAAATTGCCCTTAAACGGGCCGGAGTCCAATTGATACGTTTAATCCCTTTAATCACAAAAATTGATTAAGGATTATTGTTTAGTGAATAATTATTAACATATTTACAACAAGACAGCTTACCCAAGAAACATTTAAATGATAAGAAACGCTGAGTCAAAGCTCAGGAAACACCAAAGTCAACCATTAGCTTGATCTTGAAAATGATAACACTAAAACCGAAGTATGGAGGCTAAAAGAAACGGTTTGGAGGTATGGTTTGTTTAAAGAGCTAGAAGTTCAACTTGTTGGAGAAGAAAATGATTCGTTAAGGTAAATGAATATAGAATTTATGAAGAAATTGAGTCTTTTATCAATATAATAACAAATAAAATCAATTGAATGAACCTAGACACTATTCCATATCATATTATTTTTCTTGAAGCTCAATTTTCGTGATATGAATCGATTACGGAAAGATTTAGCATTAAACGAGGATCTTAAACGATTTTGCTTGTTTGGTGGAGCTTTGCGCTACGAGAACCAACATGGGTGCCCCTTCGTGTTACGCGAAGGGTGCCTGTTGTCCAGATTTTGATTTTTGGCATAAATAGCCCCTGAAGTTCGAAAATGCATATTTTAGCCATTTTAAATGATTATAAGAGTTCCTAAGGGCTATTTAACATAATAAAAAGTTATAATAGATTAAACAAAATAGATTAAAATAAATGCATAATTTTATTGATATGAAAGATGTTGGAATCGGTCTGCCCAAAACACATATTATAATTGATGTCACTACGTGAAAATTGACCATCGGCCACATGAAAAAAGTGTGGTCGTAGGCCTTTAGCCACACACATTTGGTTCAAGTCATATGTGGCCAAAGGTCGCGACACCGTGGGTATGATATGGCCACACACAGTTTTTAGTGGCCTTATGTGGTAGTAAGTGTGGCTAAAGGGTACAGGCATTAGTTGCTGGCCATCAAGAATCCTCTCCAATAAGTGTGGCTAAACGGTAGAAAATGGCCACATGACTATTTACTATGAGTGACCATTGCACGTATACAGCCACATGAATTCATGTTTCAGCCACATGAATTTTATATTAATGTGGCCAATAGGGTTGTGTTAAGCTTGCATTGTGACCTATACCGTGTGGATATAACAAAGAAATGGCCACTTAAATTAAAAATAGAGTGGCCAATTATATCATACAGACACTAGAAATTACTTTAAATGTGGCTAAAAATGTTTTCTTGCCACCCAAACACTCCTTTGTAGATTATAGTGTGGCAATTGTCTTACCGTTTGTCACACATAATGCTTTTTGTAATTTAAAGTGTGGCTATTGTCAAACTTTTCGTCACACATAGTGAGGTATTGTGTGGCTAATCATATCATATAGACACTGGAGGTTATTGTCAATGTGGCTAAAAATGTGAACTTGCCAGTCAAACACTCTTTTGTAGTTTGTGGTGTGGCCATTGTCTTACCGTTTGTCACACATAATGCTTTTGTAATATAAAGTGTGGCTATTATCATACTTTTGATCACACATAGATAAATGTGGCTATTTCATAAGTTTAACAAACACAATAACATAAATTCAAAACAAGTTTACATTAACAAACCTTCACTAATAAGTTATGAATTCAAAATATTTGAAACTACTACTAATTACTACCGACCTCAAACTTTCTCATAAACTAATCAAATTGTTTTTGCCTCCTTTCTTCGTTTTCCTTAAGTTCTTTTTCCATTTATTCCATTCGTTGCGCTCGTTCTTCCAACTCGTTTCTTGACTTCCTTTCATCTTTTTCCATTTCGGCTCTAACTTTTTGAACCTAAAATTGTTAAAATATTAGCATAACTAGTAAAGGGTTAATGTGAGGCGAAACCTCAAAGCACGACGACTGTCACGCACAATCACATTAGACATAATGTATACACAAGCAAAAACTTAAATCGACGACTTGTTGGTGATAATAATTAATGTAAACTGTACTAATAAGTCCTAACATGTATTCACACATCGTATCATGGCAAATCAACCAAACATTCATCATACAACTTAACTTATGTCACTTAGTTCACGAGACAGATTATAGCATGTACAAACTGATTTTATTCACTAAGAAAAGATTAAGTATAAATTCTACAAAATTTACCACAGTAGAATATATAAATTAGGTTTCTCAAAAAAAATTTATAATATTTTTCTCATACATAAAAAACTCACAATAATTCAACCATTAAAGATATGTACCAACAGTTCAGCAGATTGCACAACAAACACTTGTTTAATGGTTCTATCGACTCATTAATCTAAATTGTGCAAGACCAATTGGGTTGTCTTCAAAACTCATAATACTAAATTTCAGAACTGGAAACAACCCGTTTGGTTTTGTCATTAGGGAGTTATGGTGTCGGAAAGACAGGCCAAAATATAACTCCCCGAATCAGCTTTGACCTTTTTTTTTGTAAAATCATAAAAAATATTCAAAACGTATCCAAAATTTACAAACTTTACCTTTCTGGAAACTAGACTCATAGTGCTATATCCTAGAATAAAAAATCGTTCAGTAATCATCGTTTAACATCAAGTTACATACCAATAAATAAACAAAAACGAATCTGTCAGCAAACTGTTGTCATCAAACAAGTGAAATACATACCTTTTTAGCGATGAAAGAAGATGTACTAAGCTTCAATTACAAGAAATAACACTTAAAATTGAAAATCCCCAAACTTGGTTCTTAGGGTTCTTCACACTCAACACGAATCTGGCAAAAAACGAGATAGAATTGATGAAAACCGACACAACACGTGAATTCCCCTCGCAAAAATAATTAGATTAGAGCCCGGAATCAAAGGATTTGGTTAAGAATTGAGTGAGTTAGAGAATTAATGATTGAGGATTATGGTGGGTATAAAGAGATGAAGAAGCAGAATAATAAGAAGGAATAAAGAGAAAGAAAAAAAAGGTAGGTTAAATATGTGGTCAAATTAAATTTAAGAAAGGAGGGTAATTCAAAATTTTTTGAAGAAAAGAGGGGGTTGAATTTAATTTGAAATTTTGAGAGAAGTGAAATTAATATGAACTAAATATGAATTTAATTTATTTTTAATAATTAAAATAAAGAGTTGTTAGTGTGTGTGTATATATATATAACAACTAACTAAAACATATATAATATAAAAAAATTGTATTTTAAATATAAAAACATATAAAATAAATACAAGTGATATTTATAGTTGCTCTAAAAGAGTTGTATAAGAGTGTAGTAATCAGTGTTAACGCCCAATAAACCATACTTTCATTAGTGGGTCATACTAGTTCTTGATCGGTGTTAGTGTCCCATTATAACATCTATCATGTCGCAATTGCTCTAAAAGAGTTGTATAGGGCTGTCATTAGTCATGGTTAGGTGTTAAAGCCTGAAACACACCATACTTTCGTCAATAGACCTTATTTGGCCTTGATTTGTGTCAATGGCCCAACATGTTATACATTCATCAATGGGCCTTGATTGGTATTAGTGGTCATTATAGCATCTATCATGTCCCCGTTGCTACAAGAGGGTTGTATATGAGTATAGTGAGCCATAGGCATGTGTCAACGCCCGATAACATGTCATACTTTATTAATGGGCCATATTGGGCCTTGATTGTTGTTAATGGCCAATATCGTCTCTATCATGTCATAGTTACGTTAACAGGTTGTATAGGAGTGTAGTGAGTCATAGTTGGTCGTCATACTTTGCATTAATGGGCCGTCTTGGGCCTTGATTGTTGTTAGTGACCCATTTTAGTCTCTATCATATCATAGTTGCTTTAAAAGGGTTGAATATGAGTTTAGTGAGTCATGGTTTGGTTACGCCCAATAATATGTCATACTTTCATCAATGGGCCTTATTGGACCTTGATTGTTGTTAATGGCCAGTATGGGTCTATCATGTCATAGTTACGTTAACAGGTTGTATAGGAGTGTAGTGAGTCATAGTTGGTCTCATCAAATGGCGTTGATTGGTATTAGTGGCCCATTATATCACCTATTGATGTGTGAAAATGTATAATATAAATAAAGAACGAATCACAATTAAGCTTTAAATTTATAAAACGAAAATCCTATAGAAACCACACAAAACCGGCAAGTGTACCGATCATAAATAGTATAGCATCAAGGAAGTCCGGATGTCGAACTCAAAGACACGTGAAAACGTTTATGATTAAGAAAACTCTAATCAAGACTTACCAAAATAATATTTATTTAATTTTTAAGATTTTATTTAAATACTTAAATTAATTTAACTAAACGAAAACGTTTGACAAAACACTTTTAGAAAACTTTGATTTAAATTCAATATGTAAAAACGTCTAACTAGGAATGAATCATGTTGACAGAAATAACAAGACAATGGATTGAAAATATTCAAGACACCGGTTATAAAAGATGACACAACCAAAACTTGTTTTAAGAAAGTCAAATTACCTCTCAGTCTCTCTAACAAACTTTAACTTATTTTAGTTGATTCTAAAGAACAAACCGGAAAAACAATTATTAACGTGTTCAAATACCGACTCACCTCTCGGTCTCCTCGACACACTATCCTAATAGAAACGAATACTATGCAACCAAGGATAGAGGAACAATTTAACTCAACCCAAATTAAACCAACTAATTGCACATAAACACTCAAACTTGACAAGACAAAAACCCGCTCTCGCGCGGTCTTAATTCTAACAAGTAAAAGCAATGAGACAATGTTACTTCTTATCACCTCTCGGTCTCAAAGAAGGTGTATTTTAACTGATTTTAGATGATATATTACCCACTTATCCCTACGGTTGCGCATCCCGCAAATAAACCCAAGACACCAAGTAAAGAGTTTAACAAGCAATCAATTAATCAAAACCGATTCAATTAACTAATGCAAGAGGATTATAAGTAATACCAAATAAAACACAGCCATCATACACAATCTAATTCATGGTTTAGTTAAACTTTACATCAACAATTTAAGTCTTGAACATTAACAATCCATTAAACAAGTTAAAACCACTCAACAATCATCTATCCTAGGTAGAACAAGCAAGTTTAGCTGCTCATCACTTTTGGACAGCCATGCATACTCAAGAAAAACACCATAAACATCATCATAAACATTATAAAACTCATCCAAGATCCAAACTCAATCAATAACAAGACCAACTATCAAACAATTGCAAAACAATTCAAATCAAAAGACCAAATCATAAAAGTTAGGGTTGTTGACAAAAATTAAAGTTTAAAGATGTATACTCAAGGTTTATGGCTGAGATTTAAGATTATTTGAAGCCCCTAGCAGCTGCCCAAAGGTTCCTCTTCCCTCCTCCAGCCGTCACAGCCCTCAGCCGCCTTGCCTTCTTCTTTTTTTTTCTTCTTTTTCCGCCGGCGGCTGCTGTTCCGATCGCAGAATTAGGGTTAAGGTTCTTGGCTGTGTATTTCGGGTCTTATGGCTGAATAATGGCAGATTACTCTTGATATTATCATAATATAATATAATATAATATAAGGCTTTTAAGATGTGGGCTTGGGTCGGGCCTTGATTAAACTTTGAAACTTTGACACTTAAACCCTCCAAGTTCTCTTTTTCTTGCCTTTTTTTACACATCTTTCCATAACCTACACAAAACATTTCAACTTTGTAAAACTTTGCACTTAACCCCCTAAACTTACATAAATTTGATATTAAATCATTAAAACATTATAAAATTGTAAGGAAATATAAGTGTTATTCAACACATCACCTATCATGTCATAGTCGCTAAAAGGAGGTTGTATATGAGTGTAGTGAGCCATAGTCATGTGTCAACACCCAATAACATGTTATACTTTTATTAATGGAACATATTGGGCCTTGATTGTTATAATGGCCCAATATATCTATATCATGTCATAGTTAATTTAACAGGTTGTATAGGAGTGTAGTGACTCATAGTTGGTGTTAACGCCTAGTAGCATGTCATACTTTGCATTAATGGGCCGTCTTGGGCCTTGATTGTTGTTAGTGACCCATTGTAGTCTCTATCATATCATAGTTGCTCTAAAAGGGTTGAATATGAGTTTAGTGAGTCATAGTTTGGTTAAAGCCCAATAATATGTCATACTTTCATCAATGGGCCTTATTGGACCTTAACTGGTGTTTGTGGCCCATTATAGCCTTTATCACATCATAGTTGCTCTAAGAAGGTTGTATAGGAATGTCAATAGTCATAGTTAGATGTTAATGGCCGATAACATGTGATACTTTCATCAATAGGTCTTATTGGGCCTTGTTGGTGTTAGTGGCCCATTATAGCCTTTTTCATGTCATAGTCGCTCTAATGAGCCATATTAGTGCTTTTAATCTCTTAGTGGCCTATTATGGCATGTGATATGTAACATTAAATATTTAAGGGTTATATCGTGTTATAGGGAGTCATATTAGACCATAATAGACAAATACAAGTCATACATGTCCTAATGGGCCATATTGGGCCTTAAAATCTCTAATAGCCCACTATGCATTTAATTTTAAATTGTGTCTTAAGAGGTACAACTCGCCTAACCCGTCGATAACATTAAACATAGGGGTGGTAAATGGGTTGGGTTGGGTCGAAACGGGTTATGGGTCGGAACGGGTTAGGGTCGAAACGTGTCAGGGTTGGAATGGGTCAACTAAAAAAAAGGTTGTTATGGTTTGGGTTGAAACGGGTCAGAGTCAAAAGGTTCGGGTCATAACGGGTTCGGGTCAAAATGGGTCAAGGTCGGAACGGGTCAAAACGGGTCTCGAGTCTTTTTTTTTTTTAACAAGGACAACGGAGGAAATGTTGTAGTTTTATCATTGAAATTCATGTTCCAGTCCAGTTCGTTTCAGCACTTAACAACTCATTTTACAGAAAACAACATGCTAAACAGCTCGTTTCAGCACTTAACAGCTCGTTTTAACAGCAAACAGCATGTTAAACAGCTTGTTTCAGCAAGTTTTTAGTTCGTTTAAGCACGTAACAACTTTGTTTTACAGCAAACATCTTGTTAAACAGCTCGTTTCAGCAATTTTTCTGTCCGTTTCAGCACTTAACAACTCATTTCAGCACTTAACAGCTCGTTTTTACAGCAAACAACATGCTAAACAGCTCGTTTCAACGATTTTTCAGTCCGTTTCAGCACTTAACAGCTCGTTTTAACAGCAAATAACATGTTAAACAGCTCGTTTCAGCAAGTTTTCAGTTCATTTCAGCACGTAACAGCTCGTTTTTACAGCAAACATCATGTTAAACAGCTTGTTTCATCGATTTTTCAGTCCATTTCAGCACTTAACAGCTCGTTTCAGCACGTTTTGACCAATTTTGCAGCAATTCAGCAATAAAAAATCAACAGTTCAGCTCGTTTTTGCCTGTTTTAGCAGGTTACATAACCAATACTTCAAAACGTTTTGTGTTTTTAATCCAGAAAACAAGTATAGGCAAACGCTTAGTGTTTTCAAAACTAGTATGCAAGTATGTCCGTGTTTTCAATCCAAAACCTGGTGTCACGTGTAACAGAGTTTTCTCAAAACCAAATGAATGCATTTGACTCGTTAACTGTTACCTAGTACAAGTGTTTTAAGTTATGAGAGTATGTTCAACAACACATGACTCTAAGACCCACGTACGAACTCACACACAAACACAAACTTTTCCCGACGAATCGTTGGTGATAATAAGTAACGTCAACAGTACCGAAAGTCCTAACATGTATCCACACATCATATCATGGCAAAGAAACCAAATATTCATCATACAACTTAACTTATGATCATTCAGTTCACGAGACAGATTCTGGCATGTACAAACTAATTTTGTTCACAAAGAGAAGATTAAGGATAAATTCTACAAAATTTACCACAGTATGATTGATATATGAATCAGGTTTCTCAAAGAATTTTTATTATATTTTTCTCAAGCATAGAAAACTCACAAAAATTCAACCATTACAGATAGGTACTAAGAGTTCAGCAGATTGCGCAACAAAAACTAGTTTAATGGTTCTATCAACTCATTAAACCAAATTGTGTAAGACCAATTGAGTTTTCTTTTAAACTCATAATACTAAATTCCAGAAGTGGAACCAACCCGTTTGGGTTTGTCATTAGGGAGTTATGGTGTCCGAAAAATTGACCAGAATATAACTCCCCGAATCAGCTTTGACATATGTTTTTGTAAAATCATAAAAGGAATTCAATACTCATCCAAAAATTACAAAATTTACCTTTCTGGAAACTAGATTCGGAATACTATATCCTAAAATAAAAAATCAATCAATAATCATCATTTAACAGCGAGTTACAGACCAATCAATAAATGAGAACGAATCTATCAGCCAACTGTTCTCAACAAAACTCAAACCCTAACATGTTTATGACATCACTAGGGTTCTAATTAATCATGTTCCCGTTAGAAAATATAAATCCAACAATGATAAAAAGTAAAGATTCAAAAATGTCACTTGCAACTTGTATCAAGATTGTTTAAATTAGAACGAATACTAATCGATTGAATCCAAGACCTAATTGCTTACATTCAAACCCTCGAACACCCAAATTTCTCAAAATTAAAGTATAAATCACCTACCTAACCAAGATGAGCTTCAATCAATGTTAATGAGTGATGAAAGTATTAGCAGCAGGTGATGGATTAGGGTTCAGATTGGTTATTGAAGGGTGGATGTCTGGTTGGTCACACAAAAGAATTAGAATGTGGCTATTAATTATCAATAGTCACACTTTTGTTTTAATGTAACTGTTAGCTTTTAGCCATACATAAAAATTTATAAGTGGCTATAAAATAATGCTTTATGGCTACATAACCCCCTTAAGTGTGACCACATGTATAAACTTTTAGCCACATATGAAACAATTAAAGCGTGGCCATTAACTACTAACGGTCACACGTTTTGTTTGCTGTCACCATTAACTTTTTGCCACATATAAAACTTGTAAGTGGCTAACAAACAATACTCTATGGTCACATATACCCGTAAGTGTGGCTATATGTATTAGTTTTTAACCACATCGTTATCAAACTACTGTGAGCGTAGATCATATTTGGCCATAGTTTACTAAGTGTGGCAAGTAAAAGTCACATTTTTTTATGAAAGTGTGGCTAACGGTTTCGAACAACTGTGTTTTTTGTCACACGAAATGAAAAAGTGTGGCTAAATGTTCCAGCAAGTGTGATTTTTTGCCACAAAAATCTAATTTATGTGGCTAAAGGTTCTAACAGGTGTGTTTTTTGTCACACGAATTGAAAAAGTGTGGCTAAATGTTCCAGCAGGTGTGATTTTTTGTCACAAAAATCTAATTTATGTGGCTAAAGGTTCTAACAGGTGTGTTTTTAGTCACACGAATAACAAATGTGTGGCGAAAGCGACCTTTAGCCACACATTTAGACCGAGGTGTGGCAAACCGCCCAGAGCATGTGTGTGGCTAAAAGCCAATATTCACTTAGTGTGTGGCTAGTACGTTATGATCCAATTCGGGTCATACCCAATAAAAAGCTAGACAAACACCATGATATTTATTTGAGATATGACCTAACAAATAAATATTAACACTTAGAATATTTAGAAATTGGGTTTCTAAATATTTTCACTTGAGAAATCGATAAATTATACAGATAATTTATTTAGAGAGATTATCTTATGATATGTTTCATGTAACTTATGACATGTTGAAAGGGTTACATGTCACAAATTTCAATAGTTAAAATATGCGACTAGTACATGGAGGGTAATAGACCTGCAACTAGTACATGAGGTAATACATCTGCAACTACTACAGGGTAATAGTGGTTTGCAAGAAAAGAAAGATAATATAATAAATGGAGCTGATGGGTCCGGCCATTATGGTGGGAGACCTCCCACCTCATTTTAAACCAATTATCTCTCTCATTTTCTTCTTGGTACAAAACAATATCATAACCCACTCAAAATACATGCAATTTTGAATCTCTCTCCTCTCTCTCTCTTTTTCTCTCTTTGAAATCGGCCAAAGAAGAAGAAATCAAGGAAGGGTTTTTTCTTGTGCAAGTGTTATCAAATCCTGGCAAGAAAGGGTGTTTGTTTGATGCTTGTGGGTAAACAATATTGAGGATCTTCTCTCCTTGAAGACTAGCCATTCAAATCATCATCTCCTTCATTTCTTGGAGTCTTGAAGGTATATTACATAAACACCCTATAGTTGTTTATATTGGTAAGCATGTAACTTTGTATATGGATTCGGGGCTTGGTTTTGCATATAAAATCAGTTTTATATTCATCTAAATAACTAGATTTAAAAGTATTTTATCCGCTGTGTTTTTCATATAAATGGGGTTATATGACTTTGTTAATCTTGTTAAAACCCAACAATGGCATCAACAGCCGCTTATACGGATACACGGTTCAATAGATCTAAAAACTTTTCGGGTTTTATGGTGTGGTTCACCATATGGCCGAAATTGTTTTTGGGGCTTTTGGTTACCCCTTGGTTTTTCAAGATTATAATTTACATGCATGTGGTAATCTTGAAGAATTAAGTCATATGGTTGATTGATTATTTTGTTTGGACAAAAACCCAAAATTTTCGGTTTGATTAACCTTGGCCAAAAATTTGAGGGTAAAAAGGGGAACCATTTTGGACTTGTATTACTTGCATATTTGGATATGTTTTTGGATTTTCATAACCTAGTCATGGCCTTATGTTTGGATGAATGTTTGTGTTGTGGTTCATTTGATTATTCAATATGGTTGTAATATTCTATTATTTGGGTTTGTAATCTATATATTTATTTCATATTGATTTGTAATAATAAGTAGATTAGTTGTATTTCTTTTACTAGCAAAAAAATGTATTATGATATTTTTTTGTAAAAGATGACGCAACAAAGTTACGGTTTTGGTTTTGGGCATTAATGGACCTCATAGTCCAAGAAGGGATTTTAGCCCAATGACCAAAGCCCAAACTTGGAGGCCCATGAAAGCTAGGAGCTAAAGTTGGAGCCCAAATGGAAGCCCAAATAAAGTGGAGAAGTCATAACACAAAGTGGACACTTGAGGCATTTGGATGCGGGATCAAGTGGGAGTTCACCAACACAAGCCTTGTGTCATTTTGTCCCTTAGGAGAGACTTTTTGGCACACTTGTTTCGGTCAACAAGTGTTGCCAAAATTAGGTGGCTATGGTTATGAACTTGTGGTTGTTTTATTTATGCTTGCTTGGTTGATTTATATTTTGTTTTATCTTATTTGGATATAGATAGTTAACAACTTAAAATCAACAACTTGCATAAAATTGGTTCCTTAGAAATCATTAGGTAATAAAATTTGTTGTATTAAAGGTAAATGATTTCACAATAAAATGGTTTTATTAAAAGGAACTTTGAAAATTGGTTTTCAAACTATGTACCATACATTTGAATGCATCCAAATGAAAGGTACATAAATAGTTTTCCAATCTAGAATCTAGAAAACTTAAATCCCTTTTAAAACAATTCTAACACCATCCTTTTATACGACACTCGAATCACTTGGGAACTCGATGTGGGATAAAGGTCACCTAACCACATTGGAGAAAACTTGTGAGTTTGATGTGGGTTTGCCATATTTGTGGGATAAAGGTCACCTAACCACTTGCATGTGCAAATTCACATGTGTGTGTAAGTAGGATGACTTGATTTGGAAACCATGTGAATAGGGTCATCGAAGCATGGCGTACAGAGGTGTTGATGGGATTAAGCATTCCAACTAAACATATGATGTTTAACCGATCCAATAAAACTAGAAGTTGCAAAGGGTTGCAATCGTCAAACGTTGACTACCTTGTTAATTCAATAGTAGGGTAAAGGTAACCTAACTACTATGTGAATGTGACGTTGGGTTCTAGATTTTCATCATTAATTGTCTTGGATACATAAAGGGTATTAATGATTAAAATTAATTAAATGATATCGAAAATACTAAAATTGAGTTTTGTTAAATTATGTAGATGGCCCCAAACAACAATCCACCTAAAGCAGTTATCCCACCCGTGCATAACCTATCACTAAGAGCTATACTTGATAAGGATCGTCTTAACTACAACAATTTTACGGATTGGTATCGAAACTTGAGAATAGTTCTCAAGCAAGAAAAAAAATCCTACATATTGGACGATCCTATTCCTGGCAAACGAAACATTGACGATGTAGATGCCTATAACGATTGGTTGAAATAGACCGAGGATTCGGTGCAAGTTTCTTGCCTCATGTTGGGAACTATGATTCCTGATATTCTAAAGGATTTGAAAATCATTAGGCATATGACATGATCACCCAATTAAAGGAAATGTTCCTTACTCAAGCTTGGGTGGAACGCTTCGAAACGGTTCGAGTGCTTCATGGATGTTGTATGGAAGAACCCCAATCGGTTTCATCTTATGTGCTTAAGATTAAAAGCCACATTGATCGACTTGAACGGCTAAATTGTGCCGTCTCAAAAGAGTTAGCCACGGATATGATCTTCAATGGCCTAACCAAAAGATATGAGACTTTTGTCATGAACTATAACATTAATGGATGGTACAAGAGCAGTGGTGAGCTTCACGCAATGCTCAAAACGGCCAAAGAGGGAATGGGTAAAAAGGTTTTACCGATTATCACGATCAATGAAGGTGGCAATAAGAAGAGACATCACCCGGAACCTAAGGAAAAGACTGCCAAATCTAAGGGACACGTCAAGGGTAAGTTCAAATGGAAGACTAAAGCGAAACCCCCCAAACCAAAGGAGAAGAAGCTAAAGGTTAGCTCGGAAGACCCGTGCTTTGGTGGTGTAGAGATAAGACATTGGATAGGGAATTGTCCAACCTATCTCAAAGAGTTGAAGGACAAGAGGAATGCGGGCCAAACCTCGGGTACAAGTTTCATGATCCATATTGGTCTTAATGTTATTTCTTCTAACACATGGGTATTAGATACCGTATGTGGAACTCATATTTGCAATTGGTTGCAGGAGTTCAAAAGAAATAAGCATTTCAAGAGAGGAGATACAAGTCTCTTCATGGGCAACGGAGCAAAATTTGATGTCGAAGCCCAAGGAGACTACATTTTGAAGCTTCCAAATAGTTTGGAAGTTGTTTTGAAAACCATTTTGTATGCTCCTAGTTTGACTAGGAATATTATCTATGTTTCTCTGTTAAGACAATGTGGTTATGATTTAAAGTTTGTAGACAATGGTATTTGTGTTTTCATTAATAATGTCTTTTATTTTAAGGCAATGCCGTCTAATGGCATTTATGAATTAATTCATGATAACACGTCCTTTGATAACACGTTGTACCAATCAAGCACCAAGAAACTCAAAATGGATTTGAGTAAGACTTATCTTTGGCATTTTCGCCTTGGTCATATAAACAAAGATTGCATACATACACTTCAAAGAATGGTCTTTTGCAATCAAATGAAGATGATTAATTTGATAAGTGTGAATCTTATTTACAAGGAAAGATGACCAAGGAACCCTTTAGTGGAACTAATGAAAGGGCAAAAGACTTATTAGGTATCATACATTTGGATGTATGTAGTCCTTTTAAGGCAATGACAAGGAATGGTGAAAGATACTTCATTACCTTTATCGATGATTATAGTTGTTATGGGTATGTGTACTTGTTAAGA
Source organism: Bidens hawaiensis (assembly GCF_021521415.1). Taxonomy (NCBI): domain Eukaryota; kingdom Viridiplantae; phylum Streptophyta; class Magnoliopsida; order Asterales; family Asteraceae; genus Bidens; species Bidens hawaiensis. The sequence continues at coordinate 149,970 of NW_027491956.1, forward strand.
CACAAAGATGAAGCTTTTGAAATGTTCAAAGTCTTCCAAAATAAAGTAGAAAATCAATTCAATAAAACCATCAAAGTACTTCGTTCGGATGGAGGAGGTGAATACCTTAGTGATGCTTTTCAAGATCATCTTAGGAGTTGTGGAATCATCTCACAACTCACTCCACCCGGGACACCACAACATAATGATGTGTCCGAAATGAGGAATCGAACTCTATTGGATATGATTCGATCTATGATGGCTAGAAGCACATTGCCTCTATCATTTTGGGATTGCTCTCCACAGCCCGTATTCTAAATATGGCCCCAACCAATAAATTGGACAAGACACCTTTTGAAATATGTCATAGAAGGGTTCCATCTTTATCATATTTAGAGGTATGGGGTTGTGAGGCTTATGTTAAGCATAACACCCAAAGCAAACTTGAAAGATGATCCACTAAGTGTATTTTTGTTGGATATCCCAAAAACTCTATGGGAAATTACTTCTACAACCCAACCGAGCAAAAGGTGTTCATTGCTCTAAATGCCGAGTTCTTGGAAACTAAGTTCCTTATGGAAGGAACTAGTAGAACGGTGGAACCCAGGGAGGATCGAGAACTACAAGACGATACACGTTTGGTTGATACTAGCAATCAACAAGAGGTTGTTGAGAATGATCAAATGGTTGATCAAGACACACAAAATGTTTAAAAATCTGGTAGAATTAGTAATTCACCCGAAAGATATGGATTTTTCATGGATGGATGCTATGTGGTAGATTCGGATGAACCCACCACATACCTTGATGCAATGTCACAATCCGATTGTGACAAATGGCTTGAAGCTATGAACGTTGAGATGCAATCCATGCATGACAACCAAGTATGGGATTTGGTTGTACCGCCTCTTAACTCAAAACCGGTTGGAAGTAAGTGGGTTTTCAAGAAGAAAACTGATATGCATGGAAACTTGGATACTTATAAAGCAAGACTTGTAGCAAAAGGTTTTACTCAAACTCAAGGGGTTGATTATGTTGAAACTTTTTCTCCCGTGGTAATGCTAAAGTCAATTAGGATATTATTTTCCATAGCCGCTTATTATGACTATGAGATTTGGCAAAAGGATGTCAAAACCGCTTTTCTAAATGGACATCTTGAGGAAGATGTCTTTATGGTTCAGCCCGAAGGTTTTGTTGATCCACAACATCCTAATAAAGTATGCAAGTTAAAGAAATCAATTTATGGATTGAAACAAGCATCTAGAAGTTGGAATCACTGTTTTGATGAAGAGATTAAGAAATATGGATTCATCAAGAACGCTGATGAGGCCTGTGTGTATAAGAAAGCTAGTGGGAGCATCATTAATTTCTTAGTATTGTATGTTGATGACATACTACTATTTGGGAATGATATTCAAACCGTGGAAGGTGTAAAAGCCTGGCTTGGGAGTTGTTTTTCCATCAAAGATCTTGGTGAAGCCGCCTATATTTTGGGAATAAAGATTTCTAGGGATAGATCAAGGCGGTTGATAGGTTTAATGTAACATCATGAAAATTTCGAGTTTAAAATGCCAACTTTCCAAAGTTAAGGGACTGAAAATGCCAAATTCCAAACCTTAGGTTTTAAATTGTAAAATCTGTTTTCCTGACCCATCGCGGTACGCGATGGATCAGAAGAGACACCCATCGCGGTACGCGATGGGATGTCTGACACGTTGTGACACGTGTGCCACGTGGCACACGGTGGCACTGCTTGCTGCCACGTGGCAACACTGCCGCCACGTGTCGCCACGTGTTGCCACGTGGCGCAACGGCTGCCACGTGTCGCCACGTGGTAGACCTACTTGTTGACTTAGCTGAGCTACGTCGCGGTACGCGATGAGCCAGCCTAAGGACCCATCGCGTACCGCGATGGGATCCAAAACTTTGTCTATAAATAGCAGGTCCGGAACTCATTAATACTCACACCAAAACCAGCTTTCCTCTCTCTCACTAACATCTCTCTAGAATATCCCAATCATATTAACGATTTCCCTTGATAAGCGTGCCCGATTTCCTTAATTTCTGTGTCGACGTTTCCTCGAAGTTTGTGCCACCCTCCACCCACATACGATCAAGAAGGCGTTGTTGTAATGGTGAGGAGTCTCAAAAGACATGCCGAAGAGCGTTGAAGTTGGCATACCAAGGTTGATCAATAAGTAAAGCGGCGTCGGAGTGCTGCTCGATTTCGTAGGGTTTTCAATATGCCAATAAGATTAGGCATAACGACAAATAAATATATATAATATTATATTAAAAGGCTTAAGCCTTAAGTCGAGGTTATACTCGATACCTCGATAAAAGAAAAGAAAAGAAAACATAACAAATAAATGAATGAAAGATTGAATTTGGGATATTGTTAAATACGTATATATGTGTGTAAGTATATATGTATATTCTTTGTTATAAAAATATTATTTAATGAATAAATGAGTATTCTTAAATAATAAAAGAAAAAGAATATGTTTCTTAGAGAAAAAGAATATGTTTCGAAACGTCGAGTTTTTATATAAACTAAAGGTTTATAATTACTTATAAACTAAAGGTTTTTAAGTAAAAGAAAATGAACTAAAGTTTCATCGAGGTTGAGATATAAAATAAGACTAAAGGTCTTAAGCCGGATCGTGTATCCGACTAACAAATGGTTATACTCGTACTATAGGTGCGAGATAGCAAGGGAAAGACCATTGTACAGTGTTGAAGCCGACCCCAAAGCGATAAGGTGAATACGCCCCCAAACTTTTATTAACTTGTTTTCAAATAAGTCAAACATGTTATATGAAATTTGTTTACAAGGAACTATGTGTTCCTAAAACCGTTATAGATAAGAGTATAAACCTAGCCCTCAGACAGTGGTATACGTATGTCTGGATCCTTACATAGCTGGTACTATGCGATGAATGGGCACATCGCACCACCCTTGGTCGTAGGACGCTCTCCTGCAGGGAGTACGACCGTTGTGTATATTTACGGGTACTTAACTAAGTCAAACGCTGCGGTGTTTGCTGAGGTTACCTAGAGTAGAGGCTCGAGTTTATAATGTGTTGTTTGACTTTGTTATTCCTAAGCCACGATGGGCCGAGGAAAGCGTAGTCTCGAGGGGTAATAAAGTAAAAGAAAATATTTTGTGTCAGCGTGTTCACCAGCATTCGTTTCTGACGTATTTTCTTACATTTTGCAGGTGAACAAAGTTAGCACTTGGAGTGACGAAGTGCTTTGAATATCCGATGGCTCGGATTTATTTTGTAAACTTAATATATGGTGGTTTGTAATTATAAAACAAAGTAATACTTTTGTAACAACTCTAACGGGTGTTTTATAATCCCGTCTTTTGAATATACGTAAATATTATATTTCGATCCTTAAAGATTTATAAGTCTTCCGCAAACTAATGCAACTCTGATTTATTTACAATTCTGGTACCAACTGTTGGTCGCACTCCTAGGCCTAAGATGGGGGTGTGACAGGTTGGTATCAGAGCCATCAATCTTAGCGAATTAGGTATCATAAAACAATACCCAAGCTTCGATCCAAGTATAGGAAATAATTGTTTATGTGTTTTAGGGATAAGATAGGCTGGTAACCTTTCTTTTCCCTCTCTACAATCTAAACCACCCATAATATTAGATGTCATTCAAAGCTCATATAGAAGACTTTGTGCACAAAGCAAAGAAGGCCGAAATTGCCTAACCTTACCCCGAGGACAACATGAGTGATGGATATTATGAAGCATACTTTGACCAAGATGTGGAACATGACCTGACCAAACCCGTTTATTATCCTGGAAGCAAACACTACCCAATAGACGTTCCCGATAGTCCACCAAAAAAACAAATTGAACCACCAAGGCACTCCAGTTACCATCCACCAACAATACCGATGTATCATCCTTCTGAAGTACCGACATATCACCCAACGGAGATCCCCACTTACCAACCCTCAGAAGTACCGCAATACTATCCAACTAGATACCTACCACAAAATCCTCATCCATCCTATGCCTTCCTTTCCAATTTACCTAAAAAGGAAGAACCGAGATCCCCATACTCCGACTGGATGCAATGACACTCCGATCAACGTCAATGGCATATCGGAAGCTCCACTTTTAATGAAGTCAACTACCAACCAAACAACGGTGAAGGACCATCCCGCAATCCTAGAATGAGGATAATGATGCCCTGTGAGAGTTTCCAGATGTCCCCAATAGACATTGAGACCACACAACCAATGGAAGAAGATGAACAGGAAGAAGAGGAACTGGAAGAAGAGGAACCCGAATAAGAGGAGGATCCCGAATAGGATGAAGACCCTGAAGAAGAGTCCGAGGAAGAACCGGAAGAAGAGCATCCTGAAAATCCCAACGAGATGTCAATCTCAATAGAAGGATCACTCACTTCCCAAAACCCAAGCTACGGTTCTGTTGATCAATATGTTCAATACCTTGAGAAACTCAGGAATCAAGCTTCGTCAAGCTTCCCACCATTTCAAGGAAAAATTCCATCAATTGAAGAGCAAGCTGATGAGATCCGAGAACAAAACCAAACTGCTAAGGCTTACCTCTACCTTTCATCCAATATGGATTACGTTCCGTATCCTGGAATCACTACGAGATGGTGACATTGGGTTACCGTGACCCACCACCACAATATGGATACCCCAACGTAGTCCCGCAATCGCATGAAGAACATTTGGATCGCGCTCTACATGAAACCGATGATTGGAGGAAGAAGGTAGACGAGGAAGGAAAGAAAAAGAAGAAGGTGGGAGAAACACTCCTTCGTAAGTGCACCAAACTAACGAAGGTTGTGAAGAAATTCTTGAAGGACTGAAGATAGTGAAGAAGAATGTTATGTGTAAAATAGCCATGTATAATATGTGTAATGTGTGTAATAAGAACGTTGAAACGTTCTTTAAATAAAGATAGGATAATCAATATATATATACCTATCAAACGATATATATATGTGTGTATGTGTAATATAAAATATATATATCCTTTTCTGATATATATATATATATATATATATATTAATATGAAATAAAGATGTGTGTTTAATATAAGAAATTTGCTAAATTTCAGTTAAAAGACATATTGAGAGAAAATGTCTGAACAAAGTAACAACAATGAGAATGCCCGAAAAGATGATGAGAAAAGAAAGGGGAAAGACCCCGTAATTCAAAAAGAAGAACTCATTCCCAATAAATAGTTAAACCAAATCCAAAATATGATTTAGAAAGCAGTTAAGGAAGAGTCTAATTTTAGATTCATCCTTCAAAATCTCAAAAATCCCGTCCGAACCCGTCTCGTGTCGAGGAGAGTGTGCATGAGTCTAACGCCGATGGTAGAGTTAGACGTGAGTTCAAGAAACTCAAGATAAGTGGGTGTTCGTTCAAAGACTTCAAATACTATGGACCGAAAGAATTCCATGGTGATAAGGGAGCCATCATGACCGTGAGGTGGCTTGAGGAGTTGGAGACAATAGTGATCACAATTAAATGCTCCAATGAAGAAAAGATTCAATATTCGGCGCTCATGTTCAAAGGAGAAGCGCTCGAGTGGTGGAATGCCTTATTGATGAGTAAAGGGAGAGATGTGATGTATGGTCTGATGTGGGATGAGTTTAAGGCTCTGTTGATGAGAAATTTTTTTCCCATGCATGAAACCGACCAGATCCAAACAAAATTTCTCAATCTAAAGGTCGTAGGGACAAATCTTCGAGAATACAATACCAAGTTCCATGTGTACTGTCGCCTTGTTCCCCAGCTGGTTAACCCTGAGTCCAGCAAAGTCACACGATACATTTGGGGACTACCGCGGGAAATCCGCGACATGGTGAGGTCTCACCTACCTCAAACTGCCGACTCCGCAATGGAGTTAGCTGGTTATTTGATGGGCGGCATGGTCCGCAACAAAGAAGAGGACAAGAAGGTCACAACAACAAATGTTCAAGGGAGAACGAGTGGAGTCACCAACTACAAGGGCAAAGGCACAAACCAAATTCGATTCAATTCAAGTGCTACGCTATGCAAGACTTGTAGGAGGTACCACAAAGGCCGATGCAACTTTGCTCCGCCTCCAAAAGTGTGTGAATCATGCAACCGTACGGGTCATGAGGCTGCTGATTGCTGGAAGAAGAAGATGACGTGCTATAACTGCAAGGAGATGGGCCATCTGAGTTTCGAATGCCCAAAGAACAAACCCGCGGCTGGTGGTGCGGGTGGAAGTGGCAAAGACAAAAAGGGAAACGCTCGAGTCTTCGTACTCGACACAAAGAAGGCCGCTGACATACCGGAAACCATTACCGGTACGTTTCTATTCAACGACACCTATGCTAGAGTTTTATTTGATTCGGGTGCTAATTTGAGTTTTATATATTATAGTTTTTGTAGTCTATTAAACGAACCATTAACAAAATTAGATAACACTCTAGGCGTCGAGACTGCTAGTGGCGAAATCGTTAACATCTCCGAAACCCATGAAAACGAAAAAATATTCCTAGCTGGTTATATTCTGCCTATTTGTTTGTTACCCATGAGTCTGGCTGGTTTTGATATTGTACTTGGTATGGATTGGTTATCCGATAACCATGCACGTATCATCTGCAATAGCAAAACCGTTGAACTTCAAGCCCCTGATAAACGAATGATACGAATTGAAGGGGACAAAGACGCTGGCCAAGTTAGCATAATTTCTATGATTAAGGCTAACAAATTTTTGAATCAAGGATGCCTCGCATTCATGGCCTACGTCACTAAAGAGTCCAAGCCAAAAGAAATTAAGGACGTTTCTATCGTTTCCGATTTTTCTGATGTCTTTCCTGATGAACTCCCCGGAATTCCTCCCGATCGTGAAGTAGAGTTTAGGATCTATCTTATTCCCGGTACTGCTCCGATCGCCAAAGCTTCGTATCTCTTAGCGCCAACTGAGATGAAGGAGTTGAAGAAACAACTCGATGAGCTTCTTGAGAAAGGCTTCATTCGACCAAGTTCGTCACCTTGGGGAGCGCCAATTCTATTCGTCAAGAAGAAGGATGGTTCCATGCATATGTGTATTGATTATTGTGCGTTAAACAAAGTCACAATCAAAAATCGTTATCCACTTCCTCGAATCAATGATCTTTTCGACCAACTTCAAGGTGCTAGCTTCTTTTCAAAAATCGATCTTCGTTCCGGCTATCACCAACTCAAAGTCCAATCCAAAGATATTCCAAGGACCGCGTTTCAAACAAGGTATGGACATTATGAGTTCACGGTCATGCCGTTTGGACTTACTAATGCTCCAGCCGCGTTCATGGACATGATGAATCGTATTTGCGAACCTTACTTGGATAAATTTGTTATCGTATTCATCGACGACATACTTATTTATTCTAAGTCAAAAGCCGATCACGAAATCCATCTTCGAACTTTGCTTGAAATTCTTAGAACCGAAAAGTTGTACGCCAAGTTCTCGAAATGCGAGTTCTGGTTGCACGAGGTGCAATTTCTTGGTCATATCATTAACTTCAATGGTATTCAAGTGGACCCCGCTAAGATTGAAGGTATCTTTAAGTGGGAGGTCCCAAAGTCGCCAACCGAGATTCAAAGTTTCTTAGGACTGGCCGGCTATTACCGTAGATTCATTGAAAACTTTTCCTAAATCGTTGTTCCCCTAACTTCCTTAACTCGCAAGAATATCAAATATGAATGGGGAACAAAGCAACAAGAAGCGTTCGATATACTTAAACAAAAGCTCACACATCTCACTCCAGTTTGGGATGTGTACTAATGCAGCGCAAGAAAGTTATCGCTTACGCCTCTCGTCAACTTAAAGTACACGATAAGAACTACACAACTCACGATCTAGAGTTAGGCGCCATAATCTTTGCACTTAATATATGGAGGCACTATCTCTATGGAGTAAGATTTACTGTGTACACCGATCATAAAAGTTTGAAACATATTTTCGATCAAAAAGAGCTCAACATGCGCCAACGGCGATGGATGGAAATGCTCAATGATTATGATTGCGAGATTGTTTACCATGAAGGCAAAGCCAACGTCGTGGCTGATGCCTTAAGTCGCAAAGAACACGAGAAGCCCAAAAGAGTCCGAGCGTTGCGTCTAGAACTCCAAATTGATCTCATCGAACAAATAAAATCCGCTCAAACGCAAGCGATCAATGAAAACCAAATCTCCGATGAAAAACGTAATGGCACCATTGACTCGTTAGTCAAAGGTGATGATGGTATCCTTAGACTCGGTAATAGGATTTGGGTACCAATCGTTGGAGGTTTGCGTGAGAAAATTTTGAACGAAGCTCACAAATCTAAGTATATGATGCATCCCGGGAGCGACAAAATGTACCATAATCTCAAGACAAATTATTGGTGGAATGGAATGAAAAGGGATCTCGCTTCGCATGTGGCGAAATGTTTAACGTGTTTAAAAGTCAAGGCTGAACACCAAAGGCCTTCGGGATTGCTACAGCAACCCGAACTTCCGATATGGAAGTGGGAGTTAATCACTATGGATTTCATTACCAAACTCCCGAAAACGACTCGACAACACAATGCTATTTGGGTGATTGTGGATCGATTGACAAAATCCGCACACTTTATACCCATAAATGAGTCGTATTCAATGGATAGACTAGCACGTATTTATGTGAACAACATTGTTGCTTTGCATGGAGTACCACTGTCTATCATTTCTGATCGAGACAATCATTTTATGTCTCATTTCTGGAAAAGCTTCCAACAAGCTCTTGGTACGAAGTTAAACCTTAGTACCGCCTATCATCCGCAAACCGATGGGCAAAGTGAAAGAACGATTCAAACATTGGAAGACATGCTCCGAGCTTGTGTGATCGATCTAGGTGGAAGTTGGGATGACCACTTTCCCCTAATGGAATTCTCGTACAATAATAGTTATCACACAAGTATTCAAGCCGCACCATTCGAGGCGTTATATGGCCGAAGGTGTAGGACACCCGTGTGTTGGTCTGAAACCAAAGACAATCAATTGTTTGGACTCGAGATAGTCCAAGAAACCACCGACAAAATTCTCCAAATCCGTGAACGACTTAAGACGGTAGGTGATCGCCAAAATAGTTACGCCGATGTCCGTCGTAAGCCGTTAGAATTTAATGTTGGTGACAAAGTGTTATTGAAAGTCTCGACTTGGAAAGGCGTTGTTCGCTTTGGTAAGAAAGGAAAATTGATCCCTCGATTCGTTGGACCTTTCTAGGTGCTTTAACGAATCGGCACTGTTGCATACCGTTTGCGACTGCCCGAGGAAATGCAAGGGATACATGATGTATTCCACATTTCGAATCTGCGTAAGTGTTTAACTGATGAATCTTTGGCTATGCCATTAAAAGACGTAGAAATAAACGAGAACTTAAAATTCGTAGAACGTCCAATTCAAATTGAAGATTCGAAGACAAAGAAATTAAAAAAAAACTTTGAAAATTGTGAAAGTAAAATGGGACTCGCGTAGAGGGCCCGAATATAAATGGGAACTCGAATCAGGAATGAAAAAGAAATACCCCACTTGTTCTTGTAAAGCAATCTCGAGGACGAGATTTATTTCAAGGTGGGGAGGATGTAACATCATGAAAATTTCGAGTTTAAAATGCCAACTTTCCAAAGTTAAGGGACTGAAATGCCAAATTCCAAACCTTAGGGTTTAAATTGTAAAATATGTTTTCCTGACCCATCGCGGTACGCGAATGGATGTCCGACACGTTGTGACACGTGTGCCACGTGGCACACGGTGACACTGCTTGCTGCCACGTGTCACCACGTGGCAACAATGCCGCCATGTGTCGCCACGTGACGCAACGGTTGCCGCGTGTCACCACGTGGCAGACTTAATTGTTGACTCAGCTGAGCTACGCCGCGGTACGCGACGAGCCAGTCTAAGGTCCCATCGCGTACCGCGATGGGATCCAAAACTTTGTCTATAAATGGTAGGTTCGGGACTCATTCCAACTCACACCAAAACCAGCTTTCCTCTCTCTAACTAACAACTCTCTAGAATATCCCAATCATATTAACAATTTCCCTCGATAAGCGTGCTTGCTTTCCTCGAATTCCGTGTCGACATTTCCTCGAAGTATGTGCCACCCTCCACCCACTTACGATCAAGAAGGCGTTGTTGTAATGGTGAGGAGTCTCAAAAGACATGCCGACGAGTGTTGAAGTTGGCATACAAAGGTTGATCAAGAAGTAAAGCGGCGTCGGAGTGCTGCTCGATTTCGTAGGGTTTCCAATACGCCAATAAGGTTAGGCGTAACGACAAATAAATATAATATAATATTATATTAAAAGGCTTAAGCCTTAAGTCGAGGTTATACTCGATACCTCGATAAAAGAAAAGAAAAGAAAACATAACAAAGAAAGGAATGAAAGATTGAATTTGGGATATTGTTAAATACATATATATGTGTGTAAGTATATATGTATATTCTTTGTTATAAAAATATTATTTAATGAATAAATAAGTATTCTTAAATAATAAAAGAAAAAGAATATGTTTCTTAGAGAAAAAGAATATGTTTCGAAACATCAGGTTTTTATATAAACTAAAGGTTTATAATTACTTTTAAACTAAAGGTTTTTGAGTAAAAGAAAATGAACTAAAGGTTCATCGAGGTTGAGATATAAAATAGGACGAAAGGTCTTAAGCCGGATCGTGTATCCGACTAACAAATGGTTATACTTGTACTATAGGTGCTAGATAGCAAGGGAAAGACCCTCGGACGGTGTTGAAGCCGATCCCAAGCGATAAGGTGAATACGCCCCAAACTTTTGTAAACTTAATATATGGTGGTTTGTAATTATAAAACAAAGTAATACTTTTGTAACAACTCTAACGGGTGTTTTATAATCCCGTCTTTTGAATATACGTAAATATTATATTTCGATCCTTAAAGATTTATAAGTCTTCCGCAAACTAATGCAACTCTGATTTATGTACACTTCTGGTACCAACTGTTGGTCGCACTCCTAGGCCTAAGATGGGGGTGTGACATTTAAACCAAAGTGCATACGTTGATAAAATCTTGAAAAGTTTCAAGTTGGATAACTCTAAGAAAGGTTTGGTACCTATTCAAAGAGGAACAATATTGAGTGCGTCTCAATATCCAAGCTCAAAGGATGAGCAAGAGAAAATGAAAAGAATCCCATACGCATCGGCTATAGGATCCATCATGTATGCTATGATATGCACTAGACCGGATGTATCATGCGCTTTGAGCATGAAAAGTAGATACCAACAAAATCCGGGAAGTAGCCATTGGCTGGCGGTTAAGAGTATATTGAAATACCTTAGAAGGACTAAGGATATGTTTCTAATATACGGTTCTGGTGAGGAGGAATTCGTTGAAAGGCTTACACGGATGCGAGTTTTCAAACTGATCGAGATGATTCTCAATCACAATCGGGATATGTTTTCGTTATGAATGGTGGGGCAGTCTCTTGGAAGAGCGCAATACAAGATGTGGTAGTATTGTCCACCACCGAATTGGGATACATCGCCACCTCATTGGAAGCTCAAGAAGCTGCGTGGATAAGAAAGTTCATTGCCGACCTAGGGGTGGTCCGTACCATTCAGGACCCTCTAGAGATCTTTTGTGACAACGAGGGTGCGATTGCTCAAATCAAGGAACCCCGTACACATCAAAAGACAAGGCACATTGAGCGGAGATTCAACTACATAAGGGCTGAAGTTGAAAAAGGAGAGATATGTATTCGCAAAGTTCAGACCGATCAAAACATTACGGATCCACTCAAGAAGCTCCTTGAAAGGCCAAACCATGAAGGTCACACTTGTGCCTTAGGACTTCGATATTCTAGTGATTGGATTTGATAATTTTGTATTTGGATATCGGAACAATTGTTATTTTGACTCGTTCATATGATTATGGTTTATGATTATGACATTTTGAGTTATGTTCCATTTTAGCATGTTTAAATCCATGAATAAGTTTATTATTCTAAATGTCCATAGTCACTCATATTTGTGGGAAAAAATATGAAGGTAAGACTATTATGAACTTGGATTGGTGAATATTCATAAAGTATGAATATAGAGCATGGGTTTGCTGCCAAGGTTCATAGATATTTATGGGATATAAATATTGGACTAGCCCACCCTCAAATATTACTACATGGAATCTTTGTGATTGATCATAAGTAAATTTGAGTAAAGTGGAATATCATAGTATCCTCCGACCTGAGATACATATTGAGTCTTGATATTCACCAATTTACTTTGACTTTGTTCTTCGCTGCTCTGAAACATAACAGTATATAAGGCTAAGCTCAAGTGTAGTACAAGGTGATTGTGAGAGACGTGTGTAGTCAAGAGGGGATTTGTCCCTCTTATTCATTAAGAGTAAGATGTCTAAGGCCTGCTAAGTTAAATCAACATAGAATGATCACTCTATGTCTCTGGATTTGACATGACATCTGTGATAAAAGGATAAATGATAGATTCACCTAAATCATTTCAAATAAGGGACTTGAAGGGGATGTTGTTATTAAATGGCACTTCGTCATACGTATTAGGGATAGTAAACTGTTGTTAGGTGGTATTTGCTACTTGTATCAATCTTCTATGTATCTTGCGGAAGTGGGAGATGGTTGGAATCGGTCTTCCCAAGACACATATTATAATTGATATGACTAGTACGTTATAATCCAAGTCGGGTCATACCTAATAACAAGCTAGACAAACACGATGATATTTGTTTGAGATATGATCTAACAAATAAATATCAACACTTCGAATATTTGGAGGTTGGGTTTCTAAATATTTGCACTTGAGAAATCAATAAATTATATGGATAACTTATTTGGAGAGATTATCTTATGATATTATTTAAGTTGGTTACATAATATATATATATGGGATGGTTCAGGAGAGAAATGAAATTACTGTGAGAAATGCGAGAAATCGATCTAAACCATTGATCATGTGTAATCAATGGTATAAATCAAAATTGACATGTTTGTAATTACCATTACCTTAAAATAAGCTCATTTTAATTAAAAAGATCCGAATAGTCATCTACATATATGCACAATTAAATCAAAATTAATGTTCATTATCTAGTTCCTCTAATTAAATTAATGTTTATCATCAGGTTTCTAAATTTATGCTTTCTATATAAAGAGTATAAATATAACTCTGGTGTTAATGTGTAGCATATGGGGGCTTTAATTTTAAAATTTTAACGTGTGTATGTATTGTATGACACTATGACGAGTCATTTTATCTTTAGACAAAGTTGTATGTTTATCTAATATACTAACGTAAAATAAAGTTGTATGTTTATGTAATATACCAACGTAAAACAAAAACCATAATTTTTTTTCGTGTCAAATATTGTTTTGGTTTAAGGAGCTTATTTTGTACGATTATTTGAGATTAAGTGTAGTATTGGGTAAGATAAACAAATTGTGTGTAGGGTGTGTAGCATAATTTGTTCACTATATATGGAGGGTGTGTGGGACAAAATTCTTTAGTGTATAGGGCGTGTAGGATATCGTTGTTATAGAATTAACGTGTATTGTGTAGGGTATGTAGGATAAATTTGTTTACTTTGTATGGTCCATATATGTCAATGGTGTGTAGGATAAATACGTTTATTGTGTAGGGTTTGTTGAATAAATATGTTACTTTTTGGACAAATTATTGTTCTACTTGTGTTGGATGTGTAGGATAAATAAGTTTATATGTGTAAGGTGTGTAGGATAAGTATACTATAATATGAAGGTATAATAATGAATCTTTAACTATAAATATAAATAAAAGAAATAAAAAAATAAAAGTTGAATTTGATAAATAAAGACAAGAATTTATGTAGGTTGATTTAAGTATTTACTCAAAAATAATATGATTTGTTATTACTATACAATTTAATAGTTACCATATAAAGCAAACAAAAATTTTACTAATTTACCCCACTAATTAATTAAATGAAAAACAAAAAAGAAAATTTGTGATTGGTTGAAATAATTTCTCGCATTTCTCGCAATAACTTGATTTCTTTCATGAACTCAAACCTATATATATATATATATATATATGATAATGGTTATGATATGTTGCATGTAACTTATGACATGTTAAAAGGGTTACATGTCACAAAGTTTCAATAGTTAAAACATGTGACTAGTACATGGGGTAATAGACCTGCAACTAGTACATGGGGTAATAGATTTGCAACTACTGCATGGGGTAATAGTGTGTTGCAGGAAAAGAAAGATAATAAAACAAATGGAGCTGGTGGGTCCGACCATTATGGTGGGATACCTCCCACCTCCTTTTAAACAGTTAAACACAATATCATAACCTATTCAAAATACATGCAATTTTGAATCTCTCCTCTCTCTCTCTCTCTCTCTCTCTCTCTCTCTCTCTCTCTCTTTGAAATCGGCCAAAGAAGAAGAAATCAAGGTTTTTCTTGTGCAAGTGTTATCAAATCCTAGCAAAAAGGGTGTTTGTTGGAAGCTTGTCGGTATACAAGCTTAAGGCTATTCCCTCCTTGAAGACTAGCCATTCAAATCATCATCTACTTCACTTTTGGAGTCTTGAAGGTATATTACATAAACACCCTATGGTTGTTTATATTGGTAAGCATGTAATTTCGTATATGGATCCGGGGCTTGGATTTTCGCATATAAAATCGGTTTTATATTCATCTAAATAACAAGATTTAAAACTATTTTATCCGCTGCATTTTTCATATAAATGGGGTTATATGACTTTGTTAATCTTGTTAAAACCCAACAAAAGATCCGAAAAAAGAAAAAAAAGGGTCCGTCTATTCGATATGAAAAAATCAACATTCAAAAAGAGAATTGATAAGAACTAAGAAATCAATATGGTAACCGGAATTGATTCCACCTTACTTTACTGGAATAGTATACCAATGAAAGAAACTATTCTTATTTAATTGAAGTTACAGCTCAGAATAGGCTCTGTTGATTGAATTATGATACAAAGAAGAAAAAGAATCATTGTATGATGAAAATAGAATAACCACCCATTTTGTGTTGTATATTTACGTGCGCTCGGATATGATCAATTTTTCGTAGGGGTATTGATTAGTTACAGGTAAACAATTCGCGTGTGATTAAGGTAATCATGAAACCTTGGCCAATATACCTTGTGGCTCGTACTGTTTGTTGTACGTAATTCATGAACTCAGTTACCATAGAAAACATATCGTGAATATTTAAAAAGTAAGATACTTGTTTATTTCTCTAGTTTGAGACAAGTTGTGAATATCAAAGTCTTTTTTTTTACAGTGAAAGAAGTTTGGAAGAAGTTGTTAATAATAGATTACCTAGAGAAATAGGTAAAACAAATTTCCATCCAAGATTTAATAATTTATCCATTCTCAACCGCGGTAGAGTCCATCTTGTTGCGATAGGAATGAACAAGAGCAAATAATTCTTTACCTAATATAATAAAGATACCATTTATTGTTCCAAAAACTCTACCCCTTTTAGTAATATCAAAAAGATCAGGAACATATATGTATGGAACAGAAACATTCCAACCCGCCAAGTAAAGAACTGTTACAA
Source organism: Bidens hawaiensis (assembly GCF_021521415.1). NCBI lineage: Eukaryota > Viridiplantae > Streptophyta > Magnoliopsida > Asterales > Asteraceae > Bidens > Bidens hawaiensis. The sequence goes on from NW_027491956.1 coordinate 165,569, forward strand.
ATAATGAAGAGGCTAGTATATTTAAATATGAAGCAACATAAAATAAACCAAATTTGATACCGGAATATTCGGTTTGATAACCTTCTACTAACTCCTCTTATGCTTCTGGTAAATCAAAAGGTAATCGTTCACACTCGGCTAGGGGAAGAAATTAGAAAAACTAGAAACCATATAGGTGGACGCCACAAATTCCATCCCAAAAAACCATATTTGACTATGATTTAACTATATCAACTGTACTTTAATTGTTAGATAATCATAGTATATGATAACATCACTGTTCCCATCCCTATTGCAAATCCTTACAGTAGATTTTCATCTCATACGGCTCCTCAAAGGTCACAAAAATTCTAAGGACCCTTCCATTATTCTTTTTGTTGATATGTTTGTAGGACATATAGATATAAAATTAAATCTATTGTAGGGTCCCTTCCATTATTCTTTTTGTTGATATGTTTGTAGGACATATAGATATAAAATTAAATCTTTTTGTTGATATGTTTGTAGGACATATAGATATAAAATTAAATCTATTAGGTTATGCCTACCAATGGTTAACTTAGTGTTTCTTCACTGGCGCCATCCATACCGGATTAACTGGAAAAACTCGTTCAAGGCGTTATGATCTCTGGCAGACCTCTTCCATCAACGACGCAGTCTTCCAACCGCGCAGGACCCAACCAAGATATGTCCCCGGAGGAAAATATAAGGCAAAGTGAGGATTATATTGAGATTGAAGGACCACAACAAAACGCGTCGTTCCAATTCACAGAAGCCCGGTCTTCTCGTCAAAAACGTCTCGTCGTGACGGAAGATGAAGAAGACCCAGTAATGTGGTTAAGGAAATAAACAAGAAAGAATCAACACGGAGTTCGAAAGGAAGTTGGAAGAGAAATTAAGAAAAAAGGCCAAGGATGTAACCCGCGGGCCATTGTCTTCTCTGGGAACGACCAAGATGACTCGTCCGATGAAGATAGACATCCCTGACGTCATGGAAGCGAGAGACCTAGAAGCCATAGGGACCAATCGAAAAGGCAAGGCAGAAGCTGTAACACCCCAACTTTAGCGGAATACGCCCGAGTGTGACGTACAGATTGCCCAAAACACATGTGACACTATTAAGTTGCAATAATATCATTAATTCATTGATGATTCAAATAACAAGTACTTTTGCAAATAAGAAAAATACAAGGAAATAAACAAGTCAAACACTTTATTATTGATAATCCTATGTCTAGTTTCTTCGCTTGTTTCATCCTCTAATAAGCATTCTTGTAACATATGTATAAAATAATGTCAATTAACTTAATAATTGGTGAGTTCACGCATTTTTTATATAATACATAAAAACCATACAATTCCATGAAACTCGTGAAAGAAAATAAGGTCCTTTCCAATTGGGATTGTGCACCAATGTACTCGGTTAATGAGGCTCTTTTCCACTCATAACAACAAGGTCTTGAGTGCAAAGGGGGGCATATGATCATACTATATTGAAGTAATCCATGAGCAAGTAACAAGTAAGCACACAAGCCCATGTATGAATTGTAGTTTGTAAGCAAAATTATAAACAATTGGGTTTTTGTAGGATACATATGCTACCCCCAAAACAATAAAAGAGTAAAAAGGGGGGTGTGAGAAACTCACCTTTGAATTGGGGTGACAAACTTGACAATGAAACGAAAGTGTGTTATATGAAACCGAACGATAGAATCTCACGAGCTAGAATAATAAAAACACAAGAATTACTAACTAATTTTATGGAAAAATAAAGAGTTGGTTTTAAGGTTTATGCATTATAATTTATAAGTATTTTATTACACATTTTAAAGTATTTTTAATAATTAAGTCTAACGGATTTTAATAAGTTATAATATTACTTATAAGGTGAAAATTGATTATAATAATATTTACGGAAATTTAGCGTTGCCGGAATTGTTTTATTAGTATAAGCGTTTGTCGATTTAGGATTTATTATATATATATATTATTTATATAATTATTCTACGAGTTTTAACGAGTGGTTTAGTTTGTAAAAGTTGATTCTTGAACAAACATGCTAACGGAAATTATAACAACTTTTATTTAACTATAAAACTAATTTTTATTTAACTATAAAACTAATTTTATTTATTTTGTATGATTTATAAATATATATTTGATTTATTATAATTAATACAATGGTAAAATAAAAATAAAAACATGGATCTGCAGTGACCCGGGTTAGAAACCGGGTCTCCACAAACACAACACAGACATACACCCACTGGACCAACTGAATGTTTGTGTTATAATGTTAGAAACAAAAAAATTTAAATAATACACTTCAAGTTCATCATCTTCCTAACAAACCCTAGGTGTTTAATTCGTTTAATCTGTTGATTGTTTGTTTGATTTATATTAGGGGTTTTGTTATTCGCTTTAAATTACCATGAATTCATCTATCACTTATTTAGTTTGGTGCCGTAAACACGATGAACGGGACTTAGCTGGAACCGATCTTGGATGAAAAAATTGATGATTAATAAGTGTTTGTTTGTGAAAGATTATGTCTGTAAGACGTTTAGGAGAATATTAGGATGTTATTTATAGTTCTAATTGGACCGTTGGATAATTATTACGAGTTATTGAGATTTTAATATTATCTGGCGGTTTAGGTGATTAGTGGGTGTTAAATGATTTGTTAATGGTGAAGTTAATAGCGTAATAATGTTTATAATTAATGGAGACAATGTTTCGATGCATTAACGGATCAAAACGAGGTCTAAATGGTGGTTTTAATATCGCCGGCGCCGGAATTCCGGTCGCCTGACTCTCGGCCGGAAAAACGAAGGGGACAAGGGGGGCTGGGTTTTTTTTTTGTATTATTATTATTATTATTATTATTATTATTATTATTATTATTATTATTATTATTATTATTATATTTACACTTTGGGCCATCTTACTTTAATAACATATATAAAACTAATTTTTAACTTTATTTACCTCTTAACCCTTAACTTTATAAATGTACATAACTAGCTTAAAACTTGTTATATTTTAATATATTTGGATTGTTTGCGATTTATACCCGAATACTTTGAACTTGATTATTTTATAAACTTGTATAGCTCGGAGATTCGTTATTTGAACTAAACGGATAGACAATGAACGATTAATAACTATAAATCGTCGTAAAAATATTAAATGATAAACGACTAAAAACGAATTTATTGAAACGACACAACGGGTCGGTTTAACAAATACAAATACAACTACGGATACAAATAAAAATCGACAAATGTCACAAAAGCCAAGAGCAGTCCCCCCTAGCCAAACCTATGTGGCCATGTCAAGAAAAATGCCCGAGAAAGAAGTATTGAGGACAGAAGAAAAAGTGACGGGGAAAGCCCTGGTCCAAAAGAGCAAGCAGGGGGGGAACACTTGAACTATTACCCAGGCGATGATGTGGACTTCTCCAAACCATATCGGCCAAAATCTTTTGCTGAAAAATCAAAGTTTGTCCAAAAGATCGTGGAAGCTCCATTGCCTTGAAACTCAAAACTACCCTCCGCGATAGGGAACTATGATGGGATGACAAATCCAAGTGACCATCTGTAAAGCTTAATAGCAGCTGGAGGGGCAGCTGGCTGGACACTACCCCTTTGGTGCCCACATGTTTTCCCTAAACCTCCACGGTGCAGCCGGAGAATGGTTTGAAAGACTCCTAGAAGGTCAAATCACAAGCTTCATTGACTTGATCACAACGTTCTCCCAACACTTTAGCAAACAACGAAGACACACACAGGACCTAACTGACATATTAACCGTGTTCCGCCGAGATAATGAATCATCCAAAGATTTTATTATGCGGTATAACACAGAAGGCCTCAAGATCGGAGGGGTAAGCGATGACATGATGAGTGTTGGTTTCCGCCAAGGAGTGCGGAGTGTCGACCTTATTCGATGCTTATTCATTAGAGACGGCATGCCAAAGTCACGGGACACCCTCATGTTAGCAGCAAAGGTCTACGCGGGTACAGAAAAGTCCTTGGACGAAAGGGGATACTCTCGAAACGAAACGAAGAACGAGCCTAAATGGTATAAAGGGAAGATAAAAGACAAGGGGTCAATATGGTCTTAAATCCAACCATCTGTGAAAACGTCAACACCCAAACCACGAGACCGATGGTAGGGGAAAGAGAAAATGATCGAAACCACGAATACAAAAATTGAGAATGGACCCCATTGTCAAAAACCCCAACACAAATCTTGGAACAAAAAATGTTGACTTCCGAACGCCTAAGCCAGTCTTCAAGAAAAAAAATCTGGATAAGTCCAAGTATTGCAAGTTCCATGAAGACATCGTCCATAACACAGATGATTGCACAAATTTAAACAATGTAATTGGAAGGGAATAAAGTCCGGGAAGTTTGAACATTTGGTCCTAGAGGCCAAGAAACATGCTAGAAATCATTGGGCAAGCAAGGAAGAAGGTCCTCCAAGAAAGCACATAAAGAATCTGAATACCCACATGATACAAGGCGGAAAGCACAAAGGGGCAAAAAGGCAAGAACCAAGCAGTGAAGCCTGAAAAGAAAAACCTATTGTTTATCCACGGAAAAATGGAGGCCCATGCTTGAAACAACCATTGTTAATCACCGAATTGATCGGTCATTATCGAAGCACTTATATCTTCATTGATCAAGGAAGTACTTCGGGCATAATGTACCAACAACGTTTTGATCAATTAGACGCGGAAGATAAAGCAAGGTTAGAACCGGTTATCGCACCTGTATCCGGGTTCTCAAATGAAGTCACACACTCGTTATGGCAACTTAAGTTCCCAGTAACGCTAAGCAATAGCAAACACTTGAGAATCGAAGATGTAGAATTTGTGGTGTTGCAGCTAAAATCAAAGCATGACGTGATTCTGGGAAGAGAAGTCATAAGGGATTTTAATATAAATCCATCCACCGCACATGGCATAATGGGCATCCCCACACCAACAATGGTTGCATTAATAAACCCAAATAAACACTGCTTGGTTGCAGAAGGATCAAAACTCCCAAAAGCACATAAAGCAGTTAGCAACGCGGAGCCCAAAAAGTGGATGCTGAGTGCCAAATTCCCTGATCAAATGATCACCATTGGACCTACCTTATCCAGCAATGTGAATTCACACCTGAAAAAATTATTGTTAAATAACATTGATGTATTCGTTTGGCAGTCAGCCAACATGGTAGGAGTTCTGCGACGCATAGCGGAACATACATTGAAGATCAACTCAGTGTTCACACCGATCATCCAAAAGAGACGGAAAATGGGCCCAGAACAGACGAAGGCAATGAACAATCAAGTGCAAGAACAACTACAAGCAAGAATTATCCAGGAAATACGATATCAAACATGGGTAGCAACCCATTAATGATACCAGAAAGCAAGGGGGCATGGCGAATGTGCATCGACTAAAAAGACTTAAACAAAACATGCCCTAAAGGCTGCTATCTATTACCCGAGATAGACTTGAAAGAGGTGCATTAGCACCATATCGCTTCAAATGTTTTCTGGACGCATACAAAGGATACCACTAGAATCACATGGTGGGAAAAGATCAAGACAAAACCGCATATTGCACAAACAAAGGCAATTTCTGCTATAAAATGATGCCATTTTGACTGAAAAACGTGGTGGCCACATATCAACGCCTAATGGATCAACAGTTTGGGGAGCAGATTGGTAACAATTTGGAAGTCTATATGGACTATTTGTTCATCAAGAGTGTAGAAGAAGATCATATGCTCAGAGACACAGTAGATACTTTCCAACAACTATGGAAGATAATAATGAAGCTGAATCTAAGAAAATGCTCATTTAGAATGGAGGAAGGTAAGTTCCTTTGGGTTATAGTGATAAAAGATGGTTTTAAAGCCAACCCCGAGAAGGTGCAAGCAATATCACTCATACCACCCCCAATATCTCTAAAAGAAGTGCAAAAGTTAAAAGCAAGATTGGTAGCCATAAACAGGTTCTTAGCAAACCATGCCACCAAGTCATTCCCATTTATGGCAACATTAAGAAACTGCCTAAAAAAATCTCAACTTCGATGGACGCCAGAAGCAGAACAAACTTTCCAAGAAGTCAAGAAATTCCTAATAGAGTTTCGATCGTTAACAGCTCTGCAGAAAGGAGAAGAACTAACATTATACATGTCTACATCGAACAAAGCGATAGGTGCATTCTTGTTGGTAGATCGGAAAAAGTTCAAATATCAATCTATAATATTAGCATAACTCTCACAGACGCCAAAACAAGATACTTCACAATGGAAAAATTGGTCTTAGCTCTGGTGCATGCATAAAGACACCTTCGTAGGTACTTCTATGGCCACCGGATCAACTTGTTAACCAACTATAAAATCCATAGCATGCTCCACCAGCCAGAACGCTATGGAAGATTGGAAAAATGGACAATCGAGTTAGAAGAACACACCCTGCAACACAAACCTAGACTAGCGATAAAAGGTCAGGTGTTGGAAGATTTTATAGTTGAAGTGCCAGAAGGAAAAGAAGAAGAGTGCAAGGCGGAAGATTAACCACCAAAAATTCCCGAAGAAAATGAGAAATGGATGTTATTCACTGATGGAGCATCCAATGATGAAGGATCAGGAGCAAGTTTGAAATTAGTAAGCCCAAGTAAATAAGAGTTCACGTATACCATCCGCTTAGACTTCAAAAGCACCAACAGTGAAGCGGAGTACGAAGCCTTTTTGGCAGGGTTGCGCATAGCCAACAAATTTGGAGCGCGACATGTTGAAGCTCGAGTATATTCAATGCTTATAGCCAGCCAAGTCAACGGGAATAGTGAAGTGAAAGACGAAGTCATGGCATCATACTTGGAACAAGCAAAACAATATTCCAGAATTTTGCATCCTGCAAGGTTATTCACATTAAGCGAAGTGAAAACAAGTCCGCGGGCGTGTTGAGTAAATTGGCTGCTACAAGTTTTGAACACCTAGCAAAAGAAGTGAGGGTAGAAACTTTAGCATAACCATCAATTTCACCAAAACAAGTGTGCATCGCACAAGCCCCGGATGAATCATAGATGACCCCAACTAAGGCATACCTAGCAGAAGGAATTCTCCATTGGCCAAAAGCGGAAGCCCAAAAGATAAGGCACAAGGCCCTACAATACCAACTTTGAGAATGAATATTATATAGAAGATCTTTCCTGGGACCTATACTCAATTGGTTTGATGCGGAAGACGCCAATTACGTGATTCGAGAAATCCATGAAAGCATATGCGGATTCCACGCAGGACCAAGAATGGTAATGGCTAAAATCGCCAATGTCGGGTATTACTGGCATGGCATGCATATGGATGCGGTGAAGGAGCTGCGGAAATGCGATCCATGCTAACGTCATGCTCCCAGCACCATGAGCCCTAAAAATGATTTATTCATGATATCATCCGCATGGCCACTCTAGAAATGGATCATCGACATCATGGGACCCTTCACAGAAGCACCTGGAAAGGTGAATTTTTTTTGTGGTCGCGATAGATTACTTCATGAAATGGGTGGAAGCTAAGCCATGGCGTCTATCAGCACAACCTCTATAAAAAAGTTCATATGGGAATTAACATATGTCGATTTAGGTTGCCACAAACGTTAGTCAGTGACAATGGCACTCAGTTTGCCGACAAGGCCCTCCAAGAATGGCTTGCAGAGCTACACAGAAAACAAGTATACACATCTATAGCGTATCCACAAGGAAATGGTCAGGTGGAGGAGCCATCCTAGACGGAATCAAGTCAAGGTTGGGGTTGAAAGGAGCTGGTTGGGTAGACGAACTCCCACGCATCTTGTGGGTGTTTGTATCCTTTACACATTGGTCTACTAATTTCTATTGTGTGTAGTTAGTTTGTTAACTTTTAATTGTATAATGCCGATATGGATTTACTTAATTGGTTCTTAAAAATAATAGGACGAAATATGCTATGACAAAGAGAGTGTTGCAGCAAGTTATTGTTGAAGGTGAGCTCAAAAGTTTGTTGGCTTGATAAAAACCGAACCGAAGTTAAATAATAATTATTTTTGTAGGTTTTAATCAACAATTATTAGCAACTTGCACTTCATATAATAATTTTATTCTGTATTCAATATTGTTTTGTTTATTAACACAGTAATTATAAATATGAACAATAAGTTTTGTAAATTTAGATGAATAAATACTTAACTAATCAATAAATAATAAAAGAATGAATCACAAGCTGAGTTCAAGCCTGTAAAATACACATGAATTGAACTTAAGCTTTAGAAATATATCTTTAAACGACTCAAGCTCAAGCTCCTTTATGTTATACAAGTTGAACTCAATCTTAGACGTGAACCTGGGTATATCTGTTGAAAGTATTTATTTTGGTTTAGTATTAATTCACAAGTATCAACACCATCTCATCATCATGATATATATGCTTGCTTAGTAGGCGAGTTCTTGCCGTTACAGCCAAGCTAGAACCCGAGATACCCACTGTTTCTGGAATCATCGTGTTGTGAGAATGGGTATTGGATCCCTATGACGGTTCCACGCGAGAAAGACATGGCATAGTTTTTATAGGATTCATATAGGTCGCTTGAAGCTTGTGGAACTACAATCACAATGAGCCCGGTTATGATGATTTGCAACTTCATCTAGATTATTAGATCGCCATGTTCGAGCCTCGGTTCAGGTATATTGGTATGTTGCCACCTTGGTCAACAATATATGCACCTAATTACCCAACTAACTTCAACTATGAACTCTTAACCCGTTTACCCATTTACCCAACTCATATTCAACTTCCAAACCCGTAACCCGTATATTCATTTGATTTCTTGAACCACAATTGCCGTTCTATAGTTGGAATTAGATCAATATTATGATTCTTCTTACCTAATTCGGCCAACCGACGAAGTTAATTAGGAATTTAGATTATATTCGATATGTATTGCTATTATGAAAAGAAACCGACTCTGACGAAGTTAATTATGATTCTTCTTGAACCACATAGTCGTCGCCTACTTTTCCCCCAACCTTAATTGGATTATAAAAGCCTTTTATTACTCAGTTCATCTTGTTTCTAGGCCGACCTAACCTTATGTCATTATGCACCTAAACAGTCATATAAACATAATTAAACTTCTATGTACAATCATCTAACCCTAGCCGTCCATAACCCCCTAATTAATTATATTATAAACATCCTCTACTTGTTCGTTCATCATCTCACCGCCACCGGCCTAGTTATATCGCATTACCCCACGTCTGATCATTATCTAAGGCAATTAAACTATGTTTGTATATCGCGTTTAACCTGTTAACATAAACCCCAACTCAAAAACTAATTAGCATTAACGGATTGATCGAATTTGATTTGTTAGGGTTTATATTCAAAACTGTTGGATATGTTGTTGTTTATATTTAAGAGAAATCGTTTATGAATGCATTTACTGGTCAGCCCAGTTGGTTAATACCTTTGGTTATGGAATGGTAGGTCGCGGGTTCGAATCTCTGCCATCCCGTTCTTGCTTATATTTTTGGTATTTATTTTTCTAAAATCATTTATTAAGTATAATAACAACAATAATGATTAAATAAAATTATTTCCTTAAAAACCGGCTATAGAACGTGTATTTTTTGCGTATCTTTCGCCCGTTTGGTGAAAAATCCATGGAACCCATGGGCACTCCTACTATCCATTTCTTAACTTGTTTTCATATTTTTGTTGAAGTAATCAAACGTGGTGAATCACAAGATACTCCAACTACCCATATTTATTTCGATAGTTTGTTATTTAGTTTGGTCGGCTAAAACGACGTGTAACGCTCATTGGGCCGACAAAATTCATTGCATTGTTAATTCGTTAATTAGTTGGGACAATCAAATTGCCATGTAACGCTCATGGCTGTCCAACTCAGTTCTTTTTTGTTAGTTTGTTGGGTCATTCAAATTTCCATGGAAAGTTCATGGGAGGTCAACATTCACAATTTATTTCGTTAGTTTATTGTAAACTTAATAATCTAAATTTTTTTTAATCTGACCTAACTCCTCGTGTAGTCATCACACATTAATCTTATTAACTACATCATCTAATAACTATTTACGCAATGTACCCCCCCCCCCCCCTCTCATCTTATAAACTTTTACTTTTAATCCTCATGACGCAATTCCTCTTACTTCTTAAGGCAACGTTATAATAAGTTATCCACATAGTTAAACATTTTACTATTCTTATAATTCCTCAATTTATTCTTTATCTTATAAATCCTCATTTTTGGTCCCTATAGAATGTCTCATTTAAGAAACCAACGTTATCCTCGACATCAATCGCTTGATTTCACAACCACCGTATGGCTGTCTGTATCGCCAAAGAGATAGATGCTGCGATCCCTAGGATAGTAACCCAAATTTGGAACCTCCATCCAACCGATTCAACTTTTCCCACTAATTCCTCTGCTGGTGACTATAAACCATCTACTCATCCTCGCAACAAGAAACGACCTTGCTGGAACAAATCCTACCCAACCGCAAGTTTCCTCAAACAAGAAACCTTACCTCGGTCCTTTTCCGTTATGCTCCATTTGTAACCGTCATCACTCGGTTAAATCCCTATGCCGTCGATGCATCCAATGTAACCGTTGCGGCCTTCTTGCTAACACATGTCGTGTCCTGCCTACTGCACAAGCTGTTCCACAACAACCTACCTCTCTTTCTCAACCCGGTGTTCCTAATACCCGTGCTTTCTACCATTGTGTAAACCCAAATCATCTCCGTAATGTGTGCCCTCAACTTACCCAAGCTCATCAAGCCCAATCTACAACTATACCCTACTACCTGACCCATGCTCACCAAGCTCAAACCCATCAACCTCATGTCCCTCAAACTCCTCCTATCAACCCAAGTCAACCTTACTTAATCCAACACTATCAAATCCTACAACCACAAGCTCAAGTTTACCGAGCATATTTCCACCAAACAACCTTCTTGCAAACTGTTCAAGCTCACGTTATTCAAGCTACCCCAAATCAATCTACCTCGACAGCTCCAATTCCTATGAATGCAACTGCTCATGGTGCTTCAAGTCACGTCAATTAAGCTACTCAAAGACTCCGAATACTTTTGTAGTTTTCTTTATCTATCTTAATATATCTTGTCTTTTCCTAATTACGTTTTGTAACGCCTCTTTATGGCTTTGGATTATTTCCCATTTGAACTGTTTACCTTCTATCTAATAAATAAAGTTTCCTTTCTGTTTAAATAGATTGTTTATTGAAGCCTACTTCTATGTTATTTCTTTACCTTATTAACCTTAACTATTTATAAGCTAACTCTTCTTCAATTTTAAATGCCTATACTTTTGTGACGTCTTGAAAAAAATAAAAATAAAAAAATCCTCGCTTTAGTAAAATCTACTGTAACTTTTGAAATTGTTTTATACATTGGTAATTTTCTAGTATTAAAAACTCATTTAAACCCTTGTCTCTTAAAAGCACGTTCTTTAAATGTTTTGTAACCCACACAAGGGACGAACCATGTGGACCATCCGACGATCTAAATAATTATGGTCCGGAACATAATTATCGAACTCCTCGCATGGAAATCATGATGCGTAAGCTTGTGTGTCATAATATAGAATCGAAAGTAGTTGGGATAACGGTACAAATGTAGAGATGATAAGGACATGGTGGATACGCCCCTGGTACATCCTATATATAAGTGCCCTTATCGGAATTTTCATTTTGAGCGTTATTTCAACTATATAAAGTTCTGTAATCATGTATTCTTATTTAATGGTGTTGTTATAGTATTTCTTAATTTCGGGACGAAATTCCCTAAAGTAGGGGAGACTGTAACAACTCGGATCTTTCGATATTAAACAAATACCTTACTTTGTTTTGAAGTCTTAACCCGTTTACTCATTTACCCAACTCATATTCAAGTTCCAAACCCGTAACCCGTATATTCATTTGACTTCTTGAGCCACAATTGTCGTTCTATAGTTGGAATTAGATCAATATTATGATTCTTCTTACCTAATTCGGCCAACCGACGAAATTAATTAGGAATTCGGATTATTATGTATTGCTATTATGAAAAGAAATAGACTCTGATTTCTCGTTTAATTGCGATTTGGATTATTCTAGATCATGGGCCAAGACTTTAACGAACCGACTAAGAACCCTAATCTCAATTCCTTATAAACGGAATGTCTTGATACAATTAAACCTATACATTCAACCCTTTAGACGTCGCCTACTTTTCCCCCAACCTTAATTGGATTATAACAGCCTTTTATTACTCAGTTCATCTTGTTTCTTGGCCGACCCTAACCTTATGCCATTATGCACCTAAACAGTCGTATAAACACAATTAAACTTGTGTGTACAATCATCTAACCCTAGCCGTCCATAACCCCCTAATTAATTATATTATAAATATCCTCTACTTGTTCGTTCATCATCTCACCGCCGCCGGCCTAGTTATATCGCATTACCCCACATCTGATCATTATCTGAGGTAATTAAACTATGTTTGTATATCACGTTTAACATTTTAACATAAACCCTAACTCAAACACTAATTAGCATTAACGGATTGATAGAATTTGATTTGTTAGGGTTTATATTCAAAAATGTTGGATCTGCTGTTGTTTATATTTAAGAGAAATCGTTTATGAATGCATTTACTGGTCAGCCCAGTTGGTTAATACCTTTGGTTACGGAATGGCAGGTCGCGAGTTCGAATCTCTGCCATCCCGTTCTTGTTTATATTTTTGGTATTTATTTTTCAAAAATCATTTATTAAGTATAATAACAACAATAATCATTAAATAAAATTATTTCCTTAAAAACCGGCTGTAGAACGTGTATTTTTGTGTATCTTTCGCCCGTGTATATACGTATATATAAGCATATATGTATATATGTGTATAGTATCACGTAAACTAATATTTTTGGTTTAATATATATTAACAAACTTATAATTCTTAAATATGTATTTTATTACTATAATATTTTTATATAGTATATATTATAGTATACTTTTAAACGGATAATATTTTTAACGATGTGTTTTACTTATACAATATTTTTATATAATAAAGTATTATAATATACCTTTTATGTAATTTAACAAAACTAATTATTTTTCATATAAAATCTTTAAATAAAATAAAAGGGTTTAATAGTGACTTAATAATAAATATTGAACTCGCTTATCCGATCTAGTTCATTAACTTAGCGTATCTTCGTATTCTTTTTCCTTATTAGGCCTTATCGTCAACGTGCATGAGCCGCTTTCGTCATTTTTATTGTTATCTATTCACTATTGTTCGTCTATTGAGGTGAGTACCACATTCCACTCTTTTTACTCGTTTTCATACTGTTTTGGGGACATATGCGTAAATTGTACTTTTTCATATATACTTATACACAAAACTGCAACTTTGTCTTATGTGTTAACAACTTATACCTTACTTGTTTATGTGCTTATTTGCTTTCTATGTTTCCGCATTCGGATATATTCAACATAATCTCAGTCTAGTATGATCATACGCCAGTCGTTATAGCTTTGTGCTTCTTGAAATCTCAGTTATATTTGCTCATTTGGTTAATTTGTTATTCTCATATGACTTGTTGCACTATTTATTTTTATACTATACTATATGTACATTTAAACTGGTGTGTTACTCACTCAAACTTGTGTTGACAAACTATATTATTTTCAACGCATATACAGGTTATCGTTTGATGTGAAGTAATTGAAGTTAGAAGATCACTTAAAAATTTATGCTGGAAGAAATTAATTGAGACAATATTAAATAAGATTTTTATAATTGTTTGATGTCTTATTTGTTTTTGGGATATTGTAATAAATATTTGTTTTATTTGAAATTATTAAATAGATATTGAAACTTATATTGTGCATGATAGTAATCTTAAGAGTTGTGACAATCAGTTCGCGCCTCAGCATTTCCGCCGTAGATTGGAGTGTGACAATATAGGTCAAAGTCATGTTTACTAGACCGTACGTCTTCGGGCTTCGGCTAACATTTGCTCAAAAAGAAGACAAATTTTCTGACTGGACTAAAAGGAAAATTGAAGTTCGTAAAGTAAGTTTTTATACATTCAATCTAATCTTCGGTGATAATATACTAAATAGGCTATTTATGTAATGGGTCACTGGACCCATAGATAGTACGTTGCGAAATATAGTTTGAAAATTTACTAAACAAAACAAAACATGAATAATGGTTCGCTTGAACTGGTTTTTTTAAAGTTATCTACAAAATACTTAGATTGTATATCTGTATTAAAATTGATAAAAATGGTTTTTTTCAATCTTCTTGCTTTGTTAACAAATTACTCTAGCTTCATTGTTTGTATAACTAGACTAATTTATATTATAGTGCAATTCCTCTGGACTCCGCCACCACACTTTTTATTTTTTATTTTTGGTTCGCACACTTCACACGGAAATCCCATTTGCATTTGAATCAAACTTTTTATGCACATAACTAAATATAATTGTTTCATCTTTTAGTTAATAACTACCACCAATCTTTGTAGGTTTGAACAAGGGGCAGAGATGTGGCACAAAATCCAAACGACACCGAGGAATCAATTTGGTGTTTTCTATGTGAAGCTCAACTGTACGGAGCAGCAGAAGCCCGAAAACAATTTCTTGAGGTCTATACATTATATATTTCCTTTAAGAAAAGTTTCACCATTTTCTTAGTCTATTATTCACTTTGCAGGTTGGTGGAGATCCTAGACCTGTTATGAGACAAGCTTATAACATGTTCAAAGATGGCGGTGACCCCGAAAAGGTACATTTTTATATGGTTTATGCAGTTTCGTTGAAATATTACGGCGTTGTTTATGATAGTCGGTTTCTTATGAACAGCTTGTTGATGCGTTTTCTAAGGGTCGAGAAAGTGAGTATTTTTATGCTTCGTTGTATGCGGGCCTTTATTATGAATCTCAGGTCCGTAGTTTGGAATAGTTGCGATTTTTTGTTTCCGTGTGTTTGATAACATTTGTTGTTAATAATATATGTGGTGTGATCCTGTTAAGTGCAGAATGAAGCTGACAAGGCGAAAGTTCATATTGTTGCTTCATGTAATTCCCCTTACGGACAAAGGTATCATCAATGGTCTTGTTGTATATTGGGTGTAAACAAGTCGACCTGAGCTTGGTTCGTTTTAAACTCAATTTCTAATGCCCAAGCCGAGCTCATGAGTAATTATTCAAGCCCCGGCTTAACTCGTTTGATTGTAGCTAATTATTTAAATTATATGCATTAATCCATATATACTTTTATGTATATTTATAGTTGTAGTTTAATATATATAACGTAATATGTATCTTAGATTTATGTTTATCATAATTATGTATATGATAATAATAGTTATTATTATTGTTGTTGACTTGTTATTTCGTAATTGTACAAATCTTTTAATAAATTAAAAACTATAGATTTATCATTTATTTAAACAATAAGCTTGTTTAAGCTCGCTAGTCCAGTCATGTTTGGTATGTGAATTGTGAAGATCAGGCTCAAACGCGTTTATTAACTTATCTCTAAGTTAGGTGTGCGCTCGTCTATGAGGTCTAAGTTAGGCTTGAGCTTGTTTTAAGTCAGCTCGAGTTGAGCTTTTAAGAAGCCGGTATAAGGTACAGCTCACAAGCGGTCGACTCGTCTACACCCTAGTCAAAAAGATTCTTAGCTTTTGCTAAAAACGTAAAAACGGTTGTTTATCTTGATCTGTTATCATTGTTCTTATGTTGCAGGTCTGATGATTATATGGCTTCCCTGGCTAAGGTCCATTGCATGTGTAGAAACTGGGAGTTGTAATACTTGTACAACAAACACGTATATGATAATTCTGTGTACTGTAAAAAGGTGTAAATAACCTTAAAACCCCATTTTTTTTATCTTTTTTTTACAACACTAAGAAGCGTCATTAGAATCCATCAAATACTTTGTTAACCTATGGGACCATGTAAAACACATTTCACTAGGTTGAATGCAGAAGCTAGTGAAAGTTGAATTCAAACATTGGGACCAATTTGTTTAAAGATTTTGTTAAACTCTTATTCTGGAGTAGTAACATGGTGAATTTGAGTATTACTATCATTATAAAAGAAGACACAAATGGCTGAAATATCATCAGTCGCGATCCCTCTTCTCTTGCGTTTCCATGCTCGAATAGCACAATCCACTAACCGTTTAGCCGATTTTGCCTTGTCCACAACTGATGACACTATCTCCACTGCTTCTTCATTTGAGATAACATCCCATACCTACACTAATACTAACTGATCAGATACAAATAAAGCAAATTATTTACTTGAAACGGTTTGTGCAATACTAAGCTGCATACCCCATCTGAAGCAAGAATCATAAATTGGTCTCTAGTGGTTATATTTCTATGTACAACTTGAGGAACCGAAATTAGACCGAATCTTTTTAGACAATAATCGCCAAAGGCTCGTGACATGGCCAGGCCAGGCAAGTCCTCGTTTGGTAGCCATACCCGGTGCACACCTGGCTCGTCATCTAAGCAGAAAACACGACCACTGCACTCGACTATCCGTTCAGTCTCCTCTGTACATAAAATGGCTTGGTAAATGTCATTTACTTCAAAATGAAAGTGAGAATACAGAAATGGATCAAAATATGTTTTTAATGTAAACTTGTTTTATTAAATCAGATATTTGCAAACCCTTAAAGTTGCCTTAACAAGTTGCTGAATATTGCGATTAAAAGCGGTTGACAAAAGGAAACAAATTGTTACGCAGCCCGCTTTAACCCTTCAGTACCCAAACATGTCTAAAACATATTATTAGAGAACCACTCACGAGGTAGATTCGGCTTAAAATCAACCGTAAGCTGAACGGGTACCAAACATCCATCGTCAGTCACCGTAGCTAGAATGGCTCGAGAATCACCAACATTCGCTACCACAAGATGATCACCCTAAACAAGATAGAAATATTACAATATAAACACAAATTTTAAAATTCATTAAAAGTTCCTAAGATCTAAAATTACCTGTCTAACAGCTGTTATGGCAGTGGTTCCACTATAAACCGAGTCGATTTTGTGGCATTTCTCTAGATCATGATCTATTTCAGCACAAGTCTTTATGAAAGAATCACGCCACAGATTGAACCTATCAAGCTCTTTGTCAGCTTGATCAAGTGAACATTGGATCAGCATTTCTTGCCAGTTGCAAAGCAATGATGATGGCATCAAGTTGCAAACTCTCTTTGCGATATAATGGCCCCATGGACCGTGACCATCGAAGACGCCACAGAACATCATGTCGTGTTGGCACCCGAATTCCTAAGGCCCGAAAATTGGACATATAAAATGTCATTTTAATGAACCAAATTTCATGGCAATAAAGTATTGTTTTTAGAACGTACTGGACCGGAACAGCTCTATATAATCCGTCAAATGGAGTTTATTTCAACCACTTGCACTTGAACCGGCTCGGTGGATTTTCTTTTCTTGTTTCATACTTTCATGTACTAATTCACATATTTAGCTTTAAGGCTATATATTATATTAACGCCCTACTATTTTTTTCATATATATATATATATTATTTATGACATAATACGGATCTATGAAACTAGTGTGACCGATATACTAAGTAAAATGACTCCTTTAATAATTGGTCCAGACGTCCGGTTAAGAAATGTTATTTATAAATTATAATGCTATCCTACTTATAAAACTAGTATGATATCAAAGTTTTAGCAGATGAAGGTTGCAAATTCTAATCTTATTCGTGACAAAATGTTGTGTGTAAGCCATGGGTTTTACTATAATGGGCTTTTGGGCGGTGGATTTCCCTTGGAATTCGTGACAGGCCAAGTCATCGTTAGCAATCGCGGGTGAGCGTGGCCTTTTGCCAATAGATGTACCCAGGCGTCCGGGCCTTGTTGGTCGTTCAAGAAAGAAGAAAAAAAAGACGGCTGGTATGATAACTGGTCCGGTGATAAAAACGTATATGAAAACAAGTAGAAATTGATGCCAAAAGTATAATCTTTATACCTCCCACACAATGCAACGATCTTGATTCACTCCTTTTTCGCCTTTTTTCGAGCAAACAGAAGCAAGATTATTTGATCCGTTCACACTGACCGTACCAGATGATCTTAAAATCATCTCATTCTTTTTTGCATCTTTTGCCATGGCTTTTGCTGCTTCTTTTCCACCACATTCACCAGAACTTGTCCCTCTTTTCGAAGTCGAAAACGTCCTCGCTAGCCCGTCAAACATGGACGAAAAACGACCCATTTTCCACTCCTAAAATATCACAACAAGATTCAACAGACAATGGGTTATCTGATCCATAAACAATTAAAAAGAAAATAACTAACTTTTATATCCCAGCAACAAAGACTTGTGGTTAAGAAAGAAAGACCTTGGTTTGAGGATGTAAGACGGAACTTTTATATCCGGTAGGAAGTGAAAATGAGTGATGTTGCTTTTAAGGAGAAGACTAGAATAATTATAAAGACGTTCGTCATGTATGAAAACACAATACAATACAGGGTGTGGTGGTCCAGGTGGAGGCAATCAATTCATCCATTTTGCCCTTTTCAGATAGTACAATTTATTTACAGGGTTTTTAATTATACAACGTTCGTTACTTTAAATTTATATCTTTCCAAATTAATTTTTTTTTTCTTAACACAAACTTAGGGACGTTTGGCAACTACTGAATCCGTAAGAGGTCTGAATGATTAAGAGAGTCTAAGTCAGTAAGTGTGTTTGGTTGGATTTCTGAATGATCATATAGAATAACTATTTTATCCCTTTAAACTAATGAAATATATCTGTTTAGTTAGAGCTTTTAATAACTAAACTGAATGACCAAACTCACATTATAACCAACCAAAATACATCTTAAAACAAAGTTTCATTATAACCAATCAAAATAAATTATAAAAATAGTTTATCAAAGACATTGTCACAAATAACTTAACAATACACCCACAAGTAGACAAAACCCTTGGCAACTACTGAATCCGTAAGATGTCTGAATGATTAAGAGAGTCTAAGCCAGTAAGTGTGTTTGGTTGGATCTCTGAATGATCATATAGAATAACTATTTTATCCCTTTAAACTAATGAAATATATTTGTTTAGTTATAGCTTTTAATAACTAAACTGAATGACCAAACTCACATTATAACCAACCAAAATACATCTTAAAACAAAGTTTCATTATAACCAATCAAAATAAATTATAAAAATAGTTTATCAAAGACACTGTCACAAATAACTTAACAATACACCCACAAGTAGACAAAACCCCTAAACATCAAACAAGGCTAGAGCTATATCTAAATAGATGAACATTAAACACAAGGGAGGATTACAAAAGATGGATGAACAATTTACATAAATATCCCGGTATCCATGTTACAAATTGGCAATTAACAAACTCCAACTATGCAACAATTGAGGAAAACTAAAGTTAACGTCTTCAAGTCGGATGGATCTTTAATCAAAGGAGGTTTTGTTCTTGATTGAACTTGAGAAAATTCTAGAAGCAACTCATCCTCCCAAGTTTCAAAGATGTGGAGTGCCTTTGTTTCGCTGGATTTCTCATTGCTTGAGCAGTTCACACTTTCAGGTAACTAGTTTGGCTAATTTAATCTTTATCTTTTCTTTTGTTCATGTTATTGCTATTTAAACATGTGCTGATGTTTGCTTTGAAAATTTACATGTTTTGTGCCCTATATATATATATATATATTCTACAAATTTACATAGGGTTATATTCATATGTACTTGCACCACATAAATAGGAACAACAAATGAAAATGGTAAAAATGGTCCAAAACTGCAAACAATATTAAGCTAAACTACTCAACCATTCAATAGATGGCGTAGGTTAGTTATTTATAAACCATCAATCGTTCATAAAGAGTGATTTCGTGGTATACTTTAGTGTGTCTCCAATAATGTTTTACTTAACATTCATCACCAGCCTATTATTGTTGGATTTGATATGAACGAAACCATAAATATATACAGATGGCCTTTACAATAGTTGAGTGGCTTTCATGGAATAAAATGTTGAATAGTTGGAAATATTAAAATGTTACCAGGCTTGAAAACTTTCAATATTAAAAAAAAAAACACTAAAATTGGTTTTAAACCACACATCAATCTAATCAACAAGCAGCTTACACTCACAATAATATAAGAGGCTAGAATAAGGGCAACAACTATAGCAAAAAAGAACACATTTGTTGGAAAATTGGATAATGTGAATGGAAATTTATTGAATTATTAATATTAAATTCTTTATGTTACTTGTATGATTTATTAGAATTTATATTGATATTAAATTCTTCATATGGTGAAAAACTTTTGAGTAGAGCTCTTTATGAATTTGATTAGATTTTATTACTTTATGTCTCTAATTAAATTTATAATTAAGAGAGATTATTCACCATCCATAGCTCTTATACATATAGGCTATGTGCCTCATTTTAGAGAAGATTAGAAAAAGTATTAGTTTGAAAATACAAGGAGATGTATGCATACATGAAGAGTTCTTGGTGAAGAAGAAAGTCTTGAAGATCCATATGTTGGGAATATATAGAGATGAGTTTCTCTAATTAATTTATCTAGCTTTTTTATTCTATTTTTTTCACAAGTTCTAACACTACAATTTACCCGATGTAGCCTCGGGCCATGGACATCTCCGGCAGTACCAACTGCTTAGGCTGTTGTACCCTGGGAGACAGACGCGTTGTCTTATGTAGAGGCGCGAAATCTGTTTTAAGGGAAGCGTGTTAAACGCGTGCCTCAGCCTCAACCGTCAAATTTAGTTTGTTCATTGTTGCAGCAAGAGCCGACTAGAAGACCTTGTTTTGGTAAAAGTTGAAACTAAGTTCTTGTTAAGAAGATTACAAGAAAATGTTGCTAAATAAAACTAATGAAGACTTTATCATTTGAAGAAGCTTGGTTGGAATCATTTAACATAATTGTTATATTCTTTCATTATTTGTTTTAGTTTGTATTACGGTACATGTACTACTTATTTTCATGTTAATAACGAGAGTATCGTTATTATTAATATTAATTTTAATATAAAAGTGTCCCATTTTCCTACAATCTTAAAACAGATTTTCGTGAGATTGTTAAGACAATCTTAAACCTTTTTTTTTACTAAGGATATTGGGTTCACGGAAAATATTAAAATTATATTGTGATTGTTGCGACAATCTTGTATATTTGTTTTGAAAGTATGTATGTAGTACAAATTGTTGTGTATGGATTTATAAAGATATGGTAAAATCTTAAATCCTATACCGTGATACAAGAGGTGGATTTATAGAGATGTGGTACAATCTTAAATCCTATACCATGATATAAGATGAATGGTTTATGATTCAATCATTCGATTGAAGATGGTTTTACAATCGTTATTTTTCTAACTTGTGTGTTAGACTGGGTTATTGGTGTAAACCTATGTTCTTTGTGAACATTAAATTCTCGAACGGGCATGTTAGACCGGATGTATAATATAAGCAACATGCGTATTAGAAATTCTTACAATTTATAAATACTATGGTTTAAAGCGTTTGTCAAAACGTCTCGTTTTTTAAACCGATTGTGAGAAGTGGTTTATTTTATATAAACTAATAAGCCTTATAATGATTTTTGTAATCATTTATATTTCTTAATGAGCATATTAGATTTGGTTTATTTTATATAAACCAATAAGTTTTGTAATGGTTTATATAATCGGTTATTTCTAATGAGTGTGTTAGAAAATAATGCATGGAAACATCCATTGGGTGCATTTTAGTGAATATAAACATAGGTTTCCATATTTGTATTATAGTGAAATGGTACATATGAGACTCTCATGTGTGTTTATTAAAATTCCTCTCATTAAGTCACCAATTATCATAGACTTAATTAAGTGTTAATGAAAACATTAACTAAGTGTTAATAAAAGCTTTAACTATGTATTAGTTAAGTGACTCTTGGGCTAATAAGGTTTTATGACTAAATATTTCATACTATAATAAAGAAATATAAATAGTTTAAAATGTTTTGTCTCAATGTTTAATTTTTCTAATAAGTGTGTTAGAAAGAGTTATTTTATAACTATAAACAACGCTTGTCTAAACATTTTAATAGTTTAACGTGCGTGTTAGATATGATTTTATTCGTGAAAACCGATGGTTTTAAACAGTTTCGAAAGAAACAAATTATTTTATAGAATAAACGATAAAATAAAACTTGGTGTTTTTATGAACATAAGTTTTGTTAAAATTTACAAAGTGCATGTAGTTAACAACTTATTGTTTTGGATAAATTATGATTGTTTAAGAGTATGGTTTCAAAACTGAAATGAGGATATGAGGATATGTGTGCATGGATTTCTATTTGAGGGAGTACCTTAATACATAAAATGATATCATTGAGATGATTTCGATTGGATGATGAAAGTGTTGAAGTTAATAACACTATTTGATGTCTAAATGTTATATGTGTATCCATTGATTGAATTTAAAAGGTGTTTTACACTTTATGTTGTAGTTTCGGTTGTGTTATTATTTTGTGTTCAATATCTTCGGATAACACATGCAGTTTTACAACCAAATACAACAATATTTATTGTGACGTGTAAAATTAGTTTATAGGATTTTTTTTTCGGATTAAAAAAAAATAGTTAATTTAAATTGATAGTTCAAAAAGAATTTTGCATAAGAAACAACCTGTGAGTTGTTACGTTTACTAAAGTCTATGACGACACATCAAATGTATAACCACATCATGAGAGGGTCATGAAATAACGTGGTGGGTGTATTAAGATGAAATACACAAGATTATTATATTCAAATCCTTGAAATTCACTAAGTGTGAATTATAACATATGAACTAATATATGTTAATGAAAAATTAAACTTTTTGAAAATTCGCTAAGTGTGAATTAGAACATATAAACTATTTCTTGGAAATTCGCTAAGTGTGA
The DNA here is from genome assembly GCF_021521415.1 of Bidens hawaiensis. Classification (NCBI taxonomy): domain Eukaryota; kingdom Viridiplantae; phylum Streptophyta; class Magnoliopsida; order Asterales; family Asteraceae; genus Bidens; species Bidens hawaiensis. Next base: position 188,615 of record NW_027491956.1, read on the forward strand.
ATTATAACATATGAACTAATATATATTAACAAGAAATTAAACTTCTTGGAAATTCAATAAGTATGAATTATAACATATGAATTAATGTATGTTGATGGTGTATTTAACTCTTTGGAGATCCACTAAAAGTGAATTGTAACGTAATATCGTTAATGAGATATTTATATCATTGGATATTCATCTTTCAAAATTCACCGAGCGTGAATTATAAGAGATCTATCATGTTATTATTGTAATTGAATCTTAATAGATTTATTATAATATGCTTACAATAGTGGTGAATAGATAAATGTTTTTACTCCCATCCATATTTGAACTATGTGAAAGTTTGTCTTTTATTTTGAGATAATATCTCAATAAATAGTTTCAAGAGACAACAACGAAATGTATAAATCACTTTATGCTAGTGCGAATTCCAAGAGTCTGAGTGTCAATATAGTTGACTTTATCTCAACATAATATTGATTGTAGACGAGTAGTGTTCATCTTGTTGGTAATAAATGTATTCATCAAAATGATTCGGATTAAGACTTATAAGTCAATGGTGAAGCCTTGAAGATCAAAGGCAAAAGAGTTATGTTCCTTAAATGAATGAAAAAATTATTTATGTTCTATATACAATAACTTGTGAGACTTTCCTGAATATTAAGGTTTGGGGATTGTGAATAAGTCTCATAATTATGTCTAAACAAATGGTTGAGTGTTTCAAAGTGATATTGTAATGGCTGTGAAAGATCAGAATGACGCATCTTCTGTTCATATGCTAAAGTATTGTAGTCTAAAGCATGCTAGACTAATACTTGTTAATTATGGTGCTTTATGAAGACTAATTAACACGGAAATTTGAAGCATCAACAACACAAGAATTGTGTATAGACAAATTTAAAGAAATTTTCATTCAATATAAGGTAACAATGTAACTTATGAGGATCTTGAGAAGACCTCAACTTTCTAGGGTTGCCTTGGAGAGTGATTTCGAATCCTTTTAAGTTAGTGATGTTTGATAATAAACTTTTGACAAGTGTTACTTTATTAGTAAGCAATGATGAGCTCATTGATACAAAGACATGGTCTTGTTCAAATCCTGAGTGACAAGTTGTCTGCATAAGTAAAGTTAAACATATTATATCAAAATGCAAGAAATGTGGGGGAAAGTCACTTAAGAAACTACTATTTAAAAGTGTGTAGAAATGATAATTGATATGATTTATCAACCTTGTGTAGAAAGGAAGAACCTTTCTTTACCCCATTATGTTATCCAATAGAACTTAAATGTGGAGGTGTCTTGCATTTGAACTTGGAAGGTTTAGCAATGAGGATTATAGTAATCCTATCTAACATTGCAAACACACGACTTAGTGGAGAACAAAAAGGTCGTAGTGCATAATGGATATGTGTTTGCCTTAATGATAAGTGTATATTACAAGACAAATATTATAACCAGATTCAGGTGGCCACTGAGGTTATTGTCTTAGAAAGTTAACAATAGGCAAAATTAACTTATAAGTTAAGAACACATCATGACAACTGATCTCAACTACGCAACCTATCTGTAGCCAAGTTCGCCTGATGACAACTTCGCTGTAAAGCTAAGTTCGCCTAAGGTTTAACTTCGCCTAAAGCCAAGTTCGCCTGAGGGTTAACTTCGCCTAAAGTCAAGTTCGATTAGAAAATAAATTAAAAATCTAATGAAAAATGTGTTAAGACAGTTAATGGAAATAAAATTTTTCCAAGCTGACCTGGCAGCTCGACCCCAGCCAGGGGCTCTACCCCTTGGACCCTGCTAGGGGCTGCCGCCCCTAGACCCCGCTGCCAGGGGCGCTGCCCCCGGACCCCCGTTCGTTGTGGGTAGTAGTCAAGACTGGAAAGATGATATGAGTAGTGATAGTTGTTTGATACGTGTACTTGTTATACAGTCAGCCGTGCACAACTGAAGAAAGGGATTACGATTAACGGTGAACGTAACCGTGTTCAGGTGAGTTTCTAGCCCCATTCCTTGTTATGTTTTCGGGGCTGTGTGCATACTCGATGTGTTGTTAATACATTTATCCTAAGTGATAAGTGTATGCCATATGTGATATATGTGATGGATATGAATGATTGCTTGTCGGTACGCGAACGATCTTCGGATATTGCGCGTACTGTCAGGTTAAAAATAAAGGTACTAATATTATATATCGAGGATAGTAAATTCCAAGTGGTTGATAGTGTGTACGAATGTTATGATGTGACTGGTTATTACGTAAATACCGAACTGATATGAAGTGTGATATAGGCAGGTAGAGGTAGAGTGTGTTAAAAGTGGCAAGAGTCTAGTAAGAGTGTTAGTGGCATAACGATAGTACGTGGTAGGGTAAGCCTATACGTGCCTTCGTTATTAAAGTGGCAAAGTGGCATAACGTTCTACGTTATTAAAGTGGCAAAGTGGCATAACGTTTTACGTTATTAAAGTGGCAAAGTGGCATAACGCTTTACGTTATTAAGTGGCAAAGTGGCATAACGTTATACGTTATTAAAGTGGCAAAGTGGCAAGGTGGTAGGTGTAAATAAGAGGCTAAGTGGTAAGTTAAGCAAGTTAGGTGCGAAAGTGTGAATACACTTACCTTAAGTGGTAAGTGTATAGATGTTATACAAGTAACTATTATGTAATGCTTGTCGGTACGTGAACGGTCTTCGGATATTGCACGTATCGTCAAGGAGAGTGATTGTCAAGTGGTTGTTAGTGTGTATGTATTCTATGATGCGACTTGCTTATTATGTAAATATTGTATTGGTATAAAGAGTGTTGTTGACAAGTAGTGGTAGAGTGTGATAGAAGTGGCAGAGTCTAGTAAGAATGTTAGTGGCATGACGATAGTACGTGGTAGGGTAAGCCTATACGTGACTTCGTTATTAAGGTGGCATCAAGTGGCATATAGTGGCATAAGTGGCTAAGCTGTAGGGGTAATTAAGAGGCTAAGCTATAGGGGTAATTAAGTGGTTAAACAGTGGCATGTTAGACAGTGGACTATGTGTCTTCGGATACGTATATATTGTATGAAGTGGTTGTATGATAAGTTGCTTGATTAACTAGAACTCACTCAGCGTAGCTGACTTTTAGTATGCACGCAGGTGAGCTGATTATAGAGTTAGCATGAGGATGACACACGGCATGGATTGAACGGCTGGCACCTGAAGAAAGAAGTAAAGATGTTTTAAATATAAAGTTTTGTGTTATGGTATCAAAGAAAAGATTTAATGTTTTGTAACAAATGATTGATGTTTTATATTCCGCGAAAAGTTTTAATAAACTCTGATTTGAAGAACTGTGTTTATGAGTAAATCCGACGCTAAAGTAGGGTCACCGGGTTCGGGGCCTTACATTGAAGTTAATATTAAAGTAAATAAGGTAATTGTTTTTATATTAACAATAAATTAATTGTCAAAGTTTAAAATGGAATATTGTTACTTCACAGATTAAAGTTAATAAGTTAATGTTAAGTAAATAAGGAAATAAGTAAATATTCAAAAGAATTAAAGACAAATAATTAGACGGGTTATACATATAATTTATGCATGTTTATACATATAATTTTGTATTTATCAATAATAATAAATTAAAAATTAATTATGTTTTGACCGAAATCAAATAATTAATTTGTATAAATTGTATTAACTTTGCTTCAAAGAAAAGAAAAGACAATGGACAAATTTTGAATTTTAAAAAAATGCATATATATTATGTTGACATTTTGAAGTCAAAATATGACATTTTAAAATTAAAAGTTAGACCTTTTAATTCAAACATGGTTTGTTAATTTTTTTTCAAGATGGTAGGTTACTAACTATAAATTTTTCAAGATTGTAATATTTAATTCAAACATGGCTTGTAATAAATGTTTAAATTGATGTGCAAATAAACACGGATACTATCTTAGAGTAATAAATATTACAGTTATTGATATGAAATAAATGTCTTAGATAATCTTTGTTAGTCTTTGTATGTTTTTGTATTTAATTCAAATAAGTTATAATATCTTATAATTCATGTAAAAGTATCATTTATTTATAAGTACAACATTTGCATTTTATTAAATTTATATTATGTTACATACATGTATATTATGTTTTTAAATATGTTCCACCGTATGTAACATGGGTACTATCCTAAATCAATATTGAAATCCAGTTATCTGTTTCTTTTTAGAGATTTAGATCACTTGAAGCTTGCTAATGTTATAAAAGAAATGATACAATTGGATTTGGAAAATGAAGTTAATGATAAATATTTTTCAAGATGGTAATATTTAATTCAAACATGTTTTGTAATAAATGTTTTAAATTGATGTGCAAATAAACACGGGTACTATCTTAGAGTAATAAATATTACAGTTATTGATGTGTAATAAATGCCTTAGATAAAATTCATCTTTTAAATCAACATTGAGATAAAAGTTTTATCGAATCAACATTGTAGAATTGTTTTATTGATTTTGAGACTAATTTCCTTTGTTTGCTTATTATTGTACTAATGATATAAGTTATAAAATATTTTAATTTTTCATTTATCTTTGTTAGTCTTTGAATGTTTTTGTATTTGATTCAGATAAGTTATGATGTCTTATAATTCATGTAAAAGGATCATTTATTTATAAATACAACATTTGCATTTCATTAAGTTTATATGATGTTACATATATATTATGTTTTTGAATATGTTCCACCGTGTGTAACACGGGCACTATTCTAAATCAATATTGAAATCCAAAGATCGTTTTCTTTTAAGAGATTTGGATCACTTGAAGCTTGCTAATGTTATAAAAGAAATGACACATTTGGATTTGGAAAATGAAGTTAGTGAGAAGGTAAAATGGTTGTTAGAGTGTGAGAACTATGAGTCAAATTTTGATTATCCTCCAAACTCTTTGGAATCAGAAGATAAAATTTAATGTAACACCAATAACTTAGTTATGTAGTTGATTACTCTAAATTTTGTACTTTCATTGTTTACTTTGTGTTTTCTATTTAAATTATTAGTGTAGTTCATAACTAAAAACTTCCAAAAACATACAATAAACTTCTATAATCGTTTATTTTGCTTGTCAATTTGTGAAGGTAATTTTCTTTTTTTTTGGTGAAATTTTGACGAAGTTGATGGTTGGTAAATTTGTCTATATTGATTTTGTTATTTATCTATTTTCAACCCGTGCTCACATAAAGTCATTATGATATACGTTAACATTTTTGTTTAATAGTTAATTGAGTTCCACTGTTTGTTTGTTTTTTTCAGACTTTAAGGCCGGATGATTTTGTTTGAGGACGGAAATTTTGAAGATAGTGTTAGTATAAGACTGTTAATATCTAATATTTTCATGAGTTTTGTTATAAACTTAAGTTTGTGTAATTAGTAACTACTTATGTAAACAATGTTTCTCTGTATCTCTAATATAAAGATATATGATATCTTTTTGGTTGTAAATTTTATGATATCTTATGGTTGTTTATATACACTTTCTTACATATCAAATTTCAACCCGTGTGTAACACGGGTAATATCCTAGTATAAAAATAAATAGGGCAAACAAGCTTTTCCCAAACTTACAAAAAAACTCACAAATTTTTTTCTTTCATTCACTCACAAGTCCCAACCACTCTTAATCCTATCATATAATTTACAGAAAACTTTCATAAAAGTTTAAGGGATAAGTTGGGAATGCTCTTATTTTATAGAAACAACTCGATTAGTATATATATATTTTTTATATTGTAGTTTAAGAAAACAATATGTATATCTTTTACTTTTTTACAATAACAAAATACTTATATTAACTAAACTTCCAATTTAGCATTATTTATATATTGGCTCTTTAAACTTAACTAAATTAACAATATGGTTATATAAAAATTCCAATCTAATGTTGTTTATATTTTATGCAAGCTATATATTTTTCTGAAGGCAATTATTGTCTTAGCAAATTTTTGCGTTTGAATCAGTCGGTCCAACAACTAAATCGTAAGCCAATTGGTCTGATTTTTGAGTTTGATTCCGTCAGTCAAACCAGTAACCAGTGAACCGTAAGACAACTTGTTTGTAACCGGTCTTGTTATAAAAGTATAAAACTTCACGTACTCTCATGCAAAATGGTTCTAGATATAACCACTATCTATTAATGAATGATAAATGGGATCTAACGGGTAATTGGTAACCATTAAGTGGCATGTTGATTTGAAACCAAAAGCTGGACTGATTTTGACTTATGGTCAAACTTTTTGTGCTAAAATCATTATGGTAATTATGTCGGTGTCTTCCACGAAGGGGGACGTTAAATGGTGACTGCTGAGGACACGTCACCAACTACAAAGACAACACGTGGGGCGGTGCACTCGAGAACGACATGTCAAAGATTATTAATTTCATTTTAAGGAATTTATTTATTGGAAATTAAAGAAAGTCTCATTTTAACTTTTAAGTCAAAATTACTTCGGTCCTTATCAATTTCCTTTCCCATATACGTGGGTCGTATTATTTTCAGTATGGTTTTATTATTAAACTTCAAATGTTAGAAACTTTGTTATTGATTTCTATGTTATATAATTAACTTTTCTACTAAAGGAAACTAAACTAAAGTGTCAAAATTGTTGATTCAAGGTGACAAGTAGTCTGTTTAATTTATGTGTTGTTGCCATAAAATTTTGATATCAATATTTTGGAAAGCAATCATAAGAGTTTATCAAGTTCAACACTATGATGTGAAGGCAATACGTAAGACATCCATTTGACGCACAAGAAAAGTACTGTACATAAGATTTCATAAGTTCATATTAAATTGGTTTAAAAGTTATATATATATGTCTTGAATGATATATATACTACTCATAAACTATATCCTTTTAAAATTAATTATATACTAAACCCGGGGCTTTCCATAAAAAAGATAAAAGCTTGTTTCTTAAAATGATAACAATTTATACTATTAATTTTATATCGAAAACTTAAAACTATTTTATGAGAGAACAACAGTTTGTTTGTGAAAAATTTGTAGCTCCCGTAGAGCTAATGTGAAGGGGAGTGCGAAAGAAACCAACATGAGTCTTTGGAAAAAAGAAGGTGACAACACGACCTTGACCATTAAAAATCTATTATGAGCTTTAAGTTACGTTTAAAACCTTAAATGAGCTAAGGTAACCTTAGCTACAATTATGACTTTATGTACTTTATAATTTGTTGAAATGTATATCATAAGTCAATGATGGAGACCTCAAATGAATTTTGTACTTGGTAACTAATGAGCCATCTTCGCTGTCATATGGCTCCATATTTCGACGCGTTGTCTTATGTAGAGGCGCGAAATCTGTTTTAAGGGAAGCGTGTTAAACGCGTGCTTCAGCCTCAACCGTCAAATTTAGTTTGTTTATTGTTACAGCCAAGAGACGACTAGAAGACCTTGTTTTGGTAAAAGCTGAAATTAAGTTCTTATCAAGAAAATTACAAGAAAATGTTGCTGAAAAAAACTTTGAAGACTTTATCATTTGAAGAAGCTTTGTTGGAATCATTTAACATAATTGTTATATTCTTCCATTATTTGTTTTAGTTTGTATTATGGTACATGTACTACATATTTTCATGTTAATAACGAGAGTATTGTTATTATTAATATTAATTTTAATATAAAAAGTGACCCATATTCCTACAATCTTAAAACAGATTTCGCGCCTCTACATAAGACAACGCGTCTGTCTCCCAGGGTACAACAGCCTAAGCAGTTGGTACTGCTGGAGATGTCCATGACCCGAGGCTACATCGGGTAAATTGTAGTGTTAGAACTTATGAAAAAAACAGAATAAAAAGGTAGATGAATTAAGTAGAGAAACTCATCTCTATAGGTTTCCAACATATGGATCTTCAAGGCTTTCTTCTTCACCAAGAACTCTTCATGTATGCATACATTTCCTTAAATTTTCAAGCTAATACATTTTCTAGTGTTTCTAAATGAGGCACATAGCCTATTATGTATAAGAGTTATGGATGGTGAATAATCTCTCTTAATTATAAATTTAATTAGAGACATAAAGTCTAATAAAAACTAATCAAATTCATAAAGAGCTCTACTCAAAAGTTTGTCATCATATGAAGAATTTAATATTAATATAAATTCTAATAAATCAAACAAGTGACATAAAGAATTTAATATTAACAATTCAATAAATTTCCATTCATATTATCCAATTTTCCAACAATTTTTGTGTCAACTTCCCACCGTCCTTGCCTTCCCTACCCATCCATAGCTCCGACTCCACCTTATCTAGAACTATAGCAATTTAATTGATACGACATTTTTCAAAATTATATTGGACATATATTTGTAAGTATGGACAACATTGTGGTCAGTAAGATGAACTATTTAAAGGTATTTGGCTATATTTGTTGGGACTTTGAAGGGTCTATCTAGCTACCTGATATTTGGTTGTCATTAATTACACATGGTTAAATAGGGTCTAATTATAATCTAGAAGTATAATTGAACTATATAATGTAATACAAGGTTAGAGCTCGTATTACATACGATAGAAAATTTAATAAAAGTAAAAAAACTATTATAGGTAATAATTAAGTTATTTAATATGATAGTGTTTATTTATGACTATTTTTAATAAGTTTTTGATATATTTATGCACTATTAACTTTAAGTTTCAAATCAAACATTTGTGTTTGATTTATTAACACCCCATTCACTAACATTCCCTAGTGAACGGTGGAACCAAAACTGTGTTCATTCGATATACATTCTATAGCAAATGGACCTTTACAATAATGTCAAAACCGTTCCTTAGACTATTACAAATTGCAAAACTAAACACAAAAACGAGACGACAATAGATGTATCAACATTCATGAATATCATAACCAACACCACTTGCATCGACATAATTGAGTTTTTATAGTCAAACATAATAAATTAAAAAATTAAGTATATTATTATTACATTACAGCAACGTTTATAGTTTGAAAAAATAAGTAAACGTGATAGATAACTAAATACTATTAAAAAATAAACTCATGAGAATTGAGAAGTGCTTAAGAAAATAATCAGTTAATTATAATAGGCTAGACACCCGTGTACGCACGATTGAACAAGTTTAATTATATAATAAAATCTATCTGATCAAGAGCCATTCCTTTGTAATTGAAAATCTATCAACCAAAAACCATTATCCCAAAAATAACGCTCACCAAACTCGGTCAATGTTCTTAACCCTAGAAACCAGTAATTGTAAAGATGATGATTCTTTGTTTTCTCTTAAGTTTTTAATAATCATTTTAACCGAACTTACCGATGTCAAAGGATGTAATGAAGATCAAAAAGGTTACCTGGTAATAATCTTGGTTTATTGATATAATCTAAAGTCTTCTTGCATGCTCTTATTCTGCCAATTTATCATGAAAAGTATCATTTCCATGACCAGATTGATCACCACGTTCTTGTTTGATAATCCGGAAACATACACCTATTATTAGTTATTCATATAACATCCTGACTTTTTTTAATAATATTAGCATATTATTTACGTTGGAAGAATTAATTTGAGCTAATAGAAAAATAATAATAATATAATAATGATAAAAGGATGGCATGCTAATATAGATAGAATTAATTATGAATTTATGATGAAGATGTGCCTAAGATCCATAGGCTTAAAGAGTATAAGTACCCCTTAAACCTTAATCCTTTACATCTTCATCTTCAACGATCCAAGACCAACCGAAGGTAAGAAATTATTTATCCCAGCTGACCCAACATTTTAGAAGCCGACACCGCAACCACGAGATGCCGAATAAGCCGTTTGAAATCTAGAACTAGCTTTAATCGGGTGTTTAATCAACAAAAAACGAGCTTAAGGGCCACTTTAGCTTGGATGTGGACACTCCGAAGCTACCTGGGTCATAAACAATCAAAATCCGGCCAAATGTGGTGGTTAACGGCGGCTGACGGTGCCGGAATCACTAAAAAACCCGAAAAAAGCGTTAATGATAATCAGATCTGAATATATGTGTCGTATATTTTATACGGGCGCATATGTATACCACCATATATGTGTATGTACTTATATGCAGGGGCGAAGGATAGGTGGGGCCAGGGGTGGCCCCGACCCCCTCCGTTTTTTTGCCTAGTAGTGTAAATTTACCGGTTTTCGTCCGATATTTTTTATACGTAGTGTAAATTTACACGTTTCAACCGAAAATTTGATCTTGGCCCTCTCCGTTTACGGATTTTGTAATGTGTATTTTCGTCCGCCCCCCTCGACATCTTCATCCAAGCTTCGCCACTGCGTATATGTATGTGTGAAAGTATATGATTAGAGGCGCATATGTAGTAAGGACATATATGTATGAGGAGCGCATATGTATGACCACGCATATGTATGTATCACGTATAAGTTATGGGAGTGCGTATGTGTGGCCACGTATATGTATGAAGTGTATAAGTATGAGAGTATAAGTAATACGGAGCACATAAGTTATGCGTGCGCATAACTTATGCGGACATATAACCTATACATCCCAAGACTTATGCGCTAACATGACGTATATGCCAAGATGACTTATACACTAGCTTAGCTTATACGTTGAGAAGTAACTTATACGTAATAACTTATGCTCTGACTTATACATGGAAATGACTTTACGCTAGAATGAGTTATACACTAGAATGACTTATACAATGGGGATAACTTATACGCTCAAAAACATATACGGTCTTAGGTGAATTTCCAGATAAAAAGAAAGATATACGGCGAATACATAGGTAAACAACGAGTATGGACTTATACGGTGTATACGCTAAGAATAAGGAACTAATTAATAATGAAAGGTAATGTTTAAAGTGAGAAAGACCTAGAAATAAGGGCCAAGGATACAAACGAGCACCAGAGTAATACTTAAGCTGATGTGCCTTGTTACACATTAGCCGTGCTCAGTTGAAGATATGTGTTACCATCAATTCTGAAAAAAGCAGGACATAGGTGAGTTCTAGCCCTTTCTCTGTTATTGTTTTTGGGACTGTGTGCATACTAAATGTGGTAGTTTGATATTTTATATTGCTTGTTTAGTAATATATTTGGTTGAGGAATGTAGAACATTTATACATGTTAAATTATTTATGTTGGTATGTTATATATATTTATTGAATATGTGGTACGTGCAATGTTGCAAAAGTCGTTAGGTGGTCCCTAGGCGGCCGACCCCCTTGGAGGGAGTACTCGGAGTACTCGGGGAGTACTCGGACATGATAAATATAAAGAAAATTAATTATTGGGTAATATATATTTCAAATATCATAAGTTTACTAATAAAAACCAATATAAATAAGAGAAATACATTTTTAAATGCTAAATTATTCTACAAAATATTAATCATTAATTAAAAAAAATGATATTCGTTCTTTAATATTATAGAAATAAGAATTATGTTGTATTGTTAAGTCAAAATACGAATTATGTTGTATTGTTAAGTCAAAATACGTCCAAGTTTCCACATGCACAAATATCAAAGAACTTGTATAATTAAGTATAAATGATGATACTTAACTTTTACAACCAAAAGTTAACAATAAAGTCTTTAAATGAAAGTTCGGTTTTCGGTTCGGATCTTGTTTCGGGTTAAGACCGAGGTGAGATTCTTCAAACCCATAACCATAGAACTTATAAAAATGATTTTAGAAACTTAAATCTAACATAAAGCATGTTTAAACAATTATTTAACAAAACTAGTAAACAAGTTCGGTTTACGATTTAGAGCTATTTACGGTTATACCGAGGCTAGTCTCTACAAACCCATAACCATAGAACTTCATAAATAAGATGTACAAACTAAAATTAGCAGAAGTTAAGCATGAATAATATGTATAAGCAAGTAATATAAGTATATATATATCAAGGACCACGAAAGTCCTCCATGCAGCCTTGCCTTACGAGGCCCGACACTCCACCGACCGAGACCGGGCAAGTGACCACCAAAGGTAACAAGGGGTGTATATTATGTATATGTTGTATGACCATATTCAAATATTAATAAGAGTAAACAAGTTACTTAAAACCAAGTATTATGGTCAGTTTGACTTTTGAAAGTCAAACTGCCAAGATCATGAAGAACAAGCTTAAGACCCTTGCATTTGAGTGAGAAAATGAAATGAGAGCAGGGATGGATGTAGGAAAGGGTCTTGTATTTATAGGACAAGGTTTGGTGGGTTAAACAAGAGATTTGGTGTGCAAAAGCCGAGTTTTGGACAAAAGAACCAACAAGAAAACATGTTGTGCAGCTTCTGATCTGCTGCCCTTCGCGCCACCCAACACCAAAGAAGCTCCCCCATTGCGTAGCGCGATGGGATGGGTGGTCAGCATGTTCAAGCTTTTCAAAAATGTCAGAAATGGTCACTGGAGTTCGTTTTAAGTGTTTTTAAATCGTTTTAAGGACCGAACATGATGTTTTTGAGACCCAACAAGTGTAAAACAATATTGTAACATAAAATCCACCATTTTAAATATCTCGAGGGTTTCGGTTTACAAAACGGGTCGGTTTACGTAATAAACGATTATAAAACTAATACAAATGGGACCTGAAATTGACGAATGTCACAGTATCCCCAACTTTTTGGAAGTTTTGTTCCAAAATTAAAATAAACTTAGAGTAAAGAGATAATTACTAAAGAATTTCATTTTTAGTAAGACAATTGCATGGAAAACTTTTTCACCAAAAGAATAACGTCAAATCCTTGCATGACTCGAAAAACGTTACAAATGAGAAACATAATAAAAGCACTTATATATAGGATGTACCACCAGCGTATCCACCATGCCCTTATCATAACTCACATTTCTGCCATTTTTCCGCTATCATTCTCGGGTCTGTGTTATCGCACACAAGCGTACTTACTATAGCTTCCATACGAGGATTTCGATAATTAAGTGCGCACCCATAATTATTTAGATCATCGTATGGTCCACATGGTTCGTTCCATTATTTGGTTTAAGGGACATATTTATTTTGAAATCTTAAACATTATAATCGTAAATAAAATCTATTAATGTTACCAATATTGACAAACCGATACTAGTGGTTGAACATTTTGTGGTTGACTTTTAAATAAGAAAGAGAAATGGGATGAATAATTGAGACAACTAAAAATCTCAAGATATAAATCGAGGTGAAAATAACAATTCGGTTTAAATCGGTAGCAACTATCAAATAAATTAACAAATAATTTTTTTCGGGTAAACAATATGAAATGGGATTTGGAGCCAAATGTCATCAAGTGAAAGAATAATAAATAAAATCCATGGTTGTAAATCGGGACACTAAATTAGTATAAAATACGATAAGTGAAAAATGAGAAGTCTAATAAATGGACACATAAGGCTGGGATAAACAACTATAAAATTTTACCATAACACCGTACGATGAGTTTCACACGTGAACAAATTTGAGGTTATAAGTATTTGAGGATATAATTGCGTGAAATATGATAACATGAGAATTAGGTGAGTTCTTTGGGGTGAGGTATACATGTATCAAACGAAAAAGTAAATAGAATTTTGATTAACAAACCAACCGATGAAATGTGATAAAATGTGAATACGGCCTCTATTGTGAAACCATGTACATAATCATGATCATAGTAGCGGTTTCCAATAGCGCCAAACTCGCGGACAACCACACATAGGGCGTTGATAGATTAAATGAAGTGACGTCGAATAATGCATAGAATCGTGTTTCGCTTTAAAAGTGTAATACTCAAACATGAACACATAGTCATGAAAATAACGTTTAAATGTAAACGAAATTTTTAGCGAAAATGAGGCTTTGAAAGTAATACACCAATATTATTGAATAACTTGAATTTGGTCATGAATAATTAAAACACAAAATGAAATCTCATGTGCATAAAATCTCCATCGAAACATCTCATCAATTGAAAAGGGAAATCGTAATAATCGTGAGATTCAATTTAATGAAGAAATATGTAAATCGCGTATCATATACTCTTTGAAAATATAAGAATAAAATCGAAAACGAAGTCTCAAGTAGAGCCGTTTTATTGTTCCCAAGAAAATGTATATAATAACAAAGCATCGCGGTAACGCGTAGCTAGAGAGACGTTTAAATTGCTATCAAACGAAAATCTTGTAAGTTAAATTGTTAAAGAAATTTTTTTTTGCATACATGAAGTTTTCGCGATTATAATAAATCATGAATGAAATGGTGCTTGTGATAATAAGGAGTAAAAATTCGCATAAAACGTTATCGAACAAAATTCATGTTACAATATTTAGTGTATGAAGCATTTATGAGTGTGTCCCAAAAAGGATTTTTGTAAAACCATGATCATTGAGTTTATGCAAAATGATGAAAGTTGAAATTTGTTATTGAATAAGTCTCGAATTCAACATTCAAAATGAAACCTCGTATTTATAAGGTTATTATGAGATTATCACCTTAGGTGACAATATTTAAAATCTTAAAATCACCCATATAATCGTTTAGTAATCCTTGAAAACAATCCTCATAATTGAATTTTGTTGTAATGACAATATTAGATTTTTCAAAAATGATTTATGAACATAATACGTAAATCGTTATTCTGGGAAGGGTTTATAATTTAAAAGTGATTATTTGAACACATGAGGTCACTAAAAATACGCTAGTTGTATACATAAATTTTTTTTTAAGGGAAAAATGAAGATTGAGTGTGTGGGGAGGGGTTTAGGCTTTGAACGGTGAACGGTTTGGAATTTGGTGAAAAGTGAGAGTGTTTCGGTTGGCTTGCGTAATTGAGTTTTCTGGGGTTGGATTAATGGGGTTCGTTGAGTTTAGGTCATTTGAGTGGGTTAGGCTTAGACGACTTGTGTGAGTAGTGGTTGGGCTATTTAGATGAGGTTTGCTTATTTGAGTTCGGGTTAAGTTTATGGGTTGATAAGTCGACCTTGACTAGCTTGAGATGAGATCCGGTTTATATATGTGTTTTTGCAAAGAGCGTTTGGGTTACCATATTGATATCAACTTATGGTTGGATGGTGTGGCGTCATGGTTTGTGATTGACATAGCATGGGTCGAAGAGTTTTGAGTCATAGTTGGGTAAACTTTGGTTTGTATATGTCCAAGGCATTTGTGGGTGTGTTTGTCGGTGTCTTTGAAGTATTAGGATGGTGAGTTTGATAGGTTTTCATGACGTAAAAATGTCGGTATTTAGGGCTTTTTGTTGGGTTAACGTTGTACATCTTGGATTTTCTTGGGGTTTGAGTTGGTGAGGGTATACTTTGGTATGTTAGGTTTCGTTCATATCGAGGAAAAGATTTGAGTGTGCGGAAAACTTTTGAAGTGTAAGGATGGTTGGTTTAAGGTGATATGTTGAGTTGGAATACGAGTGTTTGGAAACTTGGGGTTGCGTTTAGAAAAACTTTGACTAATAATAGGCTTTAAATTGAAAATATCATAATTTATAAATAATGATTGAAACGTTTATGAAACCCTTGATGATAAAATTACAAATTAATATTTTTGGTGTGAAAACGGAACTTTCGCGAACCACAATGGATTATTCGCGTTTAGCAAACTCATGTTTGTGAAAAGGTTGCTATAATAGTTAGAGAAAATTATTTAGGAGGTTCCCACAATTGTTTGGAACGTAGAGTTTTTTTATAAAAAATATTAAGATTCAGGTTTTTTAATAAAAGAAAAATATTGAAAAAAAATTACTTAAACACCTTTTGTACACTAAAACGAGAGTTGTTATGATAAGTAGGGTCGGCTTAAGTTGTCAGATAATTTTTTAGAAAATTTGAAACAATCCGAACTCACGTAACGCAATTCGTTCTTGAAATGCTTAAAATTAAGTAGTGAAAAATATCATGGGAAACTAAGAAAATAAGGTTTGCTAAATTTGAAGTTTATTGCAAAAATAAAAGTAGATCGTCATGAGGAATCAAAATAAATTTTATAAGGATCAAAATAAATTTTGCTTATGAGAAAATTAAAATAAGTGAATTGAATGTCAAAATTTTTTATAAGGTATCAATCAATGTGAATGATGAATGTCGTTTGGGTATACAAAAGTTGCGTAATGAAAACTTTTACCAAGTTCGTTATTTAATATCGTGTAAGGAAAATATATCATGGTAAGTTAAAATTATCGTCATTGTGAATCGAGAAATAAAAAATAAACGATTTTTGTCTTTAAAATAGAATTTCTATTAAGTTTTACATGAGAATTTCAAGAAAGTTACAAGCTATAAGTTTGTAAATTTCTTGAAATATCAAGGCGAAACTACCATAAGAAATTTAAAACGAGGAAGATCGTATGATGCAAAATTTTATTGGCGAAAATTTTATAACCAACCAAGAATTGCATAATGGAAATTGTTATGAGAATAGATTTTGGGTAATGAAAATTCTACCATAGGTATTATATAATATAGTGAAATTAAAATGTCATGAGAATTTAAATAATCGATATTGTGAAATGATAGTTTTAAAATGAACGGGATTGTTATAAAAATAAGATTTGTTTTTTGAAATCTTGTATGAAAACTTTAAAGACAATTTAAAATCAGTATAAGGGGAATTTACTTGAAAATTTAAGGTAAAATTTATCATAAAACCCTTTTATTAAAAATGAAATTCATATGATAACAATTTTGTTTATAAATAAAACAAAGATGGCATATAAAGATATCACTATAAATAGTTTAAAAAATATATATTATTAACATTATTATTACTTTCTTTTTTTAACTTACATTGAAGAGATTGTAATAAATTAATTTTTGTAATAAAATCGCGGTGTGAAATCAAAATGAGAAAATTTGTATGTAAATTTTACAATATAAAATAAAGATATAAAGAATCATACAAAAATAAAATTTATAAATGAGAAATTGTGATGAGAATTTTTATGACAAAATAAAAGGAAAAATTGTTTAAATCCTTGAAATTTGTAAATAATGTCTTAAAGATTTAAAGGCGGAAAAATCGTGCATGAACCACCATGACTTGATATTCCGACACTAAAAACCTTTTTACAAAAATATACAATGTTGGAGTCTAAACATGTGCACATACCACCGCGTCTTTTTCATGTTTTCGACTCAATAACGATTGTAACAAAAATAATAAATCGAAATACAACGTCATATCAAAACAATAGTCCACGAACCACCGTGGTTCTATTGTTTCAACACCGAAAATTAAGATGGTGACAGAAACGCTCGCATTCGACGACTTAAAGTGGTTGTCTCATATGAGACAATCTTTATGGAGATTTGAAACAACGGGTTCCAAGTTAAGCACGTGATCCATAAAACATATAAAAACTAATATTTTTGCGGTAAGGTATGGATAGAATAGATTGTTATGAAAGTGCATGTATGAGCATATATAAAATAAAACCAAAGTAAAGTAAGGATACCTTAGAATATTTCGAGTGTTTGTGTATATTTACGATTTAATGAGATAAATGAGTATATAAATAAATAAGTGTAATGAATAATCGAGTAGTGTAAACACGTATAGGCAACATGTATAATGACCCTAAATCATATACTACACTAGGTTGTTACGTCTAACCACCTATTCTATAGTCTTGTGGCTCTGATATCAATCTGTCACACCCCGACCAGAGGCGGCGGAACATGCCGAGGTGCAACGGATTGCCCAAATACACAAGACGCTATTAAAGTGACAATATTTAATCAACTCATTTTTATTTCATAAAATCAATAAACAACACATCTTGTTCATACAAAACGAATTGAATACAAGTAAACAAATATATTATTCGTTTTGCTAATATCCTAATAGTCTTGATAACATTTTTTGTCAAGTTCCCCGAGTCAAAAAGTCAAACCTGTAACATTGCATAAAATAAAGTTTGTCAACACAAAGGTTGGTGAGCAATTTCATAGATTTAACGATAAGTATATAATAGGAAAATTCCACAACTTGTATACAAAACAATAAATAATGGCGACAATTTGGATAAACGAGATTGCTAAATAGCACACATTAGCGACACCGTCTATAAGAGAATACCAAATAGATTCGGATTTCTATGAGATCGTTAATAAGAATACATTGACGACACCGTCTATAAGAGAATACCAAATAGATTCGGATTTCCATGGGATCGTTAATAAGAATACATTTGCGACACCTTGCTATAAGGGGATGCCAAATAATCTAGGATTTATGAATCAACCAACCAAAAGCGGTAAACACATTAGCATATAAGCATGTAATCATAGAACACCAAATCGAGCATTTATTTAAAGTAAAGTATACGATAAAATTTGTGGTTTAAGACTCAAGTATAAAACATTTAGTTTGAAAAAGTATGCAATATCACCCCCAAAACTAAAGATGAAAAACGGGGTATGAAAGTACTCACATTCAAGTATAAAACTTGATCGGTAAAATGACGAGTAACCGGAAGGACGAGGTTTAACGAGCAAGTGTAGATGAAAGGAAGTCTTGTATTAGAAAGGTTGTCTAGGGAGTTTTTAAATAAAATAAATGATACGAAATGCAAAAAATTTAAAGTTTAAGGTTTAAAATGTAAATATAAATAAATTGTAATACTAGTCTTTTTTAAAATATAAGTTTGCTAGAAAGTGGGTTAAAGTATCTAGCCCTTAATATTTACTCAACCTATGTTAAGTAATAAGGTGGGTAAAAATGCAAGAATGCAAGTCCCTATATAATATAGATACTAAAACGGGTTTTAACGAATGTTTCGAGTTGTTGGTTCGGGTCTTGATAATTGGTCAAACCTAAAGTCAACTTTCCAAAATAATGAATGTTATGAAATAATTCAATAAAATTTAATAAGACTTAACCAAGTATGTAGTTCTATTGTTTTAGAAATAACAACGTCCGTTAAGCGAGTGTTCGGTTTCGTCGGTCCAAACTTTGTTATGAGATCAAGTTGGATCCAAAATTTCCAAGTACTTAAGAAAATAATTAAAATCAGTTTATAAAGTATTTCTAAATATTTATACAAGTCTTGATAGCTAGAAAACACACTTGTGTGTCTTAAACGAATGAAAATCGGTTTAGTTCGGTTTGGTTCGGTTTCCATCTCCCAATAAGTTCATGGATGGTTCCACATGCCCAAATATAATAGAACTTGTATAATTAAGTATAAATGATGATACTTAACTTTTACAACCAAAAAGTTAACAATAAAGTCTTTAAACGAAAGTTCGGTTTTCGGTTCGAATCTTGTTTCGGGTTAAGACCGAGGTAAGATTCTTCAAACCCATAACCATAAAACTTATAAAAATTATTTTAGAAACTTAAATCTAACATAAAGCATGTTTAAACAATTATTTAACAAAACTAGTAAACAAGTTTGTTTTACGGTTTAGAGCTATTTACGGTTAAACCGAGGCTAGTATCTACAAATCCATAAACATAGAACTTCACAAATAAGATGTACAAACTAAAATGAGCAGAGGTTAAGAATGAATAATATGTATAAGCAAGTTATATAAGTATATATATATATATCAAGGACCACGAAAGTCCTCCATGCAGCCTTGTCTTACGAGGCCCGACACTCCACCGACCGAGACCGGGGAAGTGACCACCAAAGGTAAAAAGGGGTGTATATTATATATATATGTTGTATAATCATATACAAGTATTAATAAGACTAAACAAGTTATTTAAAACCAAGTATTATGGTCAGTTTGACTTTTGAAAGTCAAACTGCCAAGATCATGAAGAACAAGCTTAAAGACCCTTGAATTTGAGTGAGAAAATGAAATGAGAGCAGGGATGGATGTAGGAAAGGGTCTTGTATTTATAGGACAAGGTTTGAAGGGTTAAACAAGAGATTTGGTGTGCAAAAACCGAGTTTTGGACAAAAGAACCAACAAGATAACATGTTGTGCAGCTTCTGGTCTGCTGCCCTTCGCGCCACACGACGCCAAAGAAGCTCCCCCATCATGTAGCGCGATGGGAAGGGTGGTCAGCATGTTTTTTGTGTTTTTAACGCGTTTTAAGGACCTAAAAGGATGTTTTTGTGACCCAACAAGTGTAAAACAATATTGTAACATAAAATCCACCATTTTGAATATCTCGAGGGTTTCGGTTTACAAAACGGGTCGGTTTACGTAATAAACTATTATGAAACGAATACAAATGGGACACGAAATTGATGAATGTCACATGCGGACCTTAAACATGACGGGAATTTAATGTTGTAGCATAGGGGAGGACTACGGACCTCGTACATGCTATGATATAGGTGTCAGCATAGGAAAGGATTGCGGACCTTAAACGTGCTGTAAATGTAAATCGGTAGCATAGAGGAGGAATGCGCACCTTGTACGTGCCATGAATGGTGAACATAGGTAAGGACTGTAGACCATTTACGTGTGCACGACCTTGAGTATAGGCATAGACGGCGCACTATGAACAGACTCTTGGTGGAATAAGGTAAGTATTGAGTATGAATGCGGGTATATATAAAGGAAAGGTAATCAGGTTAAGTATGTAATAAGTATTTTCAGATACGTATATGTAAGTATGTGAATGTAATGTATGTTGCCTAATTAACTATAACTCAATTAGCGTAGCTGACTTTTAGTATGCACACAGGTGGTTGATAAAAGAAAGTAAAGGAGCTTGGAGTACACACAAGGCTATCCACACGGAGTTGGCATCTAAAGAGTCGTTAGAAAGAGAGAGTTTGAATAAATTGATAGTATTCCGCGAAAGTTTTTGTAAACTCTGATAATTAAGCTGTGTTCAAGTGTAAATCCAAGTGTTAGTAAGGTTTCTGGGTTCGGGGCCATACAAGTTGGTATCAGAGTATGAGTTTTTGAGATATTTAAGCATTGTTAATGCTTAGTCTCAAATAGAGAATGGGACCAACGAATGAATGTCAATGTGAATAGCTGTGTGTCACTCAAGCAAGCTAAGTAAGGGTAAGGTACATGACTAATTTCATGTGTAATGTAAGGAAGTTAGCTTAATTGCTAGAGATAGGAGTATATGATTATATGATTTGTTTGATTGTCTAACTGTTAAAAGTAGAACTAGCACAAGTGGACTCACAAAGGGAAATGTATAGGACACGTAAAGTAATGTGATCAGCTAATCACAGCTGGCCTCTATTATTACTTGTTAGCCTTACTATCCTTGTACTAAATAGTTCCTTGAGTGACGGCGTTTGTGTTTCCTTATAGAATACGAATGGCTGGAGAAAGAAAGGTTGTTGGTCAAGGAGGTCGTACGGGACGTCGTGGTAGGCCACGTATTACCCGGGAACCTTTAGAAGAACCAATTACTAACACGAGAGAAGACACGAGGTGCAACTGGGCAGGGCCAGAGTAACAATGAAGGGTATTAACTTAATCCTGTCCTTCAAGCTGCCATTGCTCAAGCTGTAGCTGCTGCAGTGAAGAATCTACATCTTGGTAAATCTGCTGAAAGCCATGCAAGGACCGCTGAGAGGACAAGGGAGAATGGTATGAAATTTGTTGAGAATGAGGAAGGTTACTCGAGTGAAGTTCGATCTGTGAAGGTTGATGAAAGGAAGAGAGGCCGAGGTGGGTGTAACTATAAGTCGTTCAAAGGCTGTGACCCGCCAAAGCTGACTGGTTTAGGAGATGCAATCGCTACTCTCCAGTGGATAACCACAATTGACAAGGTTATCCGAATTAGCGAGTGTCGTCCCGATCAAGCGGTGGGTTACGCTACCCAGTCGTTTGGTGATGGGGATATGTTTTGGTGGGAAAATGTGGAACATAGAAAGACCTGGGAAGAGATTAAGGCTATGAGGTGGGATGACTTGAAGAAATTAGTTATGAAGAGATTTTGTGTTGATGCTGAGGTTGAGAGGGCTGAGATGAAGTATCTAAATCTGAAGGCGGGGAAGATGACACACCGCGAGTACACCACTGGATTAAACCGCATGTCGGGGTTGGTGCCTGACATGGTGAACACTGAAGCTAAGCGAATCAAGTGTTACATCAGAGGATTTCTACAAAATGTCCGCACACTAGTCAGGGCTAGTAAACCTGCTACATTTGACTATGCTGTCGAACTAGCAGAGATGGTACCTGACTATGGATGATGTGGTGATGGAAGAAAATAAGGAGATGAAATGGGTAACTCCTACTAAATGGTCTGGCGAAATGGTGGCAATAACTGATGATAGGAAACTTAAGGTTGGAAACAAAGATGCATGTAAAATACGTGGACAAGTGTATCAGGGAGAATGCAAGACTGTGTGGGACAGGTGCTATCGGTGCGGAAAGAATGGACATTACTCTCGAGAATGCCCTGATCGCCCGAAATGCTTCAAATGTGGTAAAAATGATCATATGGCAAGGGATTGCAAGGAAACAGAAGCGGGAGGAGCGAAAGGGGTAAAGGCATAGGTCAAGCTTGCTAAGAAAACTGATATAATAATTTTATATCATTTTGTGTATGACTGCTTAAGGACTTATTTCGTGCTATTCTTTGTTAAAGTTTAAGACATATGATTATTTATGATGTGTAAGATATTGCATTTGTCATGAATGGATTTTGGTTATGAATGATGATTATGTGTGTCATGATAGAGTGTTGTCTTAGGCAATGGTGTTAAAATAGAATGAAACAATGTCTCTTAGAAAGACGAGACGAGACGAGACGAGACTTGATGAATCAGAACAAGAAGCAGTACATCGAGGGCCTCATAGACAAGCTACCTTGTATAACTAAACCACATGAACACCACTTGGTGACTGCAAGGTCAGGAGTAAGAAGGATAACCCAGAAAGCTAAGATGGTCCAAGAGAGTTTTTGAATATAGGAAGCGTCCCTTTTACAAGGATTAAGCAGGTTTCGAGGACGAAATCTCTTTTAAGGAGGGTAGACTTGTAACATCCCGAAATTTTTATGAATAATATTAACATATTATTTACGTTGGAAGAATTAATTTGAGTTACTAGTAAAATAATAATAATATAATAATAATGATAAAATGATGGTAGGCTAAAATAGATGGAATTAATTATGGACTTAAGTTGAAGATGGGCCTTAGATCCATGGGCTTAAGGAGTATAAATACCCCTTAAACCATAATCCTTTCCATCTCCATCCATTCTACACACTAGCCTACACCATCAAAAACACACACTTAAGCTAAACACCCTCTACACTATTCTATTCAACGATCCAAGACCAACCGAAGGTAAGAAATCATTTACCTTTAAAGACCTCGTGCCCGATCATAATATGACTTGATAAGGGTCGATAACTTTGTGTTTACTATACTAAATCATATGGCGGAAACATATAATAAAGGAACTGACACATGTTCACACTAATAATCACCATTATATTCATATAACAATTAAAGTACAAATGATGAATTCTCTGATCCGAAATCCAAAAATTATTACAAAATATGACATATAAAGCCTATTTATACAAAACCCGTATAGCCGTATAAGTCATTGCTGGCGTATAAGACTTATACGCCACATATAAGTCTTATACGTTGGTCTGTGACTTATACGCCCTTAACAGATTCTACTATTGACAATTTTGGTCCCTATAAAATACAAATAGGACACATTTAGCCCATAAGACCTTGCATTAGACAATATGCTCTAACATATCACAGCTAAACCAACATTTTAGAACCCGATACCGCAGCCCCGAGACGTTGAATGAGTCATTAGAATCTAAATCTAGCTTTAATCGGGTGTTTAATCAACCAAAAACGAGCTTGAGGGTCACCATAGCTTAGATGTGGACACCTCGAAGCTATCTGGCCAACCATGGTGGTTAACGGCAGCTGACGGTGCCGGAATCACTAAAAAACCGGAAAAACTCGTTATTGAAAATCAGATCTCAACATACGCGCCGTATATGTTAAACGGGCGCATATGTTTGTGGGCGCATTTGTATACCAACGCAATATGTGTACATGTACGTATATGTATGTGTGAAAGTATATTATTAGAGGCGCATATGTAGTAAGGAGGTATATGTATGAGGAGCGCATATGTATGACCACGCATATGTATGTATCACCTATAAGTTCTGGGAGCGCGTATGTGTGGCCACGTATATGTATGGAGTGTATAAGTATGGGAGTATAAGTTATACAGAGCGCATTAGTTATGCGTGTGCATAACTTATGCGGACATATAACCTATTCAACCCAAGACTTATACGCTAACATGACGCATACACCAAGATGACTTATACGCCAACCTAGCTTAGACGTTGAGAAGTAACTTATAAGTAATAATTTATGCGCTGAATTATACGTGTAAATGACTTATACGCTAGAATGACTTTTACGCTGGGGATAACTTATACAACCAAAACATATATGGGCTTAGGTGAATTTCCAGATAAAAGAAAGATATACGGTGAATACGTACGTAAACGAAGAGTATGGACTTATGCGGTGTATACGCTAATAATAAGGGACTAATTAATAATGAAAGATAATGTTTAAAATGAGGAAGACCTAGAAAGAATGTCCAAGGACACAAACGAGCACGAGAGTAGTAGTTAAACTTATGTGCCTTGTTACACATTAGCTGTACTCAGTTGAAGAGAGGTGTTACCATCAATTCCGAAAGATGCGGGACACGAGTGATTTCTAGCCCCTTTCTCTGTTATTTGTTTTGAGGTTGTGTGCATACTTAATGTGGTAGTTTGATATTAT
This sequence comes from Bidens hawaiensis, assembly GCF_021521415.1. Lineage (NCBI taxonomy): Eukaryota > Viridiplantae > Streptophyta > Magnoliopsida > Asterales > Asteraceae > Bidens > Bidens hawaiensis. The sequence continues at coordinate 213,325 of NW_027491956.1, forward strand.
ATATTGCTTGTTTAGTAATATATTTGGTTCAGGAATGTAGAACATGTATGCCTGTTAAATTATTTATGTTGGTACGTTATATATATTTATTGTATATGTGGTACGTGTAAGCCGGTGTATGTACGGTATGCGGGCTCTACGTTTGACATAGTAAGTTTGGATGGCAAATCCCTCTAATTTCTATTGGACATAGACGTGGCATGTGATAGCGTAGTTAAGGACTGCAGACCTTATACGTGTTATAGATGATAGATGTCAACGTAGATAAGGACTGTGGACCATATATGTATTGTAGATATGTATCAGCATAGGAAAGGACAGCAAACCTTAAACGTGCTGGGAATGTAATATGGTAGCATAGGGGAGGAATTTGAACCTCGTACGTGCTATGATATTGGTTTCAACATTAAGAAAGGACTTCGGACCTCAAACGTGCTGTAAATGTACTGTGGTAGCATATGGGAGGACTGTGGACCTTGTACGTGCTATGATATAGGTGACAACATTGGGAAGGACGGTGGACCCTGTACGTGTTGATGGTATAGGGAAGGACTGCGGACCTTGTTTGTGCCATGAATGGTGAACATAGGTAAGGACTGCAGACCTTTTACGTGTTCACGACCTTGAGTATCGATATAGATGGCGGACTGTGAACAAACTCTTGGTGGACTAAGGTAAGTGTTGAGTATGAATTCATGTATGTGTGAAGGAAAGGTAATGACGTTAAGTATGTAATAAGTATTTTCGGATATGTATATGTAAGTATGAGATTGTAATGTATGTTGCCTAATTAACTAGAACTCACTCAGCGTAGCTGACTTTTAGTATGCACGCAGGTGGTTGATAAAAGAAAGTAAAGGAGCTTGGAGTACACACAAGAATATCCACACGGAGTTGGCATCTAAAGAGTCGTTAGAAAGAGAGAGTTTTGTATACATTGATAGTATTCTGTGAAAGTTTTTGTAAACTCCGATAATTAAGCTGTGTTCAAGTGTAAATCCAACTGTTAATAAGGTTTTTGGGTTCGGGGCCTTACAAGTTGGTATCAAAGCATGAGTTTGAGAGATTTAAGCATCGTTAATGCTTAGATTCAAACAAAGAAGGGGACCAATGAACGAATGACAATGTGAACAACCGTATGTCACTCAAGCAAGCTATATAAGGTTAAGGTACATGATTAATTTCATGTGTAATGTAAGGAAGTTAGCTTAGTTTCTAGAGATTGGAGTATATGATTATATGAACTATTTGACTGTCTAACTGTTAAATGCAGAACTACCACAAGTGGACTCACAAATGGAAGCGTATAGGATATAGAAAGTAACGTGATCAGCTATTCACATGTGGCTAATGTTATTACCTGTTAGCCTTACTATCCTTGTACGAAATAGTTCCTTGAGTGACGACGTTTGTGTTTCCTTATAGAATACGAATGGCTGGAGCAAGAAATGTTGTTGGTCAAGGAGATCATACAGGACGTCGTGGTAGGCCACGTATTACCCGGGAACCTTCTGAAGAACCAATTACTAACACGAGAGAAGGAGGATGTGTAACTGGGCAGGGCCAGAGTTATAATGAAGGGTATTTACTTGATCCTGCTGTTCAAGCCGCCATTGCTCAAGCTGTAGCTGCTGTAGTGAAGAATCTACATCCTGATAAGTCTGCTAAAAGGTATGAAAGGACCACTGAGGGGACATGGGAGAATGGCAAGAAATATGATGAGAATGAGGAAGGTGACTCAAGTGAAGTTCGATATGTGAAAGTTGATGAAATAATGAGAGGCTGAGGTGGGTGTAACTACAAGTCGTTCAAAGGCTGCGACCCGCCAGAGCTGACTGGTTTAGGAGATGTAATCGCTACTCTCTAGTGGATAACCACAATGGACAAGGTTATCTGAATTAGAGAGTGTCGTCCCGATCAAGCGATGGGTTACGCTATCCAGTCGTTTGGTGAAGAGGCTATGCTTTGGTAGGAAACTATGGAACAGAGAAAGACCCGGGAAGAGATTAAGGCTATGAGGTGGGATGACTTGAAGGAATTGGTTATGATGAAATTTTGTGCTGATGCTGAGGTTGAGAGGGCTGGGATGAAGTTTCTAAATCTGAAGGCCGGGATGATGACACACCCCGAGTACACCACGGAATTTAACCACATGTCGAAGTTGGTGCCTGACATTATGAACACTGAAGCAAAGCGAATCAAGTGTTACATCAAAGGATTTCCGCAGAAAGTTAGCACATTAGTCAGGGCTAGTAAACCTGCTACCTTTGACTCTGCTGTCGAACTAGTAGAGATGGTTTCGAGGCCATTTCTTTGTTATGTTTTTCGGGGCTGTGCGCATACTCCTATGTGTTTAGTTGATACACTTACCCTACGTGGTAAGTGTATGCTATGTGGAAGTTTAATGAATGATATATGAATGTTATAGAAAAGGAAAGAGTATGTATCGATGTATGATTGCATGGAAAGAAGGGACTAGACCCTAATAATATCTGAGATAGAAGGGATCATACCCTACTAATATATGAGATAGAAAAGGAATGAACTAGACCCTAGTAATACCTGAGATAGAAAAGGATGGGACCATGCCATAGTAATATCTGAGATAGAAGGGACCGTACCCTACTAATATCTGAGATAGAAAGGACAATGCCCCACTAATATCTAAGATGGTAGAGATAGTTATGCATGTAGTATGAAAGTGTTAAAGTATGAAAGAATGTATGTATGTATGTATGTATGTATGTATGTGTATGTGTGTATGTGTGTATGTATGTATGTATGTATGTGTATGTGTATGTGTATGTGTATGTGTATGTGTATGTGTATGTGTATGTGTAAGTGTGTATGTATATAATATTTATCTTAGGCTATGTATATTTATGTATGTGTGTATGTATGTATGTGTGTATTCATGTATGTATGTATGTATGCATGTATGTATGTATGCATGTATATATGTATGTGTATATATGTATGTGTATGTGTGTATGTATGTATGTATGTATGTCGGTATGTATGCATGCATGCATGCATGTATGTATGTATGTATATATGTATGTGTATATATGTATGTGTATGTGTGTATGTGTGTAGATGTATGTGTATGTGTGTATGTGTGTATGTATATATGTATGTATGTATGTATGTAGGTATGTATGCATGCATGCATGCATGCATGTATGTATATAATATTTATCTTATGCTATGTATATGTATGCATGTATGTATGTATGTAGATTATCTAGTACTCACTTAACATAGTTGACTTTTAGTATGCACGCATGTAGATAAGTTATAGCAGCTAGCTTGAGGGAGACGCATGGCATCAGACTGAAGAAGATGACATCTAAAGAAGAAGCGTTATGATGTTCTATGTTATGTTTAGAGACAAGATTTGGATTGTTTTGTAACGAATGGTTGGTGTTTTTATATACCGCGAAAAGTTTAATTCACTATGTTATTTAGAATTATGTTTATTAGTAAATATAACGATAATGTAGGGCACCGGGCTCGGGCCTTACATAAACATTCACCTTGGCATGTCATATAAGATTTTGAACCACTTTTTTTTTAACAACACCATTGACCAACATCTATAAACAAATGAGGCAAAGATACCACATGAACATGTGTTTGGATCTATATTGAACACTTAATCAATGAAACAAAAAACTGAGAAAATATCATAATACGTTTTACTAGCCAAGATCTAGTCGCATTTGGATACATCAATGATATACTAGATGGTACATTAAGGATTACTTTATTGATACATTAAGCATTCATACATTACATACGTTAAGTTTGATTCTAGAGTCAATTTGACATGGTAACGGTATACATTAAAGGATTGGCAGGATCTCATTACTCATGTGAATTGGCTACCTATATATAGGCCCATACCCCATTCGTTAACGTCACTAACAAATGGGGTGATCCCATAAACGAATAAGTCCCATTCGCTAAAAACCTTCATTTATTAAATTCTATAGCGAATGAACTCTCTAACATAACGAATGAGCTACATACGCTACATCATTAGCGTATGTACTCCTACCATAACGAGTGGTCCAACTAGTCTAACGAATGAACCCCATTCAATATATAATTCATAGGGAATGGGCCATATAACATCATAGCTTAATAACTAATCTACCCCTAACTTATTCGATCAGCTGCAGACAACAAATCATGCAATAACATAAACAAATAATCGTTTGAATGGATTAGAAACATGTTATTGAATTCATATTTGAACTATGAATCAACTAGTATTATCAAAGTTAATGAAGTCGAAACTAACTTAATACAAACAAGCCACAAAATGTTTCATATGGAAGAAGAATTTTGTCTAAATATAGCCAAAAGATTATAAGCTGTTGCTTCCCTCAACCTTTGCTCATGATATTCATCTGATTTTTTTGTAGAGAAGGTATTGTAATCTAGTGAATATGTGTAGTGAAAATGTGTTAATGAAGAAGGGGCTCTCTTCTTCATTTTATACAAGTGTGAAAGCACAAATGCGCTAAATATGAAAACGACATCTAACACATCCTGTTACAAACAACTAATAAGCTAAATCAAACAACTGATACACAAAGGAATCCTAAGTTAACTGCTGATCTTTTGTAGCAACTAATGAGAGAACATTAGTTGTTTGTCTTCAATTCTTTATTCTTAAGTTGTTTGTAAAATCAATTGATAGTCTTCAGTATATTCATCATGTAATTTGTTATTGGCACTTTAGGAGTAATAGTTTGATTTCACCATAATGGAGAACAATTGATGTTTGAACCATTAGTTGTTTCATTTCTGGCTATCAGTCATTTGCAAGGTTCAACAATATCCCCATGGATTGATGATACCAAAACCATTTAATCTTTTGGCAGAAGACTTCTGGAATTGCTTCAAATAACCGCTATTATCTTGACAACCTTTTCACCGAAGACTTATGGAATTACTTCAAAAAATCAGCTCCCAAGGTGTCATCCTTTTCCATTTTAAATGGAAGATTTATCGGTACTATCAAAATTTCTTCAACAACTATGAGAACATCGTATAGTTGAACATCTCTTGACTCTTCGTTATCCCATTTAATTGTCACATGGGTTTGGTATTTCTTGGGATACCATCCTGTGATCTTGGGCTTTGTTAAAAATGTCTAGGTGTTGAAGAAGGTGTTGTTTTTAAGCTATGGACCCTAAATAAAAGTTGAGTATTCATTTAGCTTCATCTGCAAGAAGTCTTTCCGCTTGTAGAATTTCTTCAGTAGTTAGTTGTCTTTTCCTTTTGGCTAATACTTTTCCCCTTGCCAAGTCACTAGCGGTTATTTGAGTGACTATGGCAGTACTTTCAACTTTTCTTTGTCTTCTAGGTAACTTGATTTCATACATAGCTTTTGTTGTAGGATACTTATCTGGATTCTTCTTTCTTTCTTGTACAACATCTCTATAAGCAATCCTTATCTCGTTTATGCCCCATCAGGCAGTCTCTCTTCTGGTATGGAACTTAGCTTCATCAAGTTTAATCTTCTTCTTTAGGACAACCCTTTACTTTTCATCTATTGATATGTTCTTAGCCACTTCCCAATCAGGTTCATACTCAGTTTACATTTCTTCATAAGTCCATCCTCTGAATTTGTTGGAAGATACATTGTATTTAGCATGCCATTGAAGCCATAAGAATGATCTGGTGTTGACTTCCATCAATAGTGCGCTCACAAACTAATAAATTATAATTTTTCACTACAATTCCACTACTTTACATAGATATGCAATTTCTCAATTAGTTGATATGTGTGAATGTGGCTATGTGTTTATTTTTTGTTATGGTTGTTAATATCTCATCCTCATTAATATGATCATACGCTGCCGGAGTAACTCTACCCATTTGGGACGTGGGAAATGACCCTTTTAAATTATTTTTATGCTAGTTGTAGTAATTCATGTTTATCGCAAGGAATTGTCGTTTTCAATATATATATATATATATATATATATATATATATATATATATATATACAAAAACTGTGATTACTTGCTCAACCTTATGTTGACAAACTGTATTTTTCACGCATGACACAGTTAGCTTTTTGGGATGAAGCAAATATTGAAGTTTAGATGACACCTTAGGTTGCCATGATGAATAAAGGACACGTTTATTTTTAAACTTTTGGTTGTAACATTATTTTTCTTTGAGAACAATGTCATGTTTGTGCTTTGCGTACTTGATATATGAAATGGATAATTTAGATATTTACACGTGTAATTTAAATTAGTGTCTTTTGAGCTATGATACAAATTATGTCACCTCCGACATGTTCCGCCGTAGGTTGGGACATGACATCATGTACTTATGGTTGGTATTATTGCATGAGGCATTTGAATCGAGAAAATTTCATATGGCATATATACTTTAAACTTATGAATTCTCACCAATTTAAATGTTGACAAAATATATTATTTCAACGTGCTACAAGTTGAATCAATGGCGTGTTAAGGATGAATATCATTAGCTTACCTTAGGTTATTTAAATAAAGCACTTATTTGTTATTCGATGAATTGTTTATTGTTACCTTTTTATTTATGAACAAATGTGTACTTATTATGTTATGAAATGAAATAAATATTATTATTTTCACTTTAATAGTGATACGTGCTTATAAGTGATCTATAAGTTACACCCAGGCGTATTCCGCTTCAAGCCGGGGTGTTACACAAAGGGTCCAATTTTCAATCCAAATCTCGTTTAATCCAAATCATATTTCAAGCAAGCACGAAACTTTGAATGGATTTAAATCAATTTTGGAATATGCCACCATTATTATCTCCCCTTCTCCCTCCCTTCCCAGATCTAAATTTTTTTTTCAATCTTGATTTCTATTATTTCTCACCATGGATTCCCGGATCTCTGGTGCAGTGGGGGATCTTACTTTGATGATTATTTTTGTAAGGTTGAAGAAGATAGGTGGGGTCCACTTTCAACAACAACAATAATAATAATGAGGGGTATTGGTGTCTCCTAATAAGATTTTTAAATTTGGCTTCACGAAAGGGGTCCAATTGCAAAATTATACTGACCACGGGGCGATATATGCAAAACTACCACCACGGAGTTTATTCCTGCAAAATGTATTAACCACATGGGTTATTTCTTCACTTAAATCTTGTGAATAATTATGTTCGGGTGAGTTATAATAATACAAAACTTATTAATTTTTAGAAGGTATTTGTCACACCCCGGAAACCTTAGTCAAGTCAGCGGATACTTATCTTTTGGGTCATAACAGATGCCGATAGGCAATCATAACAAAGTAGAATAATTAATAATAAAAGTTTAACTTTTATTTAATATAAAGTATTTTTATTACATGATCATAGTTTTACTCGTGCTACCACACGGTTTATTACAATCTCAGTCTCCACATTATTCAAACATACTTCCATCGCTCTCTTTTCCATATCTCCTCGAAACCATCACTTACCTGAAAAACATATTAAAATAAACGTCAACAAGAATGTTGGTGAGTTATCTTTATTGAAAATAATACACACACACACACACACACACACGTAATATAATTAAAGTATGGCCATCGAAACTTTAATATAACTCATCCTAGAATCATAGTAAACAGTATAATATCAAAATATCGGGAAATGTAGTAAACATGTACATGTAAATTCTCACCATACAATGGTTCCACGACCATTCTTTTTATAATCTATTACCATAAGCAATGATAGTAATTTTTTCTTACTGTTCTTTTAACATGGTAATTATATCTTTAAAATCCATAATAAAACATAGCATTTTATCTTTTAACAAATTGTATGGTTGTAGACTAGCAAGGAATACAACAAGTGTATGACTATCAAACTTGATAACTCGATACCTACCATACTCAAAATATTCTCACTTTTAACCCAACGTGATTGGAAGTGGGGGTGTCACCCCAATAGATCTACTAATATTTTTGTGCCCTTATTAATTCGGTTAACAGTTATTTAACCAATTATTGACTCATCCCACTTTTTACACGGTTTGTAAAATAAAATGCTTTATAAAAATTTCAATAAAATCAGTAGAAAACGAGGGGTCGATAGAGAAACTCACTGTTGAAGCTTTTCGTTCCAAAAATTGCGTGTCCTATATTAGTACATGTTTTGTTATTAAAATTTGGTTTGAGTTTTAGTTTGTAAAAGTCATTTATTTGTTAATCCTGGTCTAATGTCCACACAAGCACATAAGCAATTAAATTCCTATCAAGTTAACGAGTACGTGTAGTTCGTGTTGGTGCATGATGCCAGTAGTTCAATATCTCGTGTTTATTTGTGTCTGTAATCGTTTTAACTGTTTGTTTTGTGTTGAACGGGTTATTATATGTTCGCCCTTGTTTTAGGCGAACTTGATGTCAGCGAAGTTAAGACAACTTCGCCTAGTATGTTAGGCGAAGTTGACGAGTGTTATAAACCCATAACTTCGGCTGTTTTGAGTAGATTTTTGACGATTGGTTTTGTGATTCTCTGAGTCACGTGTTTGTTACCTTGGTTATTAAGCATTGCAATATATCAAGTATTATCTTATATTCTTGTGTGTTTACGTATATTCAATGAATTAATCGTCTTGACACTCGTATCGTATACGTGGAGATTCCGCACCCTCGTGTTACGAGATACTCCTGTGAAGATCCGGCTGGGAACCTACAATTGGTATTAGAGCATTTTGCTCGTGATTGTGTGGTTCGGGATTATCACACGGATGTTAAGATCGTTCGGTTAGACTATTCGCGGAACGAGTTTACGTTGAAAAACGTCGTTTTTGTAAGTTGTTCCTCATCACTCTTCAAGTACACCTTCAAATCACCCCCTCGTCCCTCAAAATCAACCTAACTAAACCTGCAAAACTCCATTGTTCTTCTGGCGAAGTTGTGTAACATCATAAATATTATAATGTTAGATTATAATATTAAATAAAGATTTCGTTAAGTTGTCTTATGTTAAATAATTATTTGGTATTTAATTAAGAGAGTTGTGTTAAGTTATCGGTCGTTAACATCTAACTAATATTACACATAGAAAAGATCATGGACTTAGAATAATTAAAAGGATTAAAGAGTAATGGGCTTTAAAGTCCATGGGCTTAAAGAGGATATAAATACCCCTTAAACCATTCCAAAACCCTAACTCTTATTCCATCCTTTCCATAATCTCTACACACACTCCAAACACACACACACACACTTTCCTTATTATACTTAAATGGCCAAGAGAGAAAGAAAGAGATCCGAGACCAAATCAAGCTAACTATTACTAGATCTTCAACATACAAGTTAGATCCAAGGATTAAGATCCATAAAAAAGCTAGCCGAAACCAAACGAACCCATAAAGGTATGTTCTTGATCTTAAAGTTTATATTTTAATAAACGATTAGTCTTGAAACTTGAATCTAGAGCATATCGGCTATAAACGAACCTTAAAGTAACAAACTTGATGTTAAAAATGAAAGAAACGAACCCAAAAGTGGAAACGACTCATTTAAAAGAAACCCTAAGATCTAGTTTTGAACGTTTAAGGTATAAAGATCCAAGCTTTGTGATCTCCCGAGCCGAGCCGAGCCTTATTTGAAAATGAACACGAGAACGCTTGCGAGATAGGATTATATGGTATTAAAGATTTGTAGTTAATAATAATAATAATGATAATAATAATAATAATAATAATAATAATAATAATAATAATAATAATAATAATAATAATAATAATAATAATAAACGGGCAGGGGGGTTAGACCCAATCTGCAAACCCATGGATCTGTATATACATACTCGCATACAGCCACACTAAAACCCAACAGATTGGTTACTTAATCATATCGATTATATTGTAATCGAGTCCCGTAAACTTGATTACAATGAATCTCGCTTACACAGAGTTCGTTCCCATTACCAATCGATTACAGTTTAGACTCGATTACAACAGTAGCACGCAAACTCGCTTACACAATAGGAACACTAATTCGATTACAATCCGAATTCGATTACTCTATGTTCGATTACATTAGTGGTCGCATATATATGACTCGATTACAATTGTAATAGATTCAGAGATGAAATCGATTACAGATGTTTACATCGAATACAATAAATAAATTCGATTACAATAAACTCGATTACAATCTAAATTCGATTACACCGAACACGAATACAATCGATTACATTGTAATCGAATATCATGAGATTCGATTACAATTGGATCCAAATACGAACAACTCGAATACATCTCAGATTCGCTTACTAGTCAAGTGGTTCAGAACACTGCCATAAATCGATTACATTGTAATCGAATAGTAGGAGATTCGATTACAGTGAGCTGAGCTTATATCACATACAATCAAGACCGATTACAAAGTAATCGATGCGTGGGGAGGGGGACTCGTTTACTGGAACGGTGATAAGAAAGATATAAGCAGAAGATGAGGACGACTTGATGATATTGTTAAGGAGGGTTGGGCCTGTGATGTCAAAACCCGGCCCAAACACCACTGGAGCCCATCTACAAACCCAAATTTCTTAGTTAAGCCCAAATACAAACCCAAACGCCCTAGCCAAGCCCAATTACAAACTCAGATCCTATTACACCCGAACACTTAAAACATATAACTCGATTACAAAATAGATGGACAAACTCGTTGCAATGTCTTGAATTATTTATAGTATACTTAACAATAATAAAGATCCGATCGCGTTAAGACTCGAACACATTATACTTATATATGTATATATATAAGTACCAGTGAGATAGATGGGTGAGTATAAATATACACATACACGTACCCACGTCATTATACGTCAAAAGGATAAACTAAGGGGTAAGCTAAAATAATAAAGAAAGGAAAATGAATATTAAATAATTAAAGCCGTATACACTAGGATTTGTATAAAATAAACTAAGTAATACAACGCCCATAGATTACTCCAGACTTAGCACGTATATTAATACATGTACCCTATGTACAGTTAGCAGGTCACAATTAAAGAAGGGAATTACAATAAACGGAGAAAGAAACAGGATTCAGGTGAGTTTCTAGCCCCATTTATGTGTTATGTTTTCGGGGCTGTGTGCATACTCAATGTGATTGTTAATACATTTATCCTAAGTGATAAGTGTATGCTTTATATGATTATGTGAATTGTAAGAACGATTGCTTGTCGTTACGTGAACGATCTTCGGATATTGCACATGCCGTCAAGGGGGAATATGTTGGTGCATGTTTTGTGGCCGTCGCTTGGCGAATAGTTTAGAATGTTTATGTTGTATGCTGTACACCTAGGTAGTGGTTCACGCTGAAAGTGATCCATTTGAAAGAGCATTTTCAAATGGATACTCATTCGATCGAATGAGTTTCTGATTCGATCGAATGAGTCTGCCATTCGATCGAATAGGACTCATTCGATCGAATGAGTCCTGACCGAATGGCAGCGGGTATAAATACCAGCTTTCAGGCGTGAACAGGTAAGAGTTTAAGGGATTTGCGTGCCCGGAGCCCAGGTGCTGTCCGGATGAGGGGGGAGGCCATGCTCGACCTCCCCCTGCCATAGATCGTGATTTCAGTGTTTAAACAAGCATGTAATCTTTCGTTTTTATCAATGAAATCGTTTGTTTCGTGTTTGTTTCTATCCGTCTTTGGTTTTCAAACCTTCCGTCTCGAACGCGCTCGGATCGTCTCGGTCCCGGCTGAACCAACAATTGGTATCAGAGCCAGGTTACCGCTAGAAAGGTCTAACAACCGATCTAGCAAGCCGAGCTCTTGATTTTATGCGTTCTGGACGTTAAAAAGTTGGTGTGTTCTTCGTGTTCTTCGCGTTTTCTGGGCTGGCGTTGAAGGAGTCGAATCAGTCCATTCGATCGAACGAGTTCCCCATTCGATCGAATAGGCCTATTCGATTGACTGATTCGATCGAATCAGTCTTCCCGCTCAAAAGTGTCAAATTCAAACGCCAGTTTTCCCGCCCATTCGATTGACTTCATTCGATCGAATCAGATTGTATTCGATCGAACTGGTTTCCCGCTCAAAGTGTCAAATTCAAATAGCTGATCGAACCAGTTCTTCATCCGATCGAATCTGTGCTTCATTCGACCGAACCAGTTCTCATTCGATCGAACGTGTTCCAGACCCAAAAAAAAAAAAAAAAAAAGGGTCTGGAACGCCCGCTTACACGAAAATTTGCCCAAGCCATTTTTATCAGTCAGGAAGCCTTCTGAAAAAGTTTGGCAAAAATAAAATTTTTTCGACAAAATTTCCGGGAAATTTTCGGTTAATTTTCGGGTCAGTGATGAAGATTTTTCTGGACATCCTATACAAGTTGATTACAATCCAGAAAAAGTTTGGTGACAGTGAAATTTTCACTGATATTTGCCGGCAAAGTCAGAGCGTTTAAATGTTTAATGGTTAAAGCGGCAAATTGGGGCAATGAACAAAGCACAATCACCTGAAGGAATTATCGTTTACAAGTTTAATGGATAACCCCTTGTTCATTGAGCTTCTACAGTGGTGATTGTTATAAGAACACAGAAGAACAGAGAAAAGTGTTTACTGATGAGTTATTGTGGGGTAGTCAGGAGCATCTGACTATTTATGGGCCAACCAAGTTTAATTTATTTTCCGCATTCTGAAGATGTCATCAGTGGAGATTAAGGAGGATCAAGCAAAAGAGTCAAATGTTCCTCAATCATCTCCAAGTTCAACAATTCCTGCAGAAGCTGCTACTGTTGAAGAAGTCAACGAAGTACTGTCAAAAGCAACTTCTGCATCCTGTTGAAGAATGGTGATTCGCAATCACGAAGTTAATGATGTGTCTTTGTCTCCGATGATGAATCTGCATACAAACTAATCTGTTTAGGGGGAGTAGCTGTGGATCGGAAGCCTCATCAAAGATTGCCCAATACATTATTAAGTCAGCGGAAGACGATATGAGCTTACACGTCTATATATTGGGATACACGCCAACGTCTGAGGGGGAATTTCTATAGTTGGTTGTTTTTAAACAGATTGTTTTGTCTGAAGATGTCAGCAATGGAGAACACTTTGCATCATTAACCGAGAGTTCAGTCTAAGGGGGAATCTTGCTGCAATGATGGTATTCTTCAACGTGATTATCAAGATATAGCAGAAGATTTGACTGAAGATTGCAAGAGGTGTCTACAGCAATTCGCAAGCAACGTCCAAGGGGGAATATATTGGTGCATGTTTTGTGGCCGTCGCTTGGCGAATAGTTTAGAATGTTTATGTTGTATGCTGTACACCTAGGTAGTGGTTCACGCTGAAAGTGATCCATTTGAAAGAGCATTTTCAAATGGATACTCATTCGATCGAATGAGTTTCTGATTCGATCGAATGAGTCTGCCATTCGATCGAATAGGACTCATTCGATCGAATGAGTCCTGACCGAATGGCAGCGGGTATAAATACCAGCTTTCAGGCGTGAACAGGTAAGAGTTTAAGGGATTTGCGTGCCCGGAGCCCAGGTGCTGTCCGGATGAGGGGGGAGGCCATGCTCGACCTCCCCCTGCCATAGATCGTGATTTCAGTGTTTAAACAAGCATGTAATCTTTCGTTTTTATCAATGAAATCGTTTGTTTCGTGTTTGTTTCTATCCGTCTTTGGTTTTCAAACCTTCCGTCTCGAACGCGCTCGGATCGTCTCGGTCCCGGCTGAACCAACAGTAATGCTATGTATAAGGTATAGATGATATGTGTGTATGATATGAAAGTAAGAGATAGAAAGGCAGAAAAGGGACTGGACCCTAATAATATTCAAGGCAGAAAAGGGACCGAGCCCTTTAATAATCTCGAGGCAGAAATGGGACCGGACCCTGATAACTTCCGAGGCAGAAAAAGGACTGGACCCTAACAATATCCAGGGCAGAAAAAGGGACCGGACCCTAATAATATCCGAGGCAGAATAAGATAGATTAAAGTAGAATTTGATTATGAAAGTATGAATGAAAGTACGTATGTATGTATGTAAAGTATGTTATATTATTAACTAGAACTCACTCAGCGTAGCTGACTTTTAGTATGCACGCAGGTGAGTAGGATGAGGCAGCTCGCTTGAGGGGAACACGTGGCATTGAATAAGAGGCTGGCATCAGAAGACTCAAGACGTGTTATGTTTTAATTATTTTGTTTTTGAAAGACAAGTTGTTTGTTTAAGACAAGTTTTGGATTGTTATGAATTGTTTTATGAAAGTTTTTATATTTAGTAAATGATTTTATTAACTCTGATAAATAGAACTATGTGAATGAGTAAATACAACGTCCAAATGTGAGGTACCGGTAATGGGGTCTTACAAGTTGGTATCAGAGCAAAGTTCGAGAGATTTAAGCATCCTACATGCTTAGACTCGAACAGAGAATGGGATTTAAGTAAGAAGATGCCAGTTCAAGAATGCCATGTGTCACTCAAGAAAGCTCAGTAAAGGTAAAGTGTATGGTTAAATAATAAATGTTAATGTTATCTTGATTGATATGGATAGAATTTCTTGCTTGCTTAACTGTTTAACTGTTTAAGATTAGAATCAGCACAAATAGACTCATAATGGGAAGTGTATAGGACACGGAAAGTAACGTGATCAGCTAATCACAACTGGCCATTGTTATTACCTGTTAGCCTTACTATCCTTGTATTAGATAGTTCCCTGAGTGATGACGTTTGTGTTTTCCCTTCCAGAATACGATGGCTGGATCTAGAGCAGTTTTTGGTGCAGGAAGTCGCACTGGATGTTGTGGCAGGCCTCGTCATGCCCAACGACCTTCGGTCGAAATAGCTTCCAACACCGGAGATGAAGGAAGCGCAGCTGGAGAAAACCCGAACAACAACGAAGGGTTTCAACTGGATCCCGTAATTCAAGCAGCTATTGTTCAAGCTGTAGCCACTGCTGTGAAGAATATTACTCTGGGAGGATCTGCTGGAAGCCGTGAAAGAACTGCTGGAGGTGCAGGTGGTGATGGTAGGAGAGATGAGGAAGAAGAGAGGGAGGCCTCGTGTGGGGCTAATTCTGTGAAAGCCGGTGACGGGAAAAGAGGCCGAGGCGGGTGCAATTACAAATCCTTCAAAGGATGTGACCCACCAAAGCTGACTGGGTTGGGTGACGCAATCGCTACTCTTCAATGGATAACCGCCATAGATAAAATTATCCGAATCAGCGAGTGTCGTCCTGACCAAGCTGTCGGTTATGCCACCCAATCGTTTGAAGATGAGGCGATGTATTGGTGGGAATCGATTGAGCAGAGGAAGAGTCGCGAGGAAATCAAGGCTATGAGGTGGGAGGATCTGAAAGAACTGGTTATGAAGAAATTCTGTGCTGACGCCGAGGTTGAGAGGGCGGAGATGAAGTTCCTGAACTTGAAAGCTGGAACAATGACACATCGTGAGTATACCACCGAGTTCAACCGAATGTCTCGGTTGGTATCCGATATGGTCAACACTGAGGCTAAAAGAATCAAGTGCTATGTAAGGGGATTGCCACAAAAAGTCCGCATGCTAGTCAGGACGAGTAAACCTGCTACTTTTGACTTTGCTGTCGAACTCGCAGAAATGGTTTATGCAGACCTAGCTTCGGATGATGTTGTGGTGGAAGAAGAAAAGAAGGATAAAAAGTGGGTCAATCCTGTTAAACGACCCGGTACTCAGTTGTGGAACTCAAAGGACAAGAAACAAAAGGCGTGGGAGAGAAAGTCGTGCAAAACTTGTGGTAAAGCACACTAGGGGAGAGTGCAGATGGGGTAAAGGTTCTGACACCTGTTATAAGTGCGGGAAGAGTCATGCTGGTGAGTGCAAGTTCAGTACAAATGCTTGTTACAAGTGTGGGAAGGTGGGGCATTACGCTCCAGATTGTACTGCAAAGTCCGCATGTTACAAGTGCGGTATGTCAGGTCATTTTGCTAAGGAATGCACCGATGGTGGAGCCGGAGGAAGTGGGAAGAAAGATGCTGAACCAACAAGGCCAAAGACTAGAGCCTACATGCTGACTCAAGAACAAGCTAAGCAGATTCCGGATGTTGTCACAGGTACGTTTCTAGTAAACGGTATTTCCGCTTCAGTATTATTTGATTCGGGTGCGAACAAAAGTTTCATAGCCACGCCATTTAGTAAATTAGCTAAAATGAAATGTTGCTGAGTGTCTGAAACTTTTATAGTAGAAACCGCTAGTGACACTTTAGTTAAAGTAATTAAAATGGTTAAGGACTGTAAGATAGAGTTAGAGGGACATGAGTTCCCTGTTACCTTGTACGATATGACCTTAGGAGGGTTCGATGTGGTTTTGGGAATGGATTTTTTGTCTGAGTATGAGGCTCAGATAGTGTGTAAGAGCAGAGTGATAAGGTTAAAGTACTTGGATGGTAGTGCGGTGACGGTTTATGGTGATAAGGAAAGTTCTGGGCTTAATGTCATTTCGATGATAAAAGCCGAGGGTTTGTTAAGGCGAGGGTGCGGTGCCTACCTGGCGTATGTTGTCAACGCTACAGCCGAGACAAAGGAATTGAAAGATGTTCCTATCGTGCGTGAATACCCAGAAGTATTCCCTGAGGATCTTCCGGGGTTGCCACCAGAACGAGAGATAGAATTTCAGATAGACTTAGTACCGGGAGCCCAACCCGTCGCGAAAGTGCCTTACCGTCTAGCGCCGTCCGAGATGAAAGAATTGATGTCCCAACTGCAAGAACTCCTCGACAAGGGTTTTATTAGAACAAGTGTTTCCCCATGGGGCGTGTCAGTGTTATTCGTAAAGAAGAAGGATGGAAGCATGAGAATGTGCATAGATTATCGTGAGTTGAATAAGCTTACGGTAAAGAATAGATATCCTTTGCCAAGAATTGATGATCTGTTTGACTAACTGCAAGGTTTAAGTTGGTTCTCACGAATAGATCTCAGATCTGGCTATCATCAGTTGAAAATGAAAGAGGCAGACATCCCTAAAACAACGTTTCGTACGCGATACGGACACTACAAGTTTCTCGTAATGTCATTCGGTCTAACGAATGCTCCCGCAGCATTTATGGACATGATGAATAGGGTGTGCCGGCCAATGTTGGATAAGTCAGTTATCGTTTTCATCGAAGACATATTGATTTATTCCAAGTGTGATTCTGATCATGCCGAGCATCTGAGGGAAGTGTTGGAAGTTCTGAAGGAAGAGAAGTTGTATACTAAGTTTTTGAAATGCGCGTTCTGGTTGCGAGAAGTGTAATTTC
This sequence comes from Bidens hawaiensis, assembly GCF_021521415.1. NCBI lineage: Eukaryota > Viridiplantae > Streptophyta > Magnoliopsida > Asterales > Asteraceae > Bidens > Bidens hawaiensis. The sequence continues at coordinate 230,585 of NW_027491956.1, forward strand.
TAGGTCACGTGATAAATCCTGAAGGGATTACTGTGGATCCAGCTAAGATTGAGGCGATAACGAATTGGAAGACTCCGCAGAATCCGACTGATATACGAAGCTTCCTTGGGTTAGCTGGCTACTATAGGAGATTCATCGAAGGTTTCTCCAAGATAGCCACACCGTTAACCGGTATGACCCGAAAGTCGATAGTATTCAGTTGGGGTAAGTTTCAAGAAGAGGCGTTTCAGGAGTTAAAGAAGAGACTCACGCAAGCTCCAATCCTTGCTTTACCCGATGGTGACGAGGATTTGGTTGTTTGTACTGATGCTTCGCATCGTGGGTTAAGTTGCGTGTTGATTCAACGAGGAAAGGTGATAGCTTATGCGTCTAGATAGTTGAAAGTCCACGAGAGTACTTATCCGACACATGAATTAGAACTAGCAGCTGTAGTGCATGCCCTTAAGATATGGAGGCATTATCTGTACGGTACAAAGTGTACCATCTACACAGATCATAAGAGTTTAAAGTACTTCTTCGAACAAAAGGAATTAAACATGAGACAGAGAAGATGGTTGGAGTTAATTAAAGATTATGACTGCGACATTAAATACTATCCTGGTAAAGCTAATGTGGTCGCCGATGCAATAAGTCGTAAGAATGGGAAGTCATTGCAACCGTAAGGTCATACCAGCTGATTATGAATTCAAGTCTTTTTGAAGAAATCATCAAAGTGCAGTCAGAGGTGTTAGTAGATGATAAGTTAGTGAAGAAAGAAATAATTTACGGCCAGAAAGGTGAGTTGATGGAAAACACTCATGGTGTTAAGACTAGGTTTGACCGTATGTGGATCCCACGCCATGGTGATCTTAGAGGTCTAATCTTAGATGAAGCTCATAAATCAAGATACTCGATTCATCCCGGAGCTACGAAAATGTATCAAGACTTGAAAAGAGACTACTGGTGGCCAGGAATGAAAAATGATGTAGTGGATTATGTTAGTAAGTGCTTAACTTGTTTACAAGTCAAAGCCGAACATCAGAAACCTTATGGGAAAATGTAACCACTTGAACTACCTGAGTGGAAATGGGAACACATCACTATGGATTTCATAACTAAGCTACCTCGTACAGCTAAGCAACATGATACCATCTGGTTGATTGTGGACCGTTTGACCAAGAGTGCTTACTTTCTGCCCATACGAGAGGCTATCTCGTCAGAACCGTTAGCAAGCTTGTTCATTAAAGAGGTTGTGACTAAACACGGAGTACCGTTATCGATCGTGTCAGATAGAGATACTCGGTTTACTTCAAGATTTTGGAAAAGGTTCCATGAAGCTATGGGAACGAGGTTAAACATCAGTACGGCGTATCATCCTCAAACAGATGGACAATCCGAAAGGACGATCCAAACCCTTGAGGATATGCTACGTGCTTGTGTTTTAGATTTTGGTGGAAGTTGGGATGATCACCTGCACCTGGCAGAGTTCTCCTATAACAACAGTTACCATTCAAGTATTGGTATGCCACCGTTTGAGATGCTTTATGGTAGATGATGTAGAACCCCGGTGTGTTGGGGTGAGATTGGCCAGAAAGAAATGGGAAGTTTATAAGTGGTTCAAGAAATGTCTTCAAAGTTCGATCAGATTAAAGCCAAAATGAAAGCTGCTCAAGATAGACAGAAGTCGTATGCTGATAAGCGGCGACGACCAATTGAGTTTAACGTTGGTGACAATGTGATGCTCAAAGTCTCGCCTTGGAAAGGGATTATCCGTTTTAGGAAAAGAGGAAAGTTGAGTCCGAGGTACATTGGACCGTTTAAGATTATAGATCGCGTGGGTGAAGTAGCTTATAAGCTGGATTTACCCGATGTGTTAGAAGTAATTCATTCAACCTTCCATGTTTCTCATCTGAGGAAATGTCTGGCTGATGACACATCTCACGTGCCATTGATGGATATTGAGGTTGATGAACAACTGAATTACATTGAGCAACCGATAGAGATTGTTGATCGTAAGGAGAAGCAACTTCGTCACAAGGTTATACCCTTGGTGAAAGTAATATGGAAGCATCGCAAAGGTTCAGATGCTACTTGGGAAGCTGAGGATGAGATGCGCAAGTTCTACCATAATCTGTTTAAGTAGTAGTTAGGTTTCGGGGACGAAACCTCTTTAAGGAGGGAAGACTTGTAACATCCTAAATATTATAATGTTAGATTATAATATTAAACAAAGATTTCGTTAAGTTGTCTTATGTTAAATAATTATTTGGTATTTAATTGAGAGAGTTGTGTTAAGTTATCGGGCGTTAACATGTAACTAATATTACACATAGAAAAGATCATGGACTTAGAATAATTAAAAGGATTAAAGAGTAATGGGCTTTAAAGTCCATGGGCTTAAAGAGGATATAAATACCCCTTAAACCATTCCAAAACCCTAACTCTAATTCCATCCTTTCCATAATCTCTACACACACTCCAAACACACACACACACACCTTCCTTATTATACTTAAATGGCCAAGAGAGAAAGAAAGAGATCCTAGACCAAATCAAGCTAACTATTACTAGATCTTCAACATACAAGTTAGATCCAAGGTTTAAGATCCATAAACAAGCTAGCCGAAACCAAACGAACCCATAAAGGTATGTTCTTGATCTTAAAGTTTATATTTTAATAAATGATTAGTCTTGAAACTTGAATCTAGAGCATATCGGCTATAAACGAACCTTAAAGTAACAAACTTGATGTTAAAAATGAAAGAAACGAACCCAAAAGTGGAAACGGCTCATTTAAAGAAACCCTAAGATCTAGTTTTGAACGTTTAAGGTGTAAAGATCCAAGCTTTGTGATCTCCCGAGCCGAGCCGAGCCTTATTTGAAAATGAACACGAGAACGCTTGCGAGATAGGATAATATGGTATTAAAGATTTGTAGTTAATAATAATAATAATGATAATAATAATAATTATAATGATAATAATAATAATAATAATAATAATAATAATAATAATAATAATAATAATAATAATAATAATAATAATAATAATAATAATAATAATAATAAAAGGGCAAGGGGGTTAGACCCAATCTGCAAACCCATGGATCTGCATATACATACTCGCATACAGCCACACTAAAACCCAACAAATTGGTTACTTAATCATATCGATTATATTGTAATCGTGTCCCGTAAACATGATTACAATGAATCTCGCTTACACAGAGTTCGTTCCCATTACCAATCGATTACAGTTGAGACTCGATTACAACAGTAGCACGCAAACTCGCTTACACAATAGGAACACTAATTCGATTACAATCCGAATTCGATTACTCTATGTTCGATTACAATAGTGGTCGCATACATATGACTCGATTACAATTGTAATCTATTCTGAGATGAAATTGATTACAGATGTTTACATAGAATACAATCAATAAATTCGATTACAATAAACTCGATTACAATCTAAATTCGATTACACCGAACACGAATACAATCAATTTTGTAATCGAATATCATGAGATTCGATTACAATTGGATCCAAATACGAACAACTCGAATACATCTCAGATTCGCTTACTAGTCAAGTGGTTCAGAACACTGCCATAAATCGATTACATTGTAATCGAATAGTAGGAGATTCGATTACAGTGAGCTGAGCTTATATCACATACAATCAAGACCGATTACAAAGTAACCGATGCGTGGGGAGGGGGACTCATTTACTGGAATGGCGATAAGAAAGATATGAGCAGAAGATGAGGACGACTTGATGATATTGTTAAGGAGGGTTGGGCATGTGATGTCAAAACCCGGCCCGAACACTACTGGAGCCCATCTATAAACCCAAATTTCTTAGTTAAGCCCAAATACAAACCTAAACTCCCTAGCCAAGCCCAATTACAAACTCAGATCCTATTACACCCGAACACTTAAAACATATAACTCGATTACAAAATAGATGGATAAACTCGTTGCAATGTCTTGAATTATTTATAATATACTTAACAATAATAAATATCCGATCGCGTTAAGACTCGAACATACTTATATATGTATTATATAAGTACCCGTGAGATAGATGGGTGAGTATAAATATACACATACGCGTACCCACGTCATTATACGTCAAAAGGATAAACTAAGGGGTAAGCTAAAATATTAAAGAAAGGAAAATGAATATTAAATAATTAAAGCCGTATACACTAGGATTTGTATAAAATAAACTAAGTAATACAACGCCCATAGATTACTTCAGACTTAGCACGTATATTAATACATGTACCCTATGTACAGTTAGCAGGTCACAATTAAAGAAGGGAATTACAATAAACGGAGAAAGAAACAGGATTCAGGTGAGTTTCTAGCCCCATTTATGTGTTATGTTTTTGGGGCTGTGTGCATACTCAATGTGATTGTTAATACATTTATACTAAGTGATAAGTGTATGCTTTATGTGATTATGTGGATTGTAAGAACGATTGGTTGTCGGTACGTGAACGATCTTCGGATATTGCACATGCCGTCAAGTGGTAATGCTATGTATGAGGTATAGATGATATGTATGTATGATATGAAAGTAAGAGATAGAAAGGTAGAAAAGGGACTGGACCCTAATAATATCCAAGGTAGAAAAGGGACCGAGCCCTTTAATAATCTCGAGGCAGAAATGGGACCGAACCCTGATAACTTCCGAGGCTGAAAAGGGACTGGACCATAACAATATCCAGGGCAGAAAAAGAGACCGGACCCTAATAACATCCGAGTCAGAATAAGATAGATTAAAGTAGAATTTGATTATGAAAGTATGAATGAAAGTACGTATGTATGTATGTAAAGTATGTTATGTTATTAACTAGAACTCACTCAGCGTAGCTGACTTTTAGTATGCACGCAGGTGAGTAGAATGAGGCAGCTCGCTTGAGGGGAACACGTGGCATTGAATAAGAGGCTGGCATCGGAAGACTCAAGACGTGTTATGTTTTAATTATTTAGTTTTTGAAAGACAAGTTGTTTGTTTAAGACAAGTTTTGGATTGTTATGAATTGTTTTATGAAAGTTTTTATATTCCGCACATGTTTTATTAACTCTGATAAATAGAACTATGTGAATGAGTAAATCCAACGTCCAAATGTGAGGTACCGGTAACGGGGCCTTACAAGTTGCCTTCACCCATACTAGGGTTTTAGCGAACATATAGGGTTTTGGAGAAGATAAGAATCTGCGAAGTTAAGAACTTGCGAAGTTAATAGTCTGCGAAGTTGTTGACAGCGAAGTTAGAGATCTGCGAAGTTCTTGACACATCGAAGTTACATTCTAGCGAAGTTGCATTTACTTCGCTATTAGCTGTTCACAGAATCTTGTTTTTGATTTTTGAGTCCCATTTCTTTCAACTATGACTTCGATAAACATCACTGAACTGGTAAAGATGGAGGTTGAAGCTGGTTCAGCAACTAAATCTCCAAAACTTCTTAAAGGTACGGATTTCGTTGCATGGAAGGATAGATTTGAACAATATGTGAAGTATCAAGACGCAAAGATGTGGGTCTGCATTCAAGACGGGTACATTCCACCAACATCCATGTTTGAAGGTCGTGAACAGATTAAGAAGTACAGTAAGATGGAAGACGATGAAAAGAAAATGTATGAGGCAGAAAGTAAAGTACATGCAGCTATAACAATGGCACTTCCCCAAGAGGTTCTTCTTACTTTCAAAAAATACAAAATTGCTAGAGAGCTATGGGAAGCACTAGAGAATAAATATGAAGGAAATGTTGGGATACGTACCTCCAAGACAAACTGCTGAAAACTCAATTCTTAGTATTCAAGTATCTGAAAAATGAATCACTTGATGACATCATCACATGATATTATCATCTGATGACCGAGCTAAACAACTACTCCATTGAATACAAGGAAGAAGAGATAGTGGAAAAACTTCTTGATGCTTTCCCACCAAAATGGGAGATGTACACTGTTCTGATGAGAGAAGATAAGGACTTTGAGAAGATTGATTTGGAGACGGTGGTAAATAAGTTACGGAATTTTGAACTTAACATGGCTCGAAAGGAGACACCTACTGATTAGGTTCAGGATCCGGGAATGTATGGTGCTAAAGTCACTCCAAACTCAAGTTCAAAATCGGAATCCATTGCCTACTACTCAAAGGGGGAATCAAACTCCACTCCAGATGGTCAAGTGATTCTCAATATGGATGGTGATGTATGTTTCGTAGCAGGAGGTAGTAGTTCCTCAAAACCTCAAACCACAATTGGTAATTTCTCAACCAATGCTTCTAGCAATAACTACTCACAGATGCCTATGAGTGTGAAATCAGCTGAACAACAGTTTGCTCTTTATGCCTCCTTCATTGCATCTTATGAGAACTACATCAAAGGAAAAGTAGTCGACCCTGAAACTTTGGATGAAGACTATGATCAGATCGATGCTGATGATCTGGAAGAAATGGATCTGCAGTGGCAGATGGCTATGATAGTAAGGAGGGTAAAGAGATTTATGAAGAAAATTGGTAGAAAGTTCGTTGGAGAAAGACCGGGGTTTGATAAGTCAAAGGTTCGTTGTTATAACTGTCAAAAAAATGGTCACTTTGCTAAAGAGTGTACAAATGAGAGAGTCGAACGAAGCCAAAACAGACCTGCTCAACAGAATGGGGGTGGAAGTGAAAATAAGGCTATGGTATCTCAACAAAACGGTGGATACAACTGGAATATACAAGTTGAGGAGGTGTTCGAACAGGCAAATCTGGTAAATATCGAAACTGGAGGAGGTGACAAAGAGACGGGGGAAGATCAAGCGTACATGGCAGAAATGAACGATCAACTCTCTGAGGTAAGTTCTGAACTTCATTGTGAACAATATGAAAACTTGTCTGATCAATTGAAAACATTAACTGATCAGTTTGTTAGTTTGGACACTCAATTTAAAAACCTAAAAGAAGAACATCACTATTCTAAAACTAAAGAAAACAATTACTCGGTAAAAATAAAAGCTAGTGAAAAGGATATCAGAAGTCTTAAAGCCACCCTAGCTGAAAAAATACAAGTGATTGATCTTAGTTATGAAGTCTTAGAAGAAAAGACCAAACTAATTGCTGAAAAAGATAAACAGATAGCTGATTACCAGTTAAAAGTGGTGGAACTTAACAGGAAAATTGAACAATTTAGAAATTCTTCTGCGATTTTAGATCATATCATAAGTGTTCAACGTTCCCCGGTTAACAAAGGGGGAATTGGATTCTCAGAAGTTCCACCACCATATAATAATAACTATACTTATAATCCTAGTAATCAGCAATCTGCGAATGTTGAAATTAGTCAGTCAGTTCCAATAAAAGTTTCTGAAGTCAATGAGAGTGAAACGAGTAAGACAAGTTCTAATGTCACAAGTTCTGTCTCTAGCTCTGTCTCGTCAAATTCGGACATGTCGTCCGAATCGGGTGAGATAAAAGAAGAGGTTGTGTTACTAAAACGTGGGGAGGACTATAAGTTTGATGAAAAGAAATCTTCCCTAAATCCGTTCGTCCCACCATACGTGAGACAAACTGATAGTAACTCAACCTCGACATCTGAAACAACTTTTGAGACGAAAGTTCAAAACAACAAGAATAGTTCGAACAGAAGTTGTTTTAGATGCAACATGATAGGACACCTTGTCGCTGATTGTCCTCTGAAACATAGAAAATCTAGAAATATGAGGCCTACTAAAACTGAGAATAAAATGAGTACTAATAATGATTGGACTAAAACTGAGAATGTGAACACACCAAATTTCAATCATTGGACTAAACCAAGATTTCAAAGAAATCAGTCTCGTTTTTTCCCGGTGAATTACCAAACCAACAATTATAATTCCGTTAATTCATGAAGGTTTGGATGGCCTCATAGCCAGTCATCTAGAAACTTTCGTTTCAGAACCCATAGAAACTCTCCTCAAACTGACTTTGGGAAACCAAGGTACTGGATGCTGGATAACAGGTTTAATCAACCCAAGACCAGAAGGTCTTGGGTCCCCAGATTTTAATCTATTTCTTTAATTGTACAGGAACAGTCAAACAGGGCTGTAAACGATATGTGGGTTGTTGACAGTGGCTGTTCCTGGCACGTGACTGGTAACAAGAAATTGTTACGTGATTGGAAGTCTGTTCTAGGAAGAAGGGTTATTTTTGCAGGAGAAAGTGGAGGAAGAATTAGTGGTATTGGTACTGTGACGAATGGAAGAATAAAGTTAGAAAAGGTGAATTTTGTGGAAGAGTTGAAGCATAACTTGTTGAGTGTATCTCAGATTTTAGACAAAGAATACACAGTTCATTTTACTAAAGATGAGGCACTCGTACTTTATCCTGGTTTCAAGATTCCTGAAACCTGAATCGTGATGAAGGCTCCAAGAGAAAAGAACACGTATGTAATGGATATGAGATCAACTGAGATGGCAAATGAAGAATCATGTCTTCTGTTAAAAGCAACAGAGTCTGAGTCAGAGTTGTGGCACCGAAGAATGGGTCATATACATCTTCGTAAGATGAACTACATAGTCAAGAATGGGCTGGTACTAGGGGTTCCTTTGAAAAACTTCAATTTTGAAGACCAATGTGTATCAAGCAAGAAAGGAAAACAACACAAGAAGCCTCATCACACCAAGAAGGTTAACTCAATTGTCAGCACCTTGGACCTATTTTACATGGATCTCTTTGGTCATGTTAATGTAAAGAGTCTAGGAGGAACTTCATACTGTTTGGTGGTAACCGATGATTACTCACGATACTCTTGGGTCTATTTTCTCAAGGCAAAAGATGAGACAGTTCAGTTGGTAATTAACTTGATTACCAAGGTGGAAAATATTGTTGGGAGGAAGGTTAAGTACATCAGGAGTGATAATGGTACTGAGTTCAAGAACTATCAGATGGAGATGTTTTGTTTGTAGAAAGAGATAGATCATCAGTACAGCGCCCCATATACTCCACAACAAAATGAAGTTGCTGAAAGGAAGAATAGAACTCTAATCGAAGGCGCCAGAACCATGCTGGCAGATGCTAAACTTCCTGTGGTGTTCTGGGCTGAGGCTGTTGCTACAGCCTGTTATATCCTTAATCGAGTAATAACTGTTAAAAGATTAAATAAAACCTGTTATGAACTTATGCATGGTAGAAAGCCTAATTTGAAAGGTCTTGAACCTTTAGGGTCCCCATGTTCAATATTAAAGACTAACTCAAAATTTGGTGAGAAAGCTGACGAAGGTATCTTAGTTGGGTATGTCGTTGGGACACCTAACAGATGAGTCTTTAATCTATCAAACAGCAGGTTGAGGTGGTCTGTAACACTGACATTACTAGTTACAAATCACCAAGGCCTAGCATGGGACCAGCAGAGGCTTTCGACTATGATAAGCTATTCAAATCTTTTAATGTGCCTTACTTGGATTTTGCAGACATTGATGAGAAAATGGCCTCACAGATGCTGTATGACGAAGAGGAGGACATTGTACAACATCCGCAATGTAATGAAAAACAATCGACCTATTCAAATGCGGCTGAAACTCTAGCTGTCTCGAATGAAGATGAATTCTACAATCCATTTCACACTTAACCTCAGCCTCACTCCGATGAACTCTCTTCAAATATTGAGAATGATCTGGAAGTCGGTCCTGTACAGACCACCAAAATTCACAAGAATCATCCTTTGGAGAATGTGATCGGCAATCCTTCTGATGGTGTACGCACTAGAAGAAGTTTGGATGAACACACATGTGTGTATGCAAGCATTAAAGACACATGTATTATAAACGAGTGCTTGTACACCTGCTTCATCAGTCAGATTGAACCAAAGAATTATCAAATGGCACTGAAGGATAGCTCATGGGTTGAAGCCATGCAGGAAGAACTGGCACAGTTTGAGAAGATGGAAGTATGGCAGTTAGTTGAAAAACCGCAAGAAGTGAACGCTATCGGTACAAAGTGGGTTTTCAAATGTAAGAGAGATGAGAAAGGGATAATCATTCGCAACAAGGCAAGATTGGTAGTTAAAGGGTTTAATCAACAAGAAGAATAGATTACAACGAAGTGTTTGCTCCTGTGGCAAGATTGGAGGCAATTCGACTATTTCTGGCATTTGCTGCACACAAAGATATGAAAGTGTTCCAGTTAGATGTGAAAAGTGCCTTTCTTAATGGTAAAGTCGATGAGGTGGTATATGTTGAACAACCTCCGGGTTTTCCCGACCCAGATTTTCCTGATCATGTGTACAAACTGAGCAAAGCATTAGATGGGTTACATCAGGCTTGTCGTGCCTGGTACGCAACTTTGTCAGACTACTTGCTAGAGAATGGGTTTGAGAGAGGGAAGATTGATAGTACGTTGTTTGTCAAAAGGAAAGGGGGAGATTTTCTACTCGTTCAGGTTTATGTGGACGATATCATCTTTGCTGCCTCAAGAGTTACTATGTGTCAGGAATTTGAAGCAGTCATGAAGAAGAGGTTTGAGATGAGCGCCATGGGAGAATTAACTTTCTTTTTGGGATTGCAGGTAGATCAGAAGAAAGATGGCTTGTTTATTCATCAAACGAAGTATGTCCATGATGTGCTCAAACGCTTCAAGATGGATGATAGTACCCCATTTGACACTCCAATCGGCGTCAACCACAAACTGGGTGCTAATTCCGACAGTGATGAAGATGTGGATCCCACTCAATATCGAGCAATCATAGGTTCTTTAATGTATTTAACTGCATCTAGACCTGACATTTTGTTTGCAGTTTGTCTTTGTGCTCGTTTTCAGGCAAACCCGAAGGAATCACACATGAAGGGAGTGAAAAGAATCTTGCGTTATCTTAAAGGAAAGCCTATGTTGGGACTATGGTACTCGAAAGGGGGAGAACTGGATTTGGTAGCATACACCGATTCTGACTATGGAGGTTGCAATCAGAACAGGAAGTCAACAACCGGTGGATGTCAGTTTCTCGGAGGAATATTGGTGTCGTGGCAGTGCAAAAAGCAGACCTCTGTAGCCATTTCCACCTGCGAAGCAGAATAATTGGCAGCATCGAACTGCTGCTCCCAGGTTTTATGGATACAACAACAAATGCGCAATTATGGTCTGAATTTCACTCAAACTCCTATTTGCATTGATAACACTGCTGCTATCTCAGTAACTAACAATCCCAGTAAAACTAAACATATTGACATTCGTCATCATTTTATACGGGATTGTGCTGAGAAAAAATTAATTTTGCTTAAAAAGGTTGATTCACTGGATAATTTTTCCGATCTTTTTACTAAAGCTTTTGATCGATCCCGTTTTCAAAATCTTGTTGAGCTTAATGGGATGATCAATCCCGAGTAACCTTGTTTTCTCTTTAAAAAAAAACATCACTATCGCTTAAAATTATGTCGGTTGCTCAAGTTTGAAGGACATATCCAAAGAATATGTTTGGTCCTTACATCTACGTGTAGATCATAAGGATACCCATTAACCAGATGACTGAAAGCGACCGGGGCGGTTTATGATGGGTTTTATTCTTTCGCTTAAAATTATTCGTTCATACTTAGTCAGAGGGACACATACTCGTATTTGGTCGGTCCGGCTGATCCACTAGATCTTCAGGATAGCCGTTTACCTAAAGACTTTGACTTGACCGGGTTTTTGAATTTAAAATCTTTTTAGAGAAATGATATAATTTTTCAGTCTATAACTTCGCAAAAAGTTTCAATATGGTGTTAAAATGAAAATTGATCCAACCTTGGAAAGTGATAGATAAACTGTTTTTGTGTGCTTAACTGGTGAAGTAATTAGGCCTAAAAGACTTTAGAACAGTCATTGTATGTTATGGTAGCTTTCTATGGTGTGTAAAAGTAGAAGTGATACAAACTAAATCTTCACGATTTACTGTGGAGAGTCATTCTGAGTTGTGCATGTCTCCACATACATCTTTCCGAATGATAGGCAGAAAAGTGATTACCCAGTCATACACGAGCCCGTGAGTGGTCTGATTCCCGCGAAGATAGTGTTAAGTATCTGCAGTGATCCAGGTTCGGGACTTGCAGTTGTCTTAGATTTGCAGTTGTATTATTGTCTTTGATTAAAAAAAAACTCTAGCTATTATCGTAAAGCCTTTTAAAGCTAGTCTCGTTACAAATATCAAGAAAGAGGCAAGAAAGAATAATTCAAAGTATCATAAAGATCGGGAAGACGATTAGGAAGGTCGACATGTGAACATTGCTTAATCAGACACTACGGGTCGAAGTCAACTCGGGGTGACTTGGGGAAAGCCAAATACGCTTTAAGAATATATAGGAGGCATTACAATATCTCATGTGATGTCCATCTAAATTTTGAGCTTAATTGAACCTAATCCGTATCACAAAAGCGGTGAAAACCATACTAAGTTTTATACCTACCTACAACCTGTTTCTCTATGTCATAATACCGTTGAACATGGATCTATGTGATAGCCACTTAATCAGTATGATTCCTGTTCGGATCTTTTCTAAAACATACAGGTTTTCGTCAAGACTGAAATTTGATCCCGTTTATTTAATTATCCTTATTTTTTTATGTATTATAGCTTATGGTATGTTTTCATAAACACTTGGTTACTTGGTTTTGATCACATTTTCTTTACTTTAGTCAACATCTCATGTGCGAAGTTATTTTTAAACGAAGTTGACTCTGGGCGAAGTTATCACAATAGCGAAGTTGACCAAGTGGTTGACCATAGCGAAGTTGTAAATAATGGGCGAACTTACCAAATGGGCGAAGTTAGACGACATGCGAACTTCATGTGGGGCGAAGTTAAACTAAATTCGCCTCCTGGGTTTTCTGAAAACTATATAACAGGGATATTGGTTAAATTTTGTCAAACTTTTAAACTTCTAAACCCTCGGCGAAGTTACTAGTTGAATCGAACCTCTCGTTTGTCAATTTTTTTCCATAAAAAAGGTTGGTCCGATCGGAGGAACACATAATCCATAGTGTATAAGGTTAATCGGTTTCTCTATTGTCTGATATGATCTTCTTCGTGTACCAAACCCTTCTCACAATGTCGGTCCAATTTGATTACACTTTTTTGGTGATATTAAGTTAGTTTATACCTTAATCGCTTTACCTTTGTCCTATTTCTACTATCTGATCGGACAATCGCTGCAATAATGGGGTGTAAATCTTGCACCGCTGTTTATGGCGAAGTTAGGGTTCCTGGAGAAGTTAATGTACCATGCAGGGCGAAGTTACAGCCTGATGATGCGAAGATCTGACTTGGCTCGTTTGTTTTGCAGATATGGCTGTTGTGGCTGGTGCTGGTGGAACTGGTGGTGACGAAGGCGGAGGTGATAAGAGACAGTTTTTTCCGGGTCACAATATGTATATCACCTTAGATCCGGATGCTCGAGGAATTGACGATTACCGTGATATCATTTCGTTTCTCACACATTCATGCATCTTTCATGCTATTACTACTACTCTACCGATCTCGCTACCGAACATTGAAGATTTATGGAATACGGTAGAGTATGACTGTCGTGTTGATCCACCTGTGATGTGTGCTACCGTTAACAATCAAGTGGTACAGTTCTCGACCGATCAAATAAGGGTAGCTTTACAGTTTGGAGTTGAAACTACAAATGACCCCACTTACTTTTCGGCCACTTTCCGAAATGGTGCTTTTGTTCATATGGGGTACTCGGGTCCGTTGGAAGATTCTCAGAGACGAAAGGGGTTTCTGTTAGATCAGTGGAAGTTTCTGATGCATGTGATGATCGTGTGCATGTCTGGTCGCAAAGCTGGTACGGATGGTATGGGTGCCACGATGCAATCGGCTATGACTGCTTTAACCTACAAAAAGCCCTATAGTTTCAGCCAGATGATTTTTTACGAGATTGATCGTCAGAGACGTGCTGTTGCGCGGGAAAGATTTTTGATGTATCCGAGATTTCTACAGATGATTATGAATCATGTAGCTCCTAATCTGCCACAACGACGTCCTATTTCGTATGTGGAAAGTGTGTCTAAGAGAATCTTTGCGCAATATAAGTCATCAAGTGCTCGTAGCAGACCTGAACTTCCTCCGAGGCACACTGCCTTGTTTGGTTATTTAGTGAACCCTGCATATGTTGCTCCTCCGAAAGATGAGTTTATGGGTCCTCCATCGCAACAGGCTAATATCCCTCAACCACCTCCTATGGTTCAACCACCTCCTGTGGTTCAACCACCACCCGTGGTACAGCAAGCACCGCCTGCTGATCCTGTTGCAGCACCAGAAGAACAGGTTGATCTTGAAGCTGCCTTTGGAGGACAAGGGTTCTTTGATATGGGATGGATTAATCTAGCTGCTGAAGTTCAAGCCTCAGTAGCTGAGGTGTCTGGTGTGAATATTTCCATGGTCGCTACATTTGTGGCAGATTCTGAGAGAACTGACTCTGACTCCTCTACTGACGATATAGCTGAAGCACAACAAATACTTGCTAGACAAGAAAGAATCCATGGCAAAACGAAAGAAAAACTCAAATGATAGTGAATCTGATTATGAGGAGGATTTATATCGGATGGTACGAAGATCAAAGAAGGCAAGGGTTGGTGAAAGTTCAAGAGTTGGTGAAAGTTCGAGGGTTGTTCGTTTTTCCCCACCATCGTTATTCGGTATGACTATGTTACCTGCTGCTTCAACTGTCACACTGCCGATAACCTCAAGTGTTCCTTTGGTAACCACGTCGTCATCTTTTGGTGTTCCTTCAACCACGTTTCAGTTTACAGCTCCAGAGATTGTTTCGTTACCGCCTCCGACACTTACTGCTTCAGAGGTGGTTGCTAGGTTTGTTGAATCCACTGTGGTAGCAACTGCTGGGTTACCTGTCACAATACCACTCACGGTTACTTTTCACCATACCTCATACATTCCAGCCACTTTGGGAATTCCACCGCCGTATGATCAAGATATTTCCCATATGCGGTTTGATTTTGATGCCACTTTGTCTAACTCTGAGAGAATTGCGGCTCTTGAACGGGTAGTTGCTGAACAATCACGTATCAACCTCATCCAGACACAAGCTATTTAGCGACTGGTGGTAGAAAATCAGACACAATCATCACTCCTCGTTGAACACGGTAAACTCTTTGATGCTCTTAAACAGTTCTTAGCATCTCAGGGGGAGACGAGCTGCAAGGGTGATGCATTGAGAACAAAGAAGAGGCACGACAAAGACGATGATCCCAATGCATCGAAAGATGCAGGTGGTGAGTTGCCAAGAACTGGCCAAAATCTTGGGACTTCCACATCTCAGGGGGAGTCTGATGGTCCGTCAAGCATTACAGGTGATGATACAGTGGTGGTTGTAGACGATGAAGGGGTGTTGGGATTTGATGATGATGAGATAGGTGATGATGTGTTAACGGCTGATGAGATTGGATAAATTGGGGAACAGATAGAGATTGATAGTGAGTTGGAAGAAGGGGAGATAGTTGATGATGGTGTATAGCATGATATTCCAAGTGGTGATAAGGTGAACCTGAGTCAAGATGAAAGTGTGCCAGACGAGTCTTAGTGGGAAGAACAACCTAGATGGAAAGAAGGATGTGCTCAGTGGTTCTTCAAGGCAAAGAAGCCTGCGGTACCAACAATGTTTAAGAAGAGTTACAATATGAAGGGCTACGATGAGTCAAAGAAAGGTATCATTTGCTGGTTGTATGACGAACAGTTGAAGTTGTTTGTGATAAAGCGTTATGATGGAATTCAGTATTTTAAGAAGGCTTTGAGATCACTTAACACCTTGCCTGAGTGTGAGGTGAAAGATTTGGCACATTTGAGATTGATTAATCGAAGTGATGACAACTTTGCAAGATGGGTTGGAAGGATTGTGTGGAAAGAAAGTGTGAAAGAGAAAAAGTTCGAGTTGTTGAAGCCACAGAAAGGGAAGTTAGTCGAAGACAAGGAAAGAGGCATGAGGGTTGATGGTAAGCCTTGGATGGTGATGAAATACAATCCGATTCGGTGTTTGAAAGAGGTTCCGATGAAGATGATGCCCAAAGATGTGTTGAAGGATCTCAAATGGTGGTATGTTGACTGCCAGACTGCTGAAGCTGTTATGGAAGATGAGGATGAATAGGAGATCCTGAGAGTGTATGATCCCATGCACTTGGTTAATTTGTCTCAAGCTAATTTGCATGTACTTAATGATAAGAAGATCTTCTATATTCCTCTGTGGAAGGATGAAGTTAAGAAGTAGCAGAGGGTGGTCTCTGCCTGTGTAAGACAGGGCGTTCATGCTTGAAGACGAGTGGTATGAGATTTTTGGATTACAAGACACGAGAAAGAAGATAGAGATATGAAGCTACAGCCAAGGGGGAGTCTGTTGGTGCATGATGCCAGTAGTTCAATATCTCGTGTTTATTTGTGTCTGTAATCGTTTTAACTGTTTGTTTTGTGTTGACCGTGTTATTATATGTTCGCCCTTGTTTTAGGCGAACTTGATGTCAGCGAAGTTAAGAAAACTTTGCCTAGTATGTTAGGCGAAGTTGTCGAGTGTTATAAACCCATAACTTCGGCTGTTTTTAGTAGACTTTTGACGATTGGTTTTGTGATTCTCTGAGTCACGTGTTTGTTACCTTGGTTATTAAGCATTGAAATATATCAAGTATTATCTTATATTCTTGTGTGTTTACGTATATTCAACGAATTAATCGTCTTGACACTCGTATCGTATACGTGGGGATTCCGCACCCTCGTGTTACGAGATACTCCTGTGAAGATCCGGCTGGGAACCTACAGTTCGGCTTTTGTTAAGTATTGTCTTAATAACTAAATTAATTAATAAACAAAGTAAATATATAAATAAAGTAAAAAAAATAAATTTCAGTTTCTAGAATGTTTTAAGAAAATATTAATTTATTATTTTTAGTGGTTCTTGTCGATTTTGTCGTTTTTTTGTCGGTTTCGCGTTAAAAAATGAACCGTTAGACTTTTCGTATAAAATATAATTTTTAAGTCTTGGAAAACAGTTGCTATATATATATATATATTAGTTAAGTTTTAGAAGTTATTTTACAAAAACATGTTATTTTTCATTTTCGTTAATATTTCTTAAAATAACAACTTTTGACGTTTTCTTGTCGGTTTTCGCGACACGAACCGTTTAAGACTAAGTTTTATTATCTTTTCCTCTTATAATATATTAAATTAGGTTACATACGATTATTTAGCAACTTTAGGGGCTGTTCTAAAACAGTCCCTAACCTCCATATCGGTTTACTTTTAAAAGTCGATTTTTTGACCGTTAAAGTTAGTGACAAGTAAAATAAACCAAGTAAGTCCACACCAATTATCCTATTAACTAAATATACACATTATAACATATAATTCACCCTTATTTCTATATTTGATCACATAATTTCATATAACACATTTAAATCAATTTTATGTTCCTAATTCATAACTTAAGTTTACTAATGATGGCAATAATCAAACTTATCATTTCATACATGAACAAATATCATTATAATACTTAAAAATCCAGATTCAAACCATTATTATGGTTCTCACAACAAGCCAAATTTACACTTTTCAACTATATTCTTTATTCCTATTTAGAATGTTCTAACATATGTGTTTAATCATGTATATTCTTTTAAAAATCAATCAAACATATGATCATTCTTATCATCATCAAATAATCAATTCATATCATCATCTATGCACGAATTCAAGAATTTCATTATTAACTTATTAAC
Source organism: Bidens hawaiensis (assembly GCF_021521415.1). Taxonomy (NCBI): domain Eukaryota; kingdom Viridiplantae; phylum Streptophyta; class Magnoliopsida; order Asterales; family Asteraceae; genus Bidens; species Bidens hawaiensis. The sequence continues at coordinate 248,299 of NW_027491956.1, forward strand.
CTTTGGAATTTCCTAAGTATTCAATCAACAAAGTTTTCAATTATAGTAACTTTTAATATTTGATGATTATGTCTATTTCAATCTTTCAGTCATGATTAAGTATGAATCTTGTTTATCTCATTCAAATAGTTTGACATAATTTCTTGCATCCTATTGTTCTATTTAGATTTTGATTATTTCATTATTCAAGTTTTCAAAGTTTATATTTCTAGCAAGTAAGTGACAATTAATCCCTATGATAATCTAATGTATAGTTTAACAATGTATTCTATCCTAATTCAAGTAAGTAACTCATTGTCTATAAAAATCATATATGCTAAGTATTCATATCATGATCAAAGATTCAACCATTCATTCAAAAAAGTTTCCTTATTTGGCAATATAACAATTTCAACATTCTTCAAGTATTATCTTTCAAACTAATAGATTATGAATCTTCTAACACACAACATGTTCTAAATATCAATCAACATCAATCCATATCACTTTCTAACTTCATCAATACAGATCATCAAATAATCCAAGTAATTCAAAAATCCCCAAATTGCAACTTACGAACAAGTTCTTGCTGTATTCAATTTTAATACTAGAAATTCATTGATTCATGTTCATATCATTAATCCTATTGATCATTAACTACCCAAAATTCATCCTAACATCAATCTCAAACATCAAATTCATCCATGATTTGACCTAAATATCAAATATCAATATTTTTGAAGATCCTAGGATGACGATGAGAATGTGGTGGTTGTTTGTGGTGTTCCTTCCTCTAATCCTCCTTCCTAGTTGCTAATCACATTTTGATATTGATCTTACTTGAATATGAGTGTTTGTGTATGATTTGGATTTTGAATATGATGTGAATGTGTTTGTGTGTGTGTGTGCTGTGTATATAGAGAGAGTAAGGAGGGAGTAAAGTGGTGACTTATTGTGATAGGGTGCAAGGTGGATTAAGTGGGGGTGTTTACAACACATTAGGCTAGTTTAGATGGGTAAAGGTTGGAGGTTTGAGGTCGTGGATGGGGATTGAGAGAATAGGAGGTGGAGGGGTGATGTGGCATGGGGGTGGCCGGCCAAGGGTGAAGGAGGAGAGGTGAAAGGGTTGGGTTATATCATAACTAGTTTGGTTAATCGGTTTAACGTATTGTGAGTTTTGGTTAATCATCGGGTCCCGTTTCTAATAATTTGTGTCAGACTTGAAACGAAATCAAATTCCTGACAATATGGACTATAGAAACTATTTTTCTGAATATAGTTTGTGCCGGGTCCTTTCTTGGTCCTTTACTGGCTTTTGCTTACTTATCACTAATGTTTTAACATATATTTTAAATTTTTGGGGCCATTTTATCATATTTATGATTTATTTATTTTCTGACCTGCTGCCCGAGGTTATTTCACGTTATTCTCGTTAAGTGTTAAAATTTGGAATTTTTGTTGACTTTGCATGCTTTTGAATATTAATAAAGGAAAAATTATATTGCTAATCATGATTACATTAGCGATAAATTTTTGCCAAGTGTTACATTCTCCCTTCCTTTAAGAAATTTCGTCCCGAAATTTAGGAAATGTCACTGGCTTCAGATTCTATAGGAAACAGATGAGGATATTTTCGTTTCATCTAGTCTTGTCGTTCCCAGGTGAACTCAGGACCTAGCGTTGAATTCCAACAAACTTTGACTAGCTTGATTCGATTTCGTATAAGCTTTTTTATTTTCTAGTCCATGACCTCTACAGGCTCTTCGACGTATCGAAGCTTATCGTCAACTCGAATATCCTCAACAGGAACGGTCAGTGATTCATCGGATAAGCATTTCTTCATATTAGAGACTTGGAACACATCGTGTATTCCGCTCAGCTCTGAAGGCAATTCGAGTTGATATGCTACCAGACCAACTCGATCGCTGATTTTGAACGGTCCAAAATATTAGGATCTCAATTTTCCTCTTTTTCCGAATATAATCACTCCTTTCCATGTTGAGACTTTTAATAGTACGTGGTCTCCTTCTTGGAATTCCAATGGTTTTCTGCGATTGAAGGCATAACTCTTCTGTCGATCTGCTGTAGCTTTTAACCTGTCTTTGATCTAGAAGACCCTGTCGGTGGCCTCCTGAACAATTTCAGGTCCCGTCAGTTGTTTTTCTCAAATCACGGCCCAAAAAATATGGGGTCGACATTTCCTCCCATATAAAGCTTCAAACGGTGTAGCTTTAATACTGGAGTGGTAGCTGTTATTATAGGAAAATTCAGCTAATGTTAAATGAGTATCACAACTCTTGCCGAAATCAAGAACACAGGCTCGCAACATATCTTCCAACGTTTGAATGGTTATTTTGCTTTGATCATCAGTTTGGGGGTGGTAAGGGGTGCTCATGTCTAAGCATGTGCCTAAGGATTTATGCATGGATTGCCAAAATTGAGAAACAAAACAAGCTTCTTTGTAAAAGATAATCAAAACGGGTACACCATGTTTGGCTACAATCTCTTTCAGATACCGTAGAGTTAATTTCTCTAAACTATCCTTCTCACAGATGGGAATGAAATGAATGGATTTTGTTAATTGATCCACAATAACCCAAATGGAATCGTGGTTATTGGGGGTATTTGGTAGTTCAGTTACAAAATCCATTGTAATATTTTCCCATATCAATTGTGGAATCTCAGGCTGCTGTAACAGTCCAGATGGTTTCTGGTGTTCAACTTTCACCTTTGAACATGTCAGACATTTGCTGACATAAACCACTATATCTCCTTTCATATTTGGCCACCAATAAAATTCTTGGAGATCCTTGTATATTTTTTTAACCGTGGGTGAATCGAGTATTTGGATTTGTACGCTTCACCCAATACTAGGTTTCGCGAATTCCCATATCGTGGTACCCAAACTCGGTCGATCAAATATATTGTACCATCAGACTTTGTTATGAATTCACACTCAAGACCTCGGAATTTCTCGGTTTTATATTTTGAGATTTCAAAGCTTCTCGTTGTGCATCTCGGATTCGAGTGGTAAGACTCGTCTGACTTGTCAATTCTAATGCACGATCACGAAGTGGTTTTTCTCTTTCCTTTCAACTCAAGGCATCGGCTACAACGTTTTCTTTACCGGGGTGGTAGCGAATGTCGCAGTCATAGTCGTTGAGTAGTTCTACCCACCTTCGTTGTCTCATATTTGGATCTTTTTGATCCAATATGTGCTGGAGACTTTTTTGATCAGTGAAGATCGTGCATTTGGTTCCATAGAGGTAATGTCTCCAGATTTTGAGAGCAAATACCACAGATCCTAATTCCAGATCATGGGTTGTGTAATTCTTTTCATGCACTTTGAGTCGTCGTGATGCATAGGCTATCACTTTATCACGTTGCATAAGCACGCATCCAAGTCCAAATTGTGAAGTATCACGATAAACTGCAAATCCATCTGTTCCTTTTGGAAGTGACATGATTAGTGCCCTACACAACTTCTACTTATGTAGCTGGAAAGCTTCTTCCTGCTTCTCGGTCCAATCATATTTCTTGTCTTTATGAGTTAACTGGGTTAAAGGTTGATTTATGGAAGAAAAGCTTACGATAAATCTATGGTAGTAACCATCCAATCCCATAAATTGTCGCACTTTAGTGGGTGACCTTGGTGTCTCCCAATTCTTAATTTCTTCAATCTTTGTGGGATCAACCTGAATATCATTTTCATTAATTATATGCCCTAGAAAGTGGACTTCTCGAAGCCAGAAATCACATTTAGAGAATTTGACATATAATTTTTCTTTCTTTAGCAATTCTAGGATTAGTTTTAAATGTAGCTCATGCTCTTCTTTGGTTCGTGAATAAATAAGTATATCATCGATGAATACTATCACGAATTTATCTAAGTATGGCTTACAAACTCTATTCATAAGGTCCATGAATACCGCAGGTGCATTCGTTATGCCAAATGGCATGACCATTTGGCATCATATTTCTTGTCTTTCTGAGTTAACTGGTTAAAGGTTGAGTTATGGAAGAAAACCTTACGATAAATCTATGGTGTAACCATCCAATCCCATAAATTGTCGCACTTTAGTGGGTGACCTTGGTGTCTCGCAATTCTTAATTTCTTCAATCTTTGTGGGATCAACCTGAATATCATTTTCATTAATTATATGCCCTAGAAAGTGGACTTCTCGAAGCCAGAAATCACATTTAGAGAATTTGACATATAATTTTTCTTTCTTTAGCAATTCTAGGATTAGTTTTAAATGTAGCTCATGCTCTTCTTTGGTTCGTGAATAAATAAGTATATTATCGATGAATACTATCACGAATTTATCTAAGTATGTCTTACAAACTCTATTCATAAGGTCCATGAATACCGCAGGTGCATTCGTTATGCCAAATGGCATGACCAGAAATTCTTAGTGACCATATCGAGTTCTGAAAGAAGTTTTATGAACATCTTCTTCTGCAACTCGTAGTTGATGGTATCTAGATCGCATATCAATCTTTGAATAATAGCTAGATCCTTGCAACTAGTCAAACAAATCATCAATCCTCAGTAGTGGGTACCGATTCTTAATTGTGAGTTTGTTCAGTTCCTGGTAATCGATACACATATGTAAAGAGCCGTCTTTGTTTTTCAAGAACAAGACTGGAGCTCCCCAAGGTGAGAATCTCGGTCTTATGAATCCTTTATCCAATAATTCCTGAAGCTGATTGGATAGCTCCTACATTTCCGATGGTGCTAATCTGTACGGAGAGGAGGTAACCCAGGAAAATCTTAAGGGGAAACTATCGGAGCGGAATCTTGAACCAGATCGATTCCGAATTCAACATGTCGCTGAGGAGGTAACCCAGGAAAATCTTAAGGGGAAACTTCTGGAAAGTCTCAAACTATGGGAATATCGTCTATCTTTCGCTCTTTGGCTTTTGTATCAACTATGTTAACAAGAAATGTCAAATATCCTTTGCGTAGCATTTTACAGGTTTTAATGATACTGGTGAGTTTTAATTCGGAATTACATTGATTGCCTTGAATAGCCAGGAATTCACCATTTCGGATTGGTAAACGAACTAGCTTTTCTGAGCATACTATCTCAGCTCCGTTTTTGGACAGCCAAGCCATTACCACAACTACATCAAAGCTGCCTAATTCGATGGGTAAAATATCGATATTGAACTTATGGTTCGCTAATAGAATGTTACAGTTACGTGCGACTTCACTAGTTTCTGTTAACTTTCCATTAGCTGACTCGATAGAATATTTGGTATCTAACTTACTGGTTTCTATCATTAGCAGAGGCTCGAATTGTTTGGAAACGAAACCTAAGTCGGCTCCGGTATCGAAAAGCACATAAGCATAGTGATTATTGACTAGAAATGTACATGTGACCACAGATGAATCTTTCTGGGCCTTTTTCGCGTTCATCACGAATGCCTTGCCTTTGTTATTTTGACCCTTGAGTTTGGGACAATCTTTCCTATAATATCCTATAACACCACATTCAAAACATTTCGGGTTTTGGGTTCCTGAACCAGATGGTGTGATCTTGGCGTACAATCGCGAGTTACATGACCAAAACGGTTGCATCAGTTGCGTCTCCAACATTTACCAGCGTTATTCTTTCCTCACTTGTTACATGAGAGTGTCTGTCCAAAGTTTCCTCCAGATCCTCTTGCATTATCAGCAAACATCCTTCCGGCACCATAGCTCTTCCTGAATAGTCCTCCAGGGCCCCCATTCCACTTTCTCTTGAGTTCGCCGGGTTTCTGAGTTACATTGGCGGGATTTTGTTCGGGCTCTCGGGTGACCGCTTTCTTTCAAGTGTCTTTCAGTATTCCAATAAGAACTACATCATTAGTCAAGCATTTTTCCAGTTATCTGGCTGACTGGATGGTGGTTGGTTTAGATGAGTTGACCATTCCTCAGATCTCGGGAGCTAAGCCCCAGAAGAACCTCTCTATTCGTGCATATTCGGGTCTGACTAGTCGGGGTACTAGTCGTGCCAATGTGTTGAATCGCTAGGTATATCCTCCGATGTCGGCACCTTCCATATTTAACTACTAGAATTCGTATTCGATTTTCTGGAGTTCGTTTCATGGGCAATACTCTTTCAGTAACATCTCTTTAAGTTCCTCCCAGGTTAGATGGTAAGCGGTGTCTTCTCTCAAATTTTGGATTAAGGAGTTCCACCATTCAAGTGCCTCATCACGGAATGAACACACCCCATATTTTATTCTTTCTAGAGGGGTGCAAATGTTGATTTTCATGATTGACTCCATTTTCTCGATCCATCAGATAATTTCTAAAGGTCCTTCGGCTCCGGTAAATTCTTTCGGGCCACAACCTTGATAAGTTTTGTATGAGCACCCGTATATCGTTCTACCTGATGAATTATCGTTTAGAGTTTCGGTTCTAAGAGTCTCTCCGGTTTCGTTATTAGTTGTGTTTCAGGTGGTTTGACTTGGATTACGGTTAGCCTCACGTTGATCGATTACCGTTTTTTCATGTTGGGAAATTAATTTTCCTAACTTTTATTGAAAATATGGTAATCCAGATGCTTGATTAGTAGTAGTTCATTTTGTTTTAGGCGCCATGATTTCTTTTTATCATAAAAAAATATTTTATTAGTTTTGTAAAGAAAAATTATATAACTTAAAGATTAGCATAGGATAATTGATCATTTAAACAACCATACAAAAGAGGGGGGAGGGGGGTCTATTACTACCAAAATATTATTCAAAAGTAGGTCTAATACATACTAAACCTTAATGTTGTCCACCCACCATAACTAAAGTAGTATAAAAAATAAAAAGTTTAAGTTAATTACACAACAACTATCATCAACTAACAACCATTATTTATGGGCCCAAACTAGTGGAGGCCCGTCAAGTAATGAACACATGGCCCAATAACATCATTCCTGGACTCCAAACTTCCTACTTGTGCTTAAGTGTTCACTCCTCAGTTTTCAATGAAGAGCACATAGTGGAACAAGGCGTTATATGCATGGCCGTCTCCTTCCTGTATGTTCTCTACGATGTTGAGGCGGTTTTTGAGATCATGGAAAGATCTCATATGCTGCCATCCTCCCTTCGAGGGAGGTAATACGGTCTCTATCGTTGGGGCCTTGCACTATCACTGGCTTCGGTAAAGGAGGTGGTGATGGTGGTGGGGCCTCAGTCGGGGGTGGGGCCACGGTGGAGGTGTTCACCTCGTAGTCAGCTCGGGAACGTTTTCGAGACTACACCTTAAGAGGTGTAGCCTTCGAACTTGATCCAGGGTGACCGAGGGGGATCATAGGTCGGAAAACAATCGGGGATGTGGGTGCACCCTCAGCACTAGACTCAGAATAAGTCAGTATCACGTGTGGTGGCACCATCTGAAAAGCATATTAAGTAAAGTTAGTAATAAGTACTTAATCATATATATATATATATATATATATATATATATATATATATATATATATATATATCGTGAGACGGGAAAAGAGCGTGTGTTTGAATATACGGTTATAGTTTAAAAAATTTTAAATATTCCAATTCTCTATAACGATTGGCTCTGATTCAAACTTCTGTCACACCCCGAAAACCTTAATCAAGGCAGCGGAAGACTTTAACTAAGTCATTTGGGTCATGCCAGATGCCGATAGCCAATCATAATAAAGTAGAATAATTAATAATAAAATTTTAACTTTTACTTAATAAAAAGTTTTTTATTACATGATCAGAGTTTTACACGTGCTACCGCATGGTTTATTAAAATCCTAGTCTCCACATTATTCAAACACCCTTCCGTCGCTTTTTTTCCATATCTCCTCGAAGTCATCACTTACCTGAAAAAACATATTAAAATAAACGTCAACACGGATGTTGGTGAGTTCTCTTTATTGAAAATAATATATATATATACATACGTATATATACGTATCATAATGAATGTATGGCAATCGAAACTTCAATACAACTTAACATAGAATCATAGTAAACAATATTATATCAATTTATCGGGAAATGTAGTAAACGAGTACATATAAATTGTCACCATACAATTGTTCAACGACCATTCTTATAATAATCTATTACCATAAGCAACGGTAGTAATTTTTTCTTACTGTTATTTTAACATGGTAATTATATCTTTAAAATCTGTAACAAAACATAGCATTTTATCTTTTAACAAATCGTACTGTTGTAGACTAGCAAGGAATATAACAAGTGTATGACTATCAAACTTGATAACTCGATACCTACCATACTCAAAATATTCTCACTTTTAACCCAACACGATTAGAAAGTAGGGGGGGGGGGGCACCCTAATAGATCTATTAATATTTATGTGCCCTTATTAATTCGGTTAACAGTTATTTAACCAAATGTTGACTCATCCCACTTTTTACACGGTTTGTATAATAAAATGCTTTATAAAAATTTCAATAAAATCAATAGAAAGAATATGCTTTTCCCCCAAAATACAATAAAAATGTTTCGAAAACGAGGGGTCAATAGAGAAACTCACTTTTGAAGCTTTTCGTTCCAAAAATTGCGTGTCCTATATTAGTACACGTTTTGTTAATGAAACTTGGTTTGAGTTTTAGTTTTAAAAATCTTTTATTTGTTAATCCTATTCTAATGTCCACACAAGCACATAAGTAAGTAAATTCCTATCAAGTTAACGAGTACGTATAGTTCGACATTAGTTAAAAGTTGTCTTAATAACTAAATTAATTAATAAAAAAAGTAAATATATAAATATAACAAAATATTAAATTTTCAATTGCTGGAAATTTTTAAGAAAATATTAATTTATTATTTTTAATGGATCTTGTCGATTTTGTCATTTTTTGTCGGTTTCGCTTTTTAAAAGCTGAGTTTTCGATCGTTAAAGTTGCCGACAAGTAAAATAAACCAAGTAAGTCCACACCAATTATCGTATGAACTAAATATACATATTATAACCAATAATTCACCCTTTTTCCAGATTTGATCACATAATTTCATATAACACATTTAAATCAATTATAAGCTCCTAATTCATAACTTAAGTTTACTAATGATGAAAATAATCAAACTTATCATTTCATACATGAACAAACATCAATATAATACTTAAAAATACATATTCGAACCATTATCATGATTCTCACAACAAGCCTAATTTACACTTTTCAACTATATTCTTTATTCCTATTTAGAATGTTCTAACATGTGTGTTTAATCATGTATATTCTTTTAAAAATCAATCAAACAATCATATGATCATTCTTATCATCATTAAATCATCAAATCATCAATTCATATCATCATCTATGCACAAATTCAAGAATTTCATTTTTAATTAATCAACCTTTGGAATTTCCTTAATGTTCAATCAACAAAGTTTCCTATTATAGTAACTTTTAATCTTTGATGTTGGGACTTATGTTTTAGACCGACGCATCGAATTTATATGTGGGTGAAAAATATATTATTTGGTCTCAACCAAGGGTGGATGGCTTGAAGACCAAGTCATGCTAGACTAGTATAAATAGATGTTTTTATTCATTTGTCTAGTATGAGTGACTGTATTGTGTATGTGTGAGATTTAGGGTTTTATCCCTTTGAGAGAGTCTCCGCCTCCAGGATGAGCTCTCCTGGTGGCGGCTGATATTTCTTAATCGATTGTATGTATGAATGTATGTATGTATGAGTGGTTCATCTTTATGAGAATCATTCGACTAATATTATCATACTACCATTTCTATCTTGTTTGTGTTTTGATTACAATTGTTCATCCTATTATTGATTGTTAATCAAATCAGGCTCTCTCCCAATACACCTCATCCGTCCAGACATCTTTCAAGAGTGAATACGAGTGAGATTCGATCCTAACCCTAGACCGAGCTCCACACCGTTGTTTAATAATGATTATTCACGTTTCCGCACCGGGGCTCAGACCTGTCAATTGATGATTCTATCTAATTCAATCTTTCAATCATGATTAAGTATGAATCTTGTTTATCTCATTCAACATCAATTTCATGCTTATTTGGTCAGAACGGTCCAGATCTGATGTAACAGTGTTATTTGGCTCGTTTTGGGGCAACACTGTTCATTTGATTATTTCCAGATTTGAAAAGGTTGATTATGATATGAAGATAGGTTTCTTTGATTTCGAGATGACTTGGATGGTGCTACAATAATTTATTTCAGATGCCAAAACTTGATTTTGGATTTGAAAAATTAGGGTTTTGTGTGCTCGTGCTGCACAAAAAGTAGATGTTTGTTGAAAAATATTGCCGATGGTACAAACTGATAAGGAGAATGTACAAGTCAAGAATGAACACGTACTAAAGGCAATTTCATCATTGTTTGTTGCAGCAGATGCAAAGTGAATATTCGAGCAGGTTCTGCAAGGGAAAATCAGTGACTGATGACGCAGAAATGAAGTTTTGATGTCTCGAGCATACTATGAACAAATAAGATTGGACCCGAGTATGAAAAATGACTAAGTGTTGCTCCAAGCACAGGAGGTGTTTTGCCCAAGCACATCTTTGTTTGGCTCAAGCACAGGTTATTTCGAGCACATCTTATATCGAGCACATCAAATTCGAGCACCCAGAGCATGTCCTTTGTCTTCTCAAGAAAACTATCTTCTTTAAGTCTCGAGCACACTTTGTTATTTATTCGAGCAGACTCTTTTTCGAGCATACTTTGTTTTGTCTTGAACAATTATGCTTGTGAAGAGAAAACTCAAGTTTGTGTCGAGCACACCCTTGCTCCCGAGCACACTTTTGCTCCCGAGCATGTTTGGTGGAAAATGAAAAAGCACTAAGTAATCCGAGCACACTTTTGTTTCCGAGCACTAAGTAATCCGAGCACACTTGTACTTCCGAGCACACTTTGTGCTAGTTGAAAATTGAAAAATCACAAGTGTTTTGATTTTCGGGTACACTTTGTGCTAGGAAAGTGCTTCCGGGTAAACTTTGTGCTAGTGCTAAAATTGAAAAATCACAAGTGTTTTGCTTTCCGGGTACACTTTGTGCTAGGAAAGTTACTCCGAGTACACTTTGTGCTAGGAAAGTTATTCCGAGTACACTTTGTGTTAGGAAAGTCATTCCGAGTACACTTTGTGCTAGGAAAGTGATCCCAAGCACACTTTGTGCTAGGAAACAGAGTTTGTGAAATATTTCAAAGTTTTGAAGAAACTTTTGAGATTTTTGGTACCGTTGACCATTTGACCAAGCTGTTCTCTATGGAAGATATATTCCAGGGGTATTTTGGTAATTTTTCTCCAATCATCAACAAGCTTATGGAATTCAAACCTCATCCAATTTCACGACTTCATCAAGAGCTTTACAAGAACAAGTGTTGACCAAGCTTAAGGATTTAATCACATTAAGTGTCAACCAACTTTTGAATATGTTTATCTGAGATTTTTACAATCTTGATGAGGATGATCAAGATTGTTTCACCCACACTTGATTTGAAGACACATTTATTAAAGAAAATTGCAACGAAATTGGGGGAGTAAAAATCTTTGAATTTCATTGCAAATGGCATGCTTCAAATCAAGTAAAAGACTCGAGTTAAGGAAAAGTTGATCAAGATTAATAATCCAAGGTTTTTCAAAGATGTTTCATCGTTTGTCAGTTTTCAGATTTCCTAGTACGGATGAGAAGATAGAGTCATCTCAAGCAACAATGTTGAAAGGATGATTAGTAGAGTTCAACCTCCTATGAAATAGTCACTTGAACAGTCAAGAACGGGTTATGGTTGAACTTGAATGCTATCTTAATTCAGGGAATGGTTTGAAGATAATTTACAGGGGAAGAAACAGATTTGAAGAATGGAAGATTATTTGATGATCACAATGAGTTTATTTCCTTTTGTGATAACCTTGTTACTTGAAGTTGATCTTTGAAGTTCAAAGCCTCGTTCATATGCCCATACAACTATATCCAAAAGTGGTATAAGAGTGATGATTCGAGAATTCAAGAAAATAAATCATCATTAATTAATCAACCTATGCACATTAAATCATTCTTATCATTCTTATCATCATTAAATCATCAAATCATCAATTCATATCATCATCTATGCACAAATTCAAGAATTTCATTTTTAATTAATCAACCTTTGGAATTTCCTTAATGTTCAATCAACAAAGTTTCCTATTATAGTAACTTTTAATCTTTGATGTTGGGACTTATGTTTTAGACCGACGCATCGAATTTATATGTGGGTGAAAAATATATTATTTGGTCTCAACCAAGGGTGGATGGCTTGAAGACCAAGTCATGCTAGACTAGTATAAATAGATGTTTTTATTCATTTGTCTAGTATGAGTGACTGTATTGTGTATGTGTGAGATTTAGGGTTTTATCCCTTTGAGAGAGTCTCCGCCTCCAGGATGAGCTCTCCTGGTGGCGGCTGATATTTCTTAATCGATTGTATGTATGAATGTATGTATGTATGAGTGGTTCATCTTTATGAGAATCATTCGACTAATATTATCATACTACCATTTCTATCTTGTTTGTTTTTGATTACAATTGTTCATCCTATTATTGATTGTTAATCAAATCAGGCTCTCTCCCAATACACCTCATCCGTCCAGACATCTTTCAAGAGTGAATACGAGTGAGATTCGATCCTAACCCTAGACCGAGCTCCACACCGTTGTTTAATAATGATTATTCACGCTTCCGCACCGGGGCTCAGACCTGTCAATTGATGATTCTATCTAATTCAATCTTTCAATCATGATTAAGTATGAATCTTGTTTATCTCATTCAACATCAATTTCATGCTTATTTGGTCAGAACGGTCCAGATCTGATGTAACAGTGTTATTTGGCTCGTTTTGGGGCAACACTGTTCATTTGATTATTTCTAGATTTGAAAAGGTTGATTATGATATGAAGATAGGTTTCTTTGATTTCGAGATGACTTGGATGGTGCTACAATAATTTATTTCAGATGCCGAAACTTGATTTTGGATTTGAAAAATTAGGGTTTTGTGTGCTCGTGCTACACAAACAGTAGATGTTTGTTGAAAAATATTGCCGATGGTACAAACTGATAAGGAGAATGTACAAGTCAAGAATGAACACGTACTAAAGGCAATTTCATCATTGTTTGTTGCAGCAGATGCAAAGTGAATATTCGAGCAGGTTCTGCAAGGGCAAATCAGTGACTGATGACGCAGAAATGAAGTTTTGATGTCTCGAGCATACTATGAACAAATAAGATTGGACCCGAGTATGAAAAATGACTAAGTGTTGCTTCAAGCACAGGAGGTGTTTTGCCCAAGCACATCTTTGTTTGGCTCAAGCACAGGTTATTTCGAGCACATCTTATATCGAGCACATCAAATTCGAGCACCCAGAGCATGTCCTTTGTCTTCTCAAGAAAACTATCTTCTTTAAGTCTCGAGCACACTTTGTTATTTATTCGAGCAGACTCTTTTTCGAGCATACTTTGTTTTGTCTTGAACAATTATGCTTGTGAAGAGAAAACTCAAGTTTGTGTCGAGCACACCCTTGCTCCCGAGCACACTTTTGCTCCCGAGCATGTTTGGTGGAAAATGAAAAAGCACTAAGTAATCCGAGCACACTTTTGTTTCCGAGCACTAAGTAATCCGAGCACACTTGTACTTCCGAGCACACTTTGTGCTAGTTGAAAATTGAAAAATCACAAGTGTTTTGATTTTCGGGTACACTTTGTGCTAGGAAAGTGCTTCCGGGTAAACTTTGTGCTAGTGCTAAAATTGAAAAATCACAAGTGTTTTGCTTTCCGGGTACACTTTGTGCTAGGAAAGTTACTCCGAGTACACTTTATGCTAGGAAAGTTATTCCGAGTACACTTTGTGTTAGGAAAGTTATTCCGAGTACACTTTGTGCTAGGAAAGTGATCCCAAGCACACTTTGTGCTAGGAAACAGAGTTTGTGAAATATTTCAAAGTTTTGAAGAAACTTTTGAGATTTTTGGTACCGTTGACCATTTGACCAAGCTGTTCTCTATGGAAGATATATTCCAGGGGTATTTTGGTAATTTTTCTCCAATCATCAACAAGCTTATGGAATTCAAACCTCATCCAATTTCACGACTTCATCAAGAGCTTTACAAGAACAAGTGTTGACCAAGCTTAAGGATTTAATCACATTAAGTGTCAACCAACTTTTGAATATGTTTATCTGAGATTTTTACAATCTTGATGAAGATGATCAAGATTGTTTCACCCACACTTGATTTGAAGACACATTTATTAAAGAAAATTGCAACGAAATTGGGGGAGTAAAAATCTTTGAATTTCATTGCAAATGGCATGCTTCAAATCAAGTAAAAGACTCGAGTTAAGGAAAAGTTGATCAAGATTAATAATCCAAGGTTTTTCAAAGATGTTTCATCGTTTGTCAGTTTTCAGATTTCCTAGTACGGATGAGAAGATAGAGTCATCTCAAGCAACAATGTTGAAAGGATGATTAGTAGAGTTCAACCTCCTATGAAATAGTCACTTGAACAGTCAAGAACGGGTTATGGTTGAACTTGAATGCTATCTTAATTCAGGGAATGGTTTGAAGATATTTTACAGGGGAAGAAACAGATTTGAAGAATGGAAGATTATTTGATGATCACAATGAGTTTATTTCCTTTTGTGATAACCTTGTTACTTGAAGTTGATCTTTGAAGTTCAAAGCCTCGTTCATATGCCCATACAACTATATCCAAAAGTGGTATAAGAGTGATGATTCGAGAATTCAAGAAAATAAATCATCATTAATTAATCAACCTATGCACATTAAATCATTCTTATCATTCTTATCATCATTAAATCATCAAATCATCAATTCATATCATCATCTATGCACAAATTCAAGAATTTCATTTTTAATTAATCAACCTTTGGAATTTCCTTAATGTTCAATCAACAAAGTTTCCTATTATAGTAACTTTTAATCTTTGATGTTGGGACTTATGTCTTAGACCGACGCATCGAATTTATATGTGGGTGAAAATATATTATTTTGTCTCAACCAAGGGTGGATGGCTTGAAGACCAAGTCATGCTAGACTAGTATAAATAGATGTTTTTATTCATTTGTCTAGTATGAGTGACTGTATTGTGTATGTGTGAGATTTAGGGTTTTATCCCTTTGAGAGAGTCTCCGCCTCCAGGATGAGCTCTCCTGGTGGCGGCTGATATTTCTTAATCGATTGTATGTATGAATGTATGTATGTATGAGTGGTTCATCTTTATGAGAATCATTCGACTAATATTATCATACTACCATTTCTATCTTGTTTGTGTTTTGATTACAATTGTTCATCCTATTATTGATTGTTAATTAAATCAGGCTCTCTCCCAATACACCTCATCCGTCCAGACATCTTTCAAAAGTGAATACGAGTGAGATTCGATCCTAACCCTAGACCTAGCTCCACACCGTTGTTTAATAATGATTATTCACGCTTCCGCACTAGGGCTCGGACCTGTCATTTGATGATTCTATCTAATTCAATCTTTCAATCATGATTAAGTATGAATCTTGTTTATCTCATTAAACTAGTTTGACATAATATCATGTATCATATTGTTCTATTTAGATTTTGGTTATTCCATTATTCAAGTTTTCAAAGTTTCTATTTCTAGCAAGTAAGTGACAATTAATCCATATGATAATCCAATGTATTGTCTAACAATGTATTCTATACTAATTCAAGTAGGTAACTCATTGTCTATCAATAACATATATGCTAAGTATTCATATCATAATCAAAGATTCAACTATTCATTCAACAAAGTTTCCTTATTTTGCAATCTAACAATTTCAACATTCTTCAAGTATTATCTTTCAAACTAATAGATTATTAATCTTCTAACATACAACTTGTCCTAAATATCAATCAACATCAATCCATATCACTTACTAACTTCATCAATTCATTAAATCATCTGATAATCCAAGTAATTCAAAAATCTCCAAATTGCAACTTACGAACAAGTTCTTGCTATATTCAATTTTAATACTAGAAATTCAATGATTAATGTTCATATCATTAATCCTATTGATCATTAACTACCCAAAATTAATCCTAACATCAGTCTCAAACATCAAATTCATCCATGGTTTCACCTAAATATCAAATATTGTAACAACACTTCTAATCAATCTTAACAACCAAAACATGATCTTCAAGATGAATGTATGCATGTATAAGTGGGTTCAATACTTCCCCTTACACACACGGCTCATATACATACACACACACACACACAATCATTCATAAATTTAAATCTTTAAGGTCAATCTCAACTCAAGAACTCATAATCTAACCCAATCAATCATGGAAATCAACTCATAATCATAACTTACTTGAGTTTTTTTGAAGATCCTAGGATGAAGATGAGAATGTGGTGGTTGTGTGGGTGGTGTTCCTTCCTAGTTGCAAATCACCATTTGATTTTAATCTTAATTGAATATGAGTGTGTGTGTGTGTATGATTTGGATTTTGAATGTGATGTGAATGTGTTTGTGTGTGTATGTGTGTCGTGCATAGAGAGAGAGAGAGAGAGTAGGAGGGAGTAGAGTGGTGAATTGTTGTGATAGGGTGCAAGGTGGATTAAGTGGAGTGTTTACAACACATTAGGCTAGTTTAGATGTGTTAGTGCCAGGGTTTGTCGTCTCGAGTCTTTGTAAATTGTCTTTTGCAATTTATTATATTTTATTGTTAAGTGTATTTATGGAATTTATGCTAGTTCGTTAATGTAAAGGCTAATTCGTTAAGGATGTTTAACAAATTAGCCAAATTCATTATATTTAAAGCTCATTCGTTAAGGATGTTTAACGAATGGACTGTAGTTCGTTATGTAAGTTCCCATTCGTCATGGAATGTTGACGAATAGGGCATAACGAATCACTGATTCGTTATGCTTTCCTTTTGTGTCATGTAAGTTAATGAACTGGAGACAATTCGATACAAGTTGTATAACGAATTGGTCTCCATCGTCTATTTATAGTATACATATATATATATACATATATATATATATATATATATATATATATATATGTGCACACACACACATAATCATAGGCATATCATAAAACTAGATCTTTAAGGTATTAGATCTAATCTGATAATCAATATTGATTAAATGTAACACATTCCAATTGGTATCAGAGAATTTAGGTGTTGGATTGCTCTTGATTAAGTATTATTAAATTAGCATATGAAGATTATTATTCGAGTTTCTGGTTCGTTTAAGTTTTATAGAAATTTGGTTCGATTATTATTGAATTGACAATTGATACTGTCGATTATGGATTGATTTGGTTCGGATTGTGTTTGATAAGGATTAAGGTAAGTGTGTGTGGACTGAATTGTGGATTTGAGGTTGATTGGACTGGTTTTGGTTTGAATCTGTGAGTGTACGGAACAGAGGATAATTTTTGTGATAATTAGTGTTAGTTTGATCGATTAAAGGTTACGAGATAACTGAATTTGGGTTCTTGTGTTGGTTAAAAGCAGATTGAGTTGCGATTTGGAAAATTTGGTTTGGTATTGAGGTTGTATTACAGATTTGAGTATGGGTTTTGGGTGTTTGTGAATCTGGAAAATTTCCAGATTTCTAGAAAATCACTTGAAGGTTTAAAGATTTGAGGATGGCTTTAATTCGTTATTGCTGATGTCGGTCCCTTGGATTTCACCTTGATCTTAATCATTCATGTCATAACTCACACAGATTAATCGTGTTGACAAGTGAGTTAATGACGGGTTACTATATTTAGAAAGATATCCGTTTGTTAAAGGTGGAATCAATAACAAACATACGGTTGCAATGAATAATCACAGGTAGAAGGCACACTCAAGATTCACCAAAAGATTTCCATTTATATAATGTTAATCATACAAAAGGATAATTGATTTAGGGTTTTCTAGGAATCCTAAGACAGCCGTCACACAATATTCTCTCAATAAATGAGTCTGTCTTATCCGTATTGTGTGTTCTGCCTCTCTTTGGCGGCGTACCCTAAATATTCTATTTATAGGCCTGCCAACCTAGGACAGCTATCATTCCTTCTAGAAACCCTATCCGATAATACATATTCAAAATAAACTAAGTGTAAAACAAGTCTTCCGGGTCGGCTTTGCATCAATCTTGTCTTTCCGAGTATGCTCGGCCATCCTTCATAACTTGGTAACATAGAAGTGTGCTCGGGATCAGTTTCCGGGTAGACTTTACTAAAAGAATATTTTACCAAGTAAAATATTCACCGAGTAGACTTCAGTCTTCTTGACTTTGCCAGACTTTGCCCGACAACTCCTTACGAGCAACCTTGTTCTTCGATGGTCCAATTCAACTCTTTGCCATAAATAACTTATTAGCAAAGTGTACTCGGGAGTACAGTTCCTTGCTTGAGTTGAACCTTGCCTGATGTTACTTAGAGATATATTCCATTTATACATCAAGCTTGCTCGGACCATAATTATTAAAGAATACCTTGCCCGGTCTTCCAATCACTTGGCTTCATGGACTTGATTGACCAAACCTTACTCGGAAGAGTAAAATACTTGGTCTTGAAGAACAAACCTGCTTGACAAAGTGGACCTTGCTCGGAGATACCAAATCAGTGATCCTTACTCGGGAATGCACTAAATTAGTATACCTTGCCCGGATATCCACTTAAGAAGACTAATTGAAGTAAAAGCTTGCTCGGATCCCAAGGTGTGCTCGGATTCAATACTTAGCAGATTCTGAGGAGGTTGAGAAGATTCCAATCTTCCATACTCTTCATTTAGGTCAAATCTCCTCATTTGGGTCAAACTCTTGACCCAACAGCTGATTCGTTAAATACTTGTTTAATTCGTTATTAACAGATCCATGCCACGTGGCAAGTTTGATATAACCGTCTAACAACCTTGTTCGTAATCAACTATAGTTGATTCGTTATCAATTGTAGCTGATTCTTTCCCAATTCGTGCTTACTAATTCGTTACATTTTCATAACTAATTCGTTATCAATTCGCATATTGATTTGTTCAGTGATTCGTTACTTATTTGTCCTTGATTCATCATCCTAATTCATCAACAATTCATCATTGATTCGTTATAATGATTCGTCAGTGATTCGTTGGTGATGTGTCTTTGATTCGTTATAATCTATTCGTTACTAGTTCGTTAAAACTCATCTGCTTCGTTAAGTTACTGTTTCCAATTTGTTATCCTAATTTCACTCAGTTTGTCACGGTTACTGTTCCTGATTCACTATTGATTTTTCAATTTAACCCTCAAGTTTAGATTCTTGTTAAATTTAAACTTTTCAATTATCATGGCTTGTTTTTACGCATTGGCATCTCAAAATGTACTCATGCAGCAAATGTTACACCTCGATGCGGAAATTGGATCTCATTCAAAATGTCCAAGATTGATGAAATTAAGTGATTTTGCCAAATGGGAACCATGTTTTCGTGCACGTCTTGGTTCTGTTCATCCTGACTGTTCTCATTGTCTTGAAAACATTTATATTGTTCCGATGCTTGGTAGTGAAACAACTGGTTTTACTCCAAAGACTTTTTCTCAAAACTCACAAGAGGAAAATAAAGCCTTAGAGATTGAGACCAAAGCATACTCAACTTTAATAATGGCTTTACCTGATAACATATTTCATCAAGTTGGAAGTATCAAGATATGTGCTTCATTGTTCCAACATATTAAGATGAGAAGCATGGGAAACACAGAAGAAAGCAAGAAAGTGATGTTGAAGTTTCAATTTAGAAACTTTTATTTACTGAAAGGTGAAACCGTTGAGGAGATGCTTACCCGATTTAACCATTTGATAGCAGAAATGTTCAAATTGAAAATGGAGCCAACTGAACCAGATAAGATTGACACTGTGAAGAATGCTTTACCAAGTTCCTACTCAACATTTCTAATGGTGTTAAAAGAAAACATTTATTTCAAAAATGAAAATCTGACTGCTTCAGAATTCATGCGAAAAGTAGAAGCTAGAGAATATGATTTAAAGTGTCAAAAGTCATTAAAAGAAATTCAAGATCCATCTTTCTATGGAGGAAGTATGCCTTTAAGTAGCACTACAGCTCCGATCACTGCATTTCTCACTTAAAATGCAAATGTGCTATCTTCAACTTATAGTGATCCAAATGTATGTTTTATGGAATCTAGATACACTGAGAAATCTGGTGGATCTTCTTCTACAGACAACTTTACTCCACCACCAAACATGAACATGAAAGAAGCTGAGCAGAACTTCTCATTTCTGTGTGCTTTCATGACATCGTATGAGAATCTGGTGGGTAGCAAAATTGCCATGAATGAGTTAACCGATGAAGAATATGATCAAACAGATCCCGATGATCTGGAACTTATGGATCTTAAATGCAGTATGACAATGATTGTAAGAATAGTGAAGAAATTCATGCAAAGACTGGTAAAGATCTACCAGCTTTGAACAATAAAATTGGGTATAAGCTGAAAGTCAAGTGCTTTAACTGTCAAGAATTTGGTAATTTCGCAAATGAGTGTGATAAGCCAAAGAAAGAGTATAGTGGACCGCGAAATTATGAAAGAAGTACTGTGAAAAAGGGTAATGATGCTGACAAACCTTCTAGCGGTAAACCTTCTACTTCGGGATCACAAGCCTTGCTTTCTACTACTGATGGAACTGATTGGCCTCAAAAATTGTTGTTAAATGATAATCAAGCTAACTTGGCCATGTTCGAGATGAATGAAATATTTCAAGATGCAAAGGGGAATGATCTGTCATCTGACAATGAAACGTAATTAGATTTTGATGATTCAAGTCATATGCAACCAACTTCTTTCGCTAAGTTTGATCAGAGTTCATCCAATACTGTTTCTAGTGAAAACTGGATAATGGATAGTGGATGCTCTCATCATATTAACAGAAATATTAACCTCTTAACAAATGTCAAGAATATACAAGGAGGGTATGTAGCATTTGTGGGTAATTCGGGAGGACTGATCACAAAAGAAGGAGATGTGTCAAATGGGTGTATCACATTTGAGAAAGTTAATTATTGTGATAAAGTTGATCATAATTTGTTGAGTGTGTTACAAATTTGTGATAAAAAATACACAACCGTATTTAATGATAAGGAGTGTATAATCCTGTAACCAGGATATGTCATTCCTGAGGATATGGTGGTTATGCGATCTCCTCGATCGAACGATATTTATGTATTAAGCATGACTTCTAAGGTATCTACTCCAGTCGAAACATCTTTTGTTTCTAAGGAAACAGAAAAAGACACGATTTTGTGGCACGGAAGGATGGGTCATATTCATGTTAGGAAAATGAACTATTTAATGGCCAATGATCTGGTTGATGGTGTTTCCTTGAAAAATTTTAAGTTAACTGACCACTGTGTTGCTTGTAAGAAGGGCAAACAGAAGAAGAAGCCGCACCCATCTAAATTAATCAATACCATTGATACTCCACTGGAACGACTTCATATGGATTTGTTCGGTCCTGTGAATCCTGCGAGTATTGCTGGTGATTGGTACTGTCTAGTTGTCAATGATGATTATTCAAGATATTCTTGGGTTTTGTTTATGATTTCAAAGGATCAAACACCCATTCTGGTTCAAAATTTAATCATGAAGATCGAATCAATGTATAAACTGAAAGTGATAATTTTTAGGAAGCCGGCTTGTTTCCTGGCAGTGTAAGAAGCAGACAACGGTTTCCACTTCAAACACCGAGGCAGAATACGTGGCAGCCTCGAGTTGCTGTTCACAGGTTCTATGGATCCAACAACATATACGTGACTAAGGTTTGAAGTTTCTTAATACTCCAATTTTAATTGATAGCTCTGCTGCTATAAGTTTCACCAAAAATCCTATGTAGCATTCGAAAACAAAACATATTGAGATTCGATATAATTTCATTCGAGACTGTTTTGAAAAGAAATTAATTGATATTGAAAAGGTGCACACGGATTTTCAACGTGCTGACATGTTTACCAAGGCATTTGACAAAACTCGTTTTAACTTTTTGCTTGGTCTAAATGGTCTTAAAACACTTGTTGAGGTCCTTAAATAAGGATAATTATCTTTATTTTGTTTTTGTTTATTTTCTTTCATTTATTTTTATGTTTTGGATTTTGGGGGTGAAATATGAAAAATACAAAAATATTGTGATTTTTGTTTGTATAGAGAAAAACCAAAAACAAAACGATTGTGTTTTTATGTATGTAAAGAGAAAATTCAAAAATATTTTTGCATACTTTCGCTTAAAATTATGTCATTTACTTATATTTGAAGGACATATACTTGTATATGTTTGGTCCTGATATTTGCTTGTATAGGTTCGGGATAGTCATTTTCATGATAATGGAAAGTGGTTGGGGCGATTGTTATACGTTTTTAATGTATTCTCTCCCTGAAAATTATGTCGGTTATTTAAGTTTGTGGAACATGCTTGCATGATTTGGTCATGTTATCTACTTGTAGATTGATAGGATAGCCATTAATCTATAGACTGAAAGTGACTGGGGCGATTGAGTTTATTTTTATGCTCCTCAAAAATGAGTTTTGAACCAAAAAGAGAAAATGATAATACATTGATTATCTGGTCCAATATCCAAAAAGAAATAAGCTTAAAAGGCTGAGTGCTTAATTGTATTGGTGCATTGATAGGTCTTAAACAAGCCGTTAGAGTAAAGTATGTGATATAAAAATAAAGAAATGCCAAATTGAAAGAGGTGTTAGTCTCTACCAAAATTCTTGGTAATGATGGCAGAAATGTAATAGCCTATCATACTCAAGCCTTATATTTGTCTGATCGCCAAAAATAAAATAAAGCAAATAACAAGCATTAGGATTCTGGACATTGTGAGTGTTTATGCGGCTTAATCATCTGGGTATTTATATGCATGAATATTTCAAACGCTTTTAGAGCAAACCCAAAGTCATTAAACTTAATCACCGCTGTACATCGTACAAATTAAACTACTGACTTGATCAAAATCCACTGTTAGTCATACATTTGTTTCTCCCTTGCGCGCGTCTCAATACAAGTAAGAAACAGAACCCAGGGGATACAATGTATGTAAACCTACAGATGGACTCGTGCATACTCGCTCACATGAAAAGAAACATGGTGCATTGCTCAAAAATTTCTATAATTTCAAAATTTTGATCGACAATATAATGGTTTAAGTCAAGTTGGGGCGATACGGTAAAACTCAAATTAAGCTAGAACCAAGATTAGAGGCTGATAGTTTCTAATATTTTGTGCTCTAATTGAATATTTAATCATATAACAAAAATGCTTGAAAGTTTGTTATAAGATTTAAGTGGAAAACAATATGAATGATCGACTTAACGCCAGACATAACAACGTTGAAATATAAAACTTCGGTGGAAGGGCAATTTGGTCAATATGATTCTCTGCTTAAACTCACAAAAACATGCATTGCTTTCGTAAACCACTCAAAAATACAAAAATATTTTGTTTTCTAGTTTAGTTTACTTTTCGGATTTAAATGTAAATGTTAGAAAAATTTAGGAAAAATAAAAACAAAATTTCTTATTTTATCTTTTACATATTATTTAATATTTTTTTTAAGTTAAACTTTAAGTTAAGTGTAAAACACGTTAAGGTATTACATCTTACCACGCTGGGTAAGGATTGAAAGGCACAAGGTAATCAGAACACGGGTTTCGTTGAGTTATTTATTTATTTATTCTTTTAATTATTTAATTATTTAATTCTTTTAAATTAATAATAAATAAAAGAAAATGAAAAGGAAAAGGACTTTAAGGTAAATTCGTTATTTGATGATAACGAATGGGGTTATTCTGATAACGAATTACATCAATTCGTTATCCTCTAATTTGCTTCCGCCACTCTGTAACGAATGACCCAATTCGTCATCTAATATTTAACGACTTAAGCACGAATTACTCTTAGTTCGTTATTACTTTGTGATAAGTTTTAACGAATTAATCATTCGTGGCCACATATTACGAATGAGATAACGAATTGGCTAATTCGCCGTTTTTGAAATAACGAATCAGCTGATTCGTTGTCTTGGGAAGTATGCTGATTCGTCATATATAAGGAACCGTGGAGAACGATTCAGTTCATTCGTTCAATATTTTTCCTTCTTCCTTAAGCAAACTGATGTAATACAATGTGTACACCTTTTAGAATCAAATTATCCTCTTATTTTGGTAAAACTCCATGCAAGTTCGTTGTATTCGGTACTTATTTGAGTTATTTATGAACTTGCAGGTCCGGGCGCCCGCCCGACGAAGAAACGATGAAAAGATGGTGTTTTTCGGACAAAAATCAAGAATCTTCCAAAAGTGCATGACCATGCTAAGAAAGCGCATGACCATGCAGAAAGCAGGTGCATGACCATGCTAAGGAAGTGTATGGCCATGCTGAGCAACTGCACCATCATGCACTTTATGGGTATGATGGTGCACCTTTATCGTAACCCGTGTACATCTGATACCGTGCCAAGGTGCATGACCATGCACTTTATGTGCATGATGGTGCACCTTTATTGGAACCTGTGCACATCTACTGCCGTTCCAAAGTGCATGACCATGCACTTTATGTGCATGATGGTGCACCTTTATTGGAACCCGTGCACATCTACTGTCGTGCCAAAAGTGAATCTGCACCATCATGCACTTTTTGTGCACCACCGTGCTCTCCCGAGGGCACGAGCCTGTGCACTATCCGATGCCGAGAACAAGACACATCAACTTTGAAAGTGCACTAGCCAGTGCCACAAATGCACGACCATGCACTTTTTGTGCATGACCGTGCACTTTTTTGGAACCTGCAACTCTGAGCTGCCGAAAGTGAAAGTTTGACTTACCCAAAATAGTGCACGACCATGCACTTTTTGTGCATGACCATGCACTTTGACCAGAAGCTTATAAACACTTGTTTTCACTTCATTTTGGTGTGTGAAGTCTTGGGGATTATCTCCCAACCAAGTGCAGCAATTTTTGGGGATTCTTAGAGGCTTCCACCAACACAAGATTCATCATTCCATCCTTCAATCCTTTCTTAATCCTAGTTTGCATTCCTTTGTTCTTGAACATGTTTTGTAAGCTTATTTCTAGTTTGATTGTAGTTGTATTAAGCCTTATGGGCTAATTACTTTTGCTATCTAGACAATGTAGAAGCTCTTGTTAATGTGATATATTATCTATGCATGATTTTGGTAAAGTGGTTTTCTTTCAAGAATATGGTTGAATTTATAAGTTGATATTGATGGTGTTCATGCTTGTTATGTTACATAGCCTTGTTAGTTTTGCAAATGTTTAGGAATTCATGTTGGAAAACTATGTTCTAGATGTTTGTTTGTAAACTTTGAATGTTCATGAAATCTTTGTTTACATTGCTAAGTTAGGAATGACTAGTAAAAATTAACTTGGTGATATAATTTGATGAGTATGAAACCCTACACTCAATATTGGAAAATTGATGAGTGTTGTTATGATTCTTTACTTGGTGATGACTTGCTAGTTAAAGTTTCATAAGTTTATATTAATTTCATGAATTTGGCTACATTAGTGTAATCTTAGGTGGTTAGAATGTTGTTCATGCTAGCTTTCCTTTGATTATGAGACTTTGTTGTTTTGACAAACAAGTTAGTCTATTTTTATCTCTTGATTGAAAACCCATCATGATGATTATTTACTAGTATTAGGTTGCTTTATTGAAATCTAGTATTCATGTTTAGATTCATGATGTTTTGCCATATCATTGATATTCTGTCATGTTAGTGGAGTGGATTCTTGTCTAGGTAGTTTGTTGGATTGATTGTTTTTCTTGTATTTTTACTTGCTTTGTTTTCATTGTATGCTAGTTTAATTAGTTAAATATTCAAATCAAGATTTATTTTTTCGGTTGGTCATTTACAAAGATTTAGTACTAGAAAGTTGCCGTGTCCATGAATTGATACTCGGTTCTTACCAACACTTTATTACAACGATAGGTACACTTGCCTTTCCTGTGTGGTTTAGTTGTAGGTGAAAACCTATTTTAAAACCCGATTTGTGTGGAACTTTTACTTAAATTTTAATATATATATTCACACATGTCACAAACCCTTGCAAAAATTTTCCATAAAAATGATTCATCACAAAACCGTATTTTACTCATCTATTAAGATTCATAAGGTAATGAAGATCACAACGCAATGCTTATCGTCAATTTACATGAACATTACATGGGTCTTCTAATCGATTTTATTGTCGGGTTTAAGTTATAGAAACAAACCTTATTTAACCTAATGTTTACTGAGATCTTGTCAAAATGGGTAACATGTATCGATTGTCGATGTGTTTCCAAGTTGATTTGTGCTTATAGCATATCATTACATCGTCTTACATGGTCTAATTGATTCTGGAATTGCATGTTTGACTTTCTTGGTTCATACTAATTTTAACCCTGACTTCAGTTAGTCAAAAATAGATATTATTGGTGTCCATTCGTTAATCTGTTAACGAACTGACACTAATTCGTGTTCAATTTGTTACAGATACCATAACGAATCAACTCTTTTGTGATTTTGATAACAAATTACACTACATTTGTTCTCTAATTCGTTAATCATTTAAGGGTGATTCCTTATGTCACACAATTAAGCTATTCATTATAACGAAGTACCTAATTCGTTATAACGAACCAATCTATCAACAAATCATATTTAGAATTATTTTGACAATTTAATATTAAAATTTATTAAAATATTTATATTATTTGATATTTGTTTTTACTAATTCTCGGGTTTATGTATTTTTAGTTATGGCTGACGAAATTGTTCAGGATCGTCCTGCAGCCGAGCAACCACCAATACAGCAACAACAAGTACCTGAACCTCCATTGTTGCCATTCGACAAGAAGCATAACATATGTGTTTTTGTCGAGACAAACATTGCTGATTAGGATATTTTTGGGGATTTGCTAGTATTTATCCGACGATCTTGAATTGACTATGCCGTCACTACTAACCCAGATGTCCACTTCAGCATAGTTTGACCGTTCTGGAATTCAGCTCGATATGTTGAGGTCGAGAATCACATTGTTGCTGAAGTCAACGAGCAGTCTATTATTATTACTCCTGGGGTGATCAGACGGGTGTTGAAATTTGTTGAAAGTATGGACAACCCTAGTGAGTTTAATAAGGCGTTGATCCGTGGTCTGTTCAGACGTGTGTTCTATGCTGGCGAACTTAATCGATCATGTATAACAAGGCAAAATTGTGCCCCACGACAAGTATTTATTGAACGTCCTCATTCATTTCCTTGGTGGACGAAAAGGTGGATACGACGAGTGTCGGATTATGCCTCAATCAGCATTCGTCGCATTGATTTTTAACAAATCGTTCAACTTTTCTGATATGATCTTCTATCATCTCAAAGAAAATTGCCTTGTCAAGAATCGGCGAGGTAAATTTCTTATGTATCCATGATTTATCTAGTTGATCGTTCAGGATCTTTTTCCTAATTTGGTGATTGATCAAACACTGGTGAAAGATGTGGTGAAGATGGAGCACATGACTGCTAATATTGTTAAAGAAAATGAAGTCATATAGGCAAGATCCTCAGTCTAGGGCCAAGAGTTTAATTGGTCACTTATCTAATCTAGCATATGAATGTCCTTCTGATGATCGTTGGATCCACGATGACTCAGATTCCGAACGTGAAGATGGACCAGGTGGGAACGAAGGTGGTAATGATGATGGAGATGATGGTGATGAAGGTGGGGATGATAATCAATGATGTGTTGAATTTGAGGTAGTAATTGCTCAAGCTGCTCAACGGAAGCGTAAGAGGAAAGAGGTGGCTAGTGGTGAACCATCTAAACGTCATATATCACAAGATGCTGGTGTGTCGTTTGGACCTCAAGTTCCAAGGTCGTCTACTCCACAAAGACCAGCGGTGCCGCTTACTTACGTCGGACCCTAGGCTTGGTATGATTCCTCAATCTATTCTATCTTCAATACCAAGGCCTACTACTGCTACTTCAGTGACTCGTCTGATACCGACTATTCCGATGGACGTCTCGTTTATGAGAATAGTCGTCCTCAATGTCCCGTGCAGCTGGTACCTCAGTCATTTCACACTTTGCCCCCGGAAAGTCAGATGAACATGCTCTTGAGTTTGATTCATTTATATGAGAATCAAATGGCAGCTGATCGTCAAGATCAAGAGCAACTCAAGCATATTTAACGTCGCTGATGGGTTATGTCTATTATTGCCAGAAAGAGACGAATGAGCTTCACAGATTGTCATGGCTCAGGGGGGTGAAGATTAAAGAACAAAAGGATCTTATTCTTTAGCTCACATGCAAAGATGATGAACTGAAAAAGCCGAATAATGACCATGAAGATCCTGATGCTTCGGGTGCTGGAGGTAGTGAGCCGAAACAAGCTAACGGTTCATCCTCTGGTGCTGGAACGAGTGGTTTTGGTGACTTGGATTAACAATTGGTTTTTTATCAAGACTCTACGGACGCCAAACCAATCGAGTCGATCAAGGCCAACACGGTATAGTTTATGGATAATACGGGGGTGGTGAGGAGTATAGTGAACGCGGATGAAATTGAAGTGCGTTAATTTGTTGATCGGTCCCTAACACGTGATCAGATTTCATTACTGATGCGACTGTATGATGAAGAACTCGATGCTTTGGAAGCCGAGGATGATGTGGAGGTAGTAAACGACGCGGAAGTCTTATAGGATACAACGATGCCTCACATGAATACGTCGTTTATTTACGAAGATGAGGAGATCGAGATTGAAGATGTGCCAGCAGAGGAATATCCTGATCTATTTCGACGTTCAAATGTTGATCAGGATGTTCCTACTTTTACAGAAGAAAATGTCAAAGCTGTTGAAGACCATTTGGAAAAGACTTCAAATAATAAAGGCAAGACGTTTGATTGGAATCCTGAACCGTCGGTAGGTGATATTCAGGGTTGGTTAGCGTGCAGAAGCAAGAAAGAACGTAAGATTATTAAGGCGTATAGATATGTTGATGAAGAACAGAAGGTGGATGCTATCGCACGAGCCAAAGCAAATCAAAAGACCACATTTAAAGTTGTGTCGACAGTAAAAGGTGACATAGTATCATGGTTATATGATTCTGATTTAAAAGTCTGTATCATCAAGTGGGAGAATGACATTCAGTACTTTCAAAATATCACTGACATTCTCTCACTACCGCGTTGGGATGTCGTACCTTCGCGAGTCGACCTTTCATTAACCGCGGTGGAAATCGTCGAGTAGAATGGTTTCATCAACATTTGCTCTTCGAAGTAAATCATGGTTATAAATTTTTTAAACCACAAGTTCCAATCCGTAAATGTATTGACGAGTTTGATCCTCGTACGTGGTGGAGAAAACGAGTGCGTAAGGTAAAACCGTCGAAGACGATGAAGCGTGTACCAGTTAAGACGTTTCCTCAGAATCTTAAATTATCGTTCAATCGATGGTATTACGATAATCGTACCGACGAGGCCGTCATTGTGCTGGGAAAGGGCTTGAAGACCGATTTTACTAGAGTTATTGACCCGATGTGGCTCGTTAACTTATCCAAAACTGACAATGTCGTGCTGTTCGTGAACTAGATATTGATAGAGCGCCGTGATGACTATGACCGAGCTATGTAGTTACAGCGTGTCGAACGTGTATGCCACGAGTTCGGGATTCATAGTTGTCGAGATTGGCAGTCAAAACGCTTCACGTAATTAAAGACAAAGAGCTCAAGACGAGGGGGTGTCTGTTAGTGCACGGTTTTTGTCATCTCGAGTCTTTGTAAATTATCGTTTATAATTTATTATATTTTACTGTTAAAGGTATATATGGAATTTATGTTAGTTCGTTAATGTAAATGCTACTTTGTGAAGGATGTTTAACAAATAGCCAGTTCGTTATATGTAAAGCCCATTCCATAAGGATGTTTAACGAATGGACTGTAGTTCGTAATGTAAGTTCCCATTTGTCATTGAATGTTGACGAATAGGGGCATAACAAATCACTGATTCGTTATGCTTTCCTTTTGTGTTATGTAAGGTAATGAACTGGAACCAATTCGTTATGGGTTGTGTAACGAATTGGTCTCCATCGTCTATTTATACGGTGTTCGTACCCTCATAATTTAAGTTTTTAGTTTTTTCTATTAACGAACCTCTGCAGAAATTCTCTCTCAATTCTTCCTTAATCTATTAATAATATACATACTATAATCACTAATACATACACATATACACACACACACACATACTCATAAGCATATCATAAACTAGATCTTTAAGGTATTAGATCTAATCCGATAATCAATGTTGATTAGATCTAACGTATTCTCAAGATGGGTAAAGGTTGGAGGTTTGAGGTGGTGGATAGGGATTGGGAGAATAGGAGGTAGAGCGTGACGTTGCATGGGGGTGGTCGGCCAAGGTGGAAGGATGGGAGGTGAAAGGGTTGGGTTATATCATAACTAGTTTGGTTAATCGATATAACATATTGCGAGTTTTGGTTAATCAATCGGGCCCCGTTTCTAATTTTTTGTCAGAATTTGAACGAAATTAAATTCCTGACAATATGGACTATAGAAACTATTTTTCTAAAAATAATTTGTGTCGTGTCCTTTATTGACTTTTGCTTACTTATTTCTCCATTTTTACAATTCCAGCCTTCTAAAATTATGTTTATACATTATCTCAAATGTTTTAACATATATTTTTAAATTTTTGGGGCCATTTTATCATATTTATGGTTTATTTATTTTCTAACCCACTGCCCGAGGTTATTTCACTTTATGCTCGTTACGTGTCAATATTTGGACTTTTTTTTTGTCTTTGCAAGCTTTTGAATCTTAATAAAGGAAGATTTTATTCATTAAATGATATTATATTGCTAATCATGATTACATTAGCGATAAACTTTTGCTAAGTGTTACAATATGCGCTACCCACTGGTACGTAATGGTATCAGTACTGATCCCAAAAGTTTAAAATATTTGGTACTAAAACCGAAATGTTTGATTCGGCACTAGTACGGTACCGATATCGGTTCGATATCGGTATTTTGTGCAAAATTTGGGAAATAGCGGTACCGTACCGATATTGAAACCTAAAAACTTTGTACCGATTCGGTACCGATATCGAACACGCTCATCCCTCCTCGTACTCATCACATACATTATTTACTCATTACCCTTTTAGTATCTGGTAGACAAGTTTTTTTCTACGGGTTACATGTATATCCATTTATGAAGGGATGTGATCCTCATACACCACCCCCACATGCCTATACGGCTCGAATGCCTGACAAGAGGACAAAAAAACTCCTTTTTGCAGCCTATACGACCGTATAGGCCTATACGAGTCGTATAGGCATTAAATGGCTTGTATTGACTTCTGACAAAACCATAAAACCTATACGGTCGTATAGGGTTATACGACCGTATAGAAACTTTTTTTTTAAAAAAAAATTGATGACTATGTCGTATAGTCCTATACGGGTTGTATAGGCCTATGGTAAAAAAAACCGGTTCCAACGGCTCTTTAACAGTAAAAAAATGGCAATCATGCCGTTGGAAACGGTTCAACGGTCAAATCTGTTTTCACCGGTAATACCCGGTGGAACCAGTTATTTTGGGTGGGAACCGGAAATGGATAGGAACCAGTTTAAACATATGAAGGGTGTAACTTTGTAGGGATTTCTGGGTAGGATTTGGTCTGGGCCAGGTATTGGGCCCACCGGGTACGACCTGTAACCGGGTATGGGTCGAGTACGAAACCGTGTACCTTTAGATGGAAGGAAGATTAATATTTACCACATGAATTTATAAATGGCAAGGGATCCTCCCACACCACCCTTGATCCTCATACACCATTTTTTGTCCTATACGGCTCGTATAGGCTATACGGTCGTATAGGACCTGAACCATGTCAGTTTGTGTCTGAGGTTATTGGCTATCGTTTATAGTGCCTCGTATATAGGCCTATACACGTATAGGCCTATACGGCCGTATAGACACTTTTTTTCTTAAACAAATGATGACCATATATACAATAGTGCTATAGGCCTATACGGTCGTATAGTCACTTTACTTTTTAAATGATGACCATATATACAATATATGTTATTTATACGGGTCGTATTTGGCTCGTTTATCTTAACGGGCTTAAATGTTGAGCTCATATAGGGCTATAAAATGATTCCCGTTGACATGTTGAATAGAAACAGTACCATGTTGTGGTTTATGTTGTGGACCATAAAACAAAGGGAATATTGTTGAACAATTATCACTTGACAATGAGTGAACTATAACCCCAAACCTAGCAGCAATCAAAAAACCAGCATAAACGAGCCAAATACGACTCGTATAAATCACATATATTGTATATATAGTCATCATTTTTTTTAAAAACACTGTCTATACGGCTGTATAGGCCTATACAACCCGTATAGGACTATACGACATAGTCATCAATTTTTTTATAAAAAAAAGTTTCTATACGGTCGTATAACCCTATACGACCGTATAAGTTTTATGGTTTTGTCAGAAGGCAATACAAGCCATTTAATGCCTATACGACTCGTATAGGCCTATACGGTCGTATAGGCTGCAAAAAAGGAGTTTTTTTGTCCTCTTGTCAGGCATTCGAGCCGTATAGGCATGTGGGGGTGGTGTATGAGGATCACATCCCTTCATAAATGGATATACATGTAACCCGTAGAAAAAAACTTGTCTACCAGATTCTAAAAGGGTAATGAGTAAATAATGTATGTGATGAGTACGAGGAGGGATGAGCGTGTTCGATATCGGTACCGAATCGGTACAAAGTTTTTAGGTTTCAATATCGGTACGGTACCGCTATTTCCCAAATTTTGCACGAAATACTGATATCGAACCGATATCGGTACCGTACTAGTGCCGAATCAAACATTTCGGTATTAGTACCAAATATTTTAAACTTTTGGGATCAGTACTGATACCATTACGTACCAGTGGGTAGCGCATATTGTAACACTTAGCAAAAGTTTATCGCTAATGTAATCATGATTAGCAATATAATATCATTTAATGAATAAAATCTTCCTTTATTAAGATTCAAAAGCTTGCAAAGACAAAAAAAAAGTCCAAATATTGACACGTAACGAGCATAACGTGAAATAACCTCGGGCAGTGGGTTAGAAAATAAATAAACCATAAATATGATAAAATGGCCCCAAAAATTTAAAAATATATGTTAAAACATTTGAGATAATGTATAAACATAATTTTAGAAGGCTGGAATTGTAAAAATGGAGAAATAAGTAAGCAAAAGTCAATAAAGGACACGACACAAATTATTTTTAGAAAAATAGTTTCTATAGTCCATATTGTCAGGAATTTAATTTCGTTCAAATTCTGACAAAAAATTAGAAACGGGACCCGATTGATTAACCAAAACTCGCAATATGTTATATCGATTAACCAAACTAGTTATGATATAACCCAACCCTTTCACCTCCCATCCTTCCACCTTGGCCGACCACCCCCATGCAACGTCACGCTCCACCTCCTATTCTCCCAATCCCTATCCACCACCTCAAACCTCCAACCTTTACCCATCTTGAGAATACGTTAGATCTAATCAACATTGATTATCGGATTAGATCTAATACCTTAAAGATCTAGTTTATGATATGCTTATGAGTATGTGTGTGTGTGTGTATATGTGTATGTATTAGTGATTATAGTATGTATATTATTAATAGATTAAGGAAGAATTGAGAGAGAATTTCTGCAGAGGTTCGTTAATAGAAAAAACTAAAAACTTAAATTATGAGGGTACGAACACCGTATAAATAGACGATGGAGACCAATTCGTTACACAACCCATAACGAATTGGTTCCAGTTCATTACCTTACATAACACAAAAGGAAAGCATAACGAATCAGTGATTTGTTATGCCCCTATTCGTCAACATTCAATGACAAATGGGAACTTACATTACGAACTACAGTCCATTCGTTAAACATCCTTATGGAATGGGCTTTACATATAACGAACTGGCTATTTGTTAAACATCCTTAACAAAGTAGCATTTACATTAACGAACTAACATAAATTCCATATATACCTTTAACAGTAAAATATAATAAATTATAAACGATAATTTACAAACACTCGAGATGACAAAAACCGTGCACTAACAGACACCCCCTCGTCTTGAGCTCTTTGTCTTTAATTACGTGAAGCGTTTTGACTGCCAATCTCGACAACTATGAATCCCGAACTTGTGGCATACACGTTCGACACGCTGTAACTACATAGCTCGGTCATAGTCATCACGGCGCTCTATCAATATCTAGTTCACGAACAGCATGACATTGTCAGTTTTGGATAAGTTAACGAGCCACATCGGGTCAATAACTCTAGTAAAATCGGTCTTCAAGCCCTTTCCCAGTACAATGATGGCCTCGTCGGTACGATTATCGTAATACCATCGATTGAACGACAATTTAAGATTCTGAGGAAACGTCTTAACTGGTACACGCTTCATCGTCTTCGACGGTTTTACCTTACGCACTCGTTTTCTCCACCACGTACGAGGATCAAACTCGTCAATACATTTACGGATTGGAACTTGTGGTTTAAAAAACTTATAACCATGATTTACTTTGAAGAGCAAATGTTGATGAAACCATTCTACTCGAAGATTTCCACCGCGGTTAATGAAAGGTCGACTCGCGAAGGTACGACATCCCAACGCGGTAGTGAGAGAATGTCAGTGATATTTTCATAGTACTGAATGTCGTTCTCCCACTTGATGATACAAACTTTTAAATCAGAATCATATAACCATGATACTATCTCACCTTTTACTGTCGACACAGCTTTAAATGTGGTCTTTTGATTAGCTTTGGCTCGTGCTATAGCATCCACCTTCTGTTCTTCATCAACATATCTATACGCCTCAATAATCTTACGTGCTTTCTTGCTTCTGCACGCTAACCAACCCTGAATATCAGCTACTGACGGTTCAGGATTCCAATCAAACGTCTTGCCTTTATTATTTGAAGTCTTTTCCAAATGGTCTTCAGAAGCTTTGACATTTTCTTCTTTAAAAGTAGGAACATCCTGATCAACATTTGAACATCGAAATCGATCAGGATATTCCTCTGCTGACACATCTTCAATCTAGATCTCCTCATCTTCGTAAATAAATGACGTATTCATGTGAGGCATCGTTGTATCCTATAAGACTTCCTCGTCGTTTACTACCTCCACATCATCCTCGGCTTCCAAAGCATCGAGTTCTTCATCATACAGTCCAATCAGTAATGAAATCTGATCACGTGTTAGGGACCGATCAACAAATTAACACACTTCAATTTCATCCGCATTCACTGTACTCCTCACCACCCCCGTATTATCCATAAACAATACCGTGTTGGCCTTCATCTACTCGATTGGTTTGGCGTCCGTCGAGTCTTGATAAAAAACCAATTGTTTATCCAAGTCACTGTATAGTCACTTTTCTTTTTAAATGATGACCATATATACAAAATATGTGATTTATACGGGTCGTATTTGGCTCGTTTATCTTAACGGGCTTAAATGTTGAGCTCGTATAGGGCTACAAAATGATTCCCGTTGACATGTTGAAAAGAAACGGTACCATGTTGTGGTTTATGTTGTGGACCATAAAACAAAGGGAATATTGTTGAACAATTATAACTTGACAATGAGTGAACTATAACCCCAAACCTAGCAGCAATCAAAAAACCCGCATAAATGTGCCAAATACGACCCATAAATCACATATATTGTATATATAGTCATCATTTTTTATAAAAAAAACTGTCTATACGGCCGTATAGGCCTATACGACCCGTATAGGACTATACGACATGGTCATCATTTTTTTTTTAAAAAAAAGTTTCTATACGGTCGTATAGCCCTATACGACCGTATAAGTTTTATGGTTTTGTCAGAAAGCAATACAAGCCATTTAATGCCTATACGACTCGTATAGGCCTATGCGGTCGTATAGGCTGCAAAAAGATGTTTTTTTGTCCCATTGTCAGGCATTCGAGCCGTATAGGCATGTGGGGGTGGTGTATGAGGATCACATCCCTTCATAAATGGATATACATGTAACCCATAGAAAATAACTTGTCTACCAGATTCCAAAAGGGTAATGAGTAAATAATGTATGTGATGAGTACGAGGAGGGATGAGCGTGTTCGGTATCGGTACCGAATCGGTACAAAGTTTTTAGGTTTCAGTACCGGTACGGTACCGGTATTTCCCAAATTTTGCACGAAATACCGATACCGAACCGATATCGGTACTGTACAAGTGCCGAATCGAACATTTCGGTATTAGTAACAAATATTTTAAACTTTTGGGATCAGTACTGATACCATTACGTACCAGTGGTAGCGCATATTGTAACACTTGGCAAAAATTTATCGCTAATTTAATTATGATTAGCAATATAATATCATTTTATGAATAAAATCTTCCTTTATTAAGATTCAAAATCTTGCGAAGTCAAAAAAAAGTCCAAATTTTGACACGTAACGAGCATAACGTGAAATAACCTTAGGCAGTGGGTCAGAAAATAAATAAACCATAAATATGATAAAATGGCACCAAAAATTTAAAATATATGTTAAAACATTAGAGATAACGTATAAAGATAAGTTTAGAAGGTTCGGATTGTTAAAATTGAGGAATAAGTAAGCAAAAGTCAGTAAAGGACACGACACAAATTATTTTTTGAAAAATAGTTTCTATAGTCCATATTGTCAGGAATTTAATTTCGTTCAAATTCTGACAAAAAAATAGAAACGGGACCCGATTGATTAACCAAAACTCGCAATATGTTATACCGATTAACCAAAGTAGTTTGATATAACCCAACCCTTTCACCTCCCATCCTTCCACCTTGGTCGACCACCCCCAAGCAACTTCACGCTACACCTCCTATTCTCCCAATCCCTATCCACCGCCTCAAACCTCCAACCTTTACCCATCTTGAGAATACGTTAGATGTAATCAACATTGATTATCGGATTAGATCTAATACCTTAAAGATCTAGTTTATGATATGCTTATTATTATGTGTGTGTGTGTGTGTATATATGTGTGTGTATTAGTGATTATAGTATGTATATTATTAATAGATTAAGGAAGAATTGAGAGAGAATTTCTGCAGAGGTTCGTTAATAGATAAAACTCAAAACTTAAATTATGAGGGTATGAACACCGTATAAATAGACGATGGAGACCAATTCATTACACAACGCGTAACGAATTGGTTCCAGTTTGTTAACTTACATGACACAAAAGGAAAGCATAAAGAATCAGTGATTCGTTATGCCCTCATTCATCAACATTCAATGACAAATGGGAACATACATTACGAACTACAGTCCATTCGTTAAACATCCTTAAGGAGTGGGCTTTACATATAACGAACTGGCTATTTGTTAAACATCCTTAATGAAGTAGCCTTTACATTAACGAACTAACATAAATTCCATATATACCCTTAACATTCAAATATAATAAATTATAAACGATAATTTACAAAGACTCGAGATGACAAAACCGTGCACTAACAGACACCCCCTCGTCTTGAGCTCTTTGTCTTTAATTACTTGAAGCATTTTGACTGCCAATCTCGACAACTATGAATCCCGAACTCGTGGCATACACGTTCGACACGCTGGAACTACATAGCACGGTCATAGTCTTCACGGTGCTCTATCAAAATCTTGTTCACGAACAGCACGACATTGTCAGTTTGGATAAGTTAACGAGCCACATCGGGTCAATAACTCTAGTAAAATCGGTCTTCAAGCCCTTTCCCAGCACAATGACGGCCTCGTCGGTACGATTATCGTAATACCATCGATTGAACGATAATTTAAGATTCCGAGGAAACGTCTTAACTAGTACACGCTTCATCGTCTTCTGCGGTTTTACCTTAAGCACTCGTATTCTCCAACCTGTACGAGGATCAATCTCGTCAATACATTTACGGATTGGAACTTGTGGCTTAAAAAAGTTAAAACCATGATTTACTTCGAAGAGCAAATGTTGATGAAACCATTCTACTCGACGATTTCCACCGCGGTTAATGAAAGGTCGACTCGCGAAGGTACGACATCCCAACGCGGTAGTGAGAGAATGTCAGTGATATTTTGAAAGTACTGAATGTCGTTCTCCCACTTGATGATACAGACTTTTAAATCAGAATCATATAACCATGATACTATGTCACCTTTTACTGTCGACACAGCTTTAAATGTGGTCTTTTGATTAGCTTTGGCTCGTGCGATAGCATCCACCTTCTGTTCTTCATCAACATATCTATACGCCTTAATAATCTTACGTTCTTTCTTGCTTCTGCACGCTAACCAACCCTGAATATCAGCTACCGACGGTTCAGGATTCCAATCAAACGTCTTGCCTTTATTATTTGAAGTCTTTTCCAAATGGTCTTCAACAGCTTTGACATTTTCTTCTGTAAAAGTAGGAACATCCTGATCAACATTTGAACGTCAAAATAGATCAGGATATTCCTCTGCTGGCACATCTTCAATCTCGATCTCCTCATCATCGTAAATAAACGACGTATTCATGTGAGGCATCGTTGTATCCTATAAGACTTCCTCATCGTTTACTACCTCCACATCATCCTCGGCTTCCAAAGCATCGAGTTCTTCATCATACAGTCGCATCAGTAATGAAATCTGATCACGTGTTAGGGACCGATCAACAAATTAACGCACTTCAATTTCATCCGCATTCACTATACTCCTCACCACCCCCGTATTATCCATAAACTATACCGTGTTGGCCTTGATCGACTCGATTGGTTTGGCGTCCGTAGAGTCTTGATAAAAAACCAATTGTTAATCCAAGTCACCAAAACCACTCGTTCCAGCACCAGAGGATGAACTGTTAGCTTGTTTCGGCTCACTACCTCCAGCACCCGAAGCATCAGGATCTTCATCGTCATTATTCAGCTTTTTCAGTTCATCATCTTTGCATGTGAGCTAAAGAATAAGATCCTTTTGTTCTTTAATCTTCACCCCCCTGAGCCATGACAATCTGTGAAGCTCATTCGTCTCTTTCTGGCAATAATAGACATAACCCATCAGCGACGTTAAATATGCTTGAGTTGCTCTTGATCTTGACGATCAGCTGCCATTTGATTCTCATATAAATGAATCAAACTCAAGAGCATGTTCATCTGACTTTCCGGGGGCAAAGTGTGAAATGACTGAGGTACCAGCTGCACGGGACATTGAGGACGACTATTCTCATAAACGAGACGTCCATCGGAATA
Organism: Bidens hawaiensis; assembly: GCF_021521415.1. Taxonomy (NCBI): domain Eukaryota; kingdom Viridiplantae; phylum Streptophyta; class Magnoliopsida; order Asterales; family Asteraceae; genus Bidens; species Bidens hawaiensis. The sequence goes on from NW_027491956.1 coordinate 287,639, forward strand.
GTCGGTATCAGACGAGTCACCGAAGTAGCAGTAGTAGGCCTTGGTATTGAAGATAGAATAGATTGAGGAATCATACCAAGCCTAGGGTCCGACGTAAGTAAGCGGCACCGACGGTCTTTGTGGAGTAGACGACCTTGGAACTTGAGGTCCAAACGACACACCAGCATCTTGTGATATATGACGTTTAGATGGTTCACCACTAGCCACCTCTTTCCTCTTACGCTTCCGTTGAGCAGCTTGAGCAATTACTACCTCAAATTCAACACATCGTTGATTATCATCCCCACCTTCATCACCATCATCTCCATCATCATTACCACCTTCGTTCCCACCTAGTCCATCTTCCCGTTCGGAATCTGAGCCATCGTGGATCCAACGATCATCAGAAGGACATTCATATGCTAGATTAGATAAGTGACCAATTAAACTCTCGGCCCTAGACTGAGGATCTTGCCTATATGACTTCATTTTCTTTAACAATATTAGCAGTCATGTGCTCCATCTTCAACACATCTTTCACCAGTGTTTGATCAATCACCAAATTAGGAAAAAGATCCTGAACGATCAACTAGATAAATCATGGATACATAAGAAATTTACCTCGCCGATTCTGGACAAGGCAATTTTCTTTGAGATGATAGAAGATCATATCAGAAAAGTTGAACGATTTGTTAAAAATCAATGCGACGAATGCTGATTGAGGCATAATCCGACACTCGTCGTATCCACCTTTTCGTCCACCAAGGAAATGAATGAGGACGTTCAATAAATACTTGTCGTGGGGCACAATTTTGCCTTGTTATACATTTTTTCACCTACACCTCCATTTTTTCAACTCTCACCACCACTATTTATGACAAGTGCATGCAAAACAAAAGTCAAGAAGAAGCCGAATTTTCATCCATTTATATGGACACGGTCGATGTACTTAACGACCTAGAGGTTAAAAGGTTTGTCCCGCAAAGCCGCAACCCGGAAGTATGGGCCAGTTGGGATTTGGTGGAGTTGGAAGGAGGGGAACTTAAGGTTCGTTGCAAATATTGTGGCACTTTTTTAAAGCAAGATTCGAACTTAACTTTAAGAAAACATATTGAAAGAAAGTTTTGCAAGGCGCTAAAAGAAATTCCTGAATCGAACCTAGCCAGATGGTACAATGTTTCTTAACAACATGAAAACGCTTCATGATAAATTGGTGAAATTAGTGATTCAGGAAACTTTGCCTTTTAACCACTTTGATAGCGGTTAACGACCATGATTCGAGAGACGCTTCAACCTCACGACACTCACATAAGTCGCGCTACCCTTAGACGTCATTGTTTAAAATTGTGTAATTGTGAAAAAGTAATTTAATTAAATATTTTGGAACTTTAGAAACTGGTGTGAGCATAACTAGTGAAGTTTGGTCGAAGCCACATGGTTAAACTGATTTGTACGAGTCACTGCTCATTGGGTCGATCTGGTATCTTGGCAAACTTGTCGGTCCTGTATGTCTTACTTAATCGCTCACTTACACACTATCGTCACCAACACAAATGTGTCGACAAGAAGGTTACGACATACGGTTTTTGTGAAAAGAACAAAGAATATTAAAGGCAGAATCAATAATATTCTTTGTATTGCTCAACAAACAGAAAAGTAACAAACACACAAATTAACTGAAAATATTTACATTAATATTATGAAGGATACAATGAAAATCAATTAGGGTTTCTAGGTGGAATGCTTGAATTCTTGGTAGCTTTCCGTACAGGATGAAGACAACCGTCAAATAACAGTATTCGCTTACGGTCTGTTGTCATAGGCGTTCCCTAAAGTTTCCTTTTATAGGCTTTCCCTGACACCTGATATTCCTTCTAGAAACCCTAATGATTGATACTAAACGTATTCAAACATATTACAAAAGTTACTAAGTGTAAAATAGGTCTTCGAGTAAGCTTTGCAGCTTTTGTCTTTGGCGGGCAGACCTGGTAACCATTAAGTTTGCTCGGAAACAGTTCTTCGAGTAAGCTTTACTTAGAATATTTTCCTTTGAAAATATTTATCAAGCAGACTTCAATCTTCCTGATAACATCAAACTTTGCTTGATATATATCCTACGAGCAAACTTGTTCTTCAGAGATCCTTTCAACCTTTTGTTACTTAACTTATTGAAAAAATCGAAGTGTTCTGGTGACAGTGTAGCTCGCTCAAGGTTGAACCTTGCTCGTTAGAAATCCTTAAGTAATTTCTTCATCAACTTCCTTAAAGTTTGTTAGGACCACTGTTTATTATGAATAAACCTTGTTCGATCAACCAAAATACTTGGTTTTAGCTTGGTTTAGTCAAGAGTTTGCTTTGAAACAAACCTTGCTTGACTTGAAGAGCAACCTTGCTTGATGAAGTGTAATTTGCTCGAACTAACACTTAAGAAGAATTCAAGAAGATAACTTTGCTCGAAGAGCAAAATACCTTGCTTGACTAAGTTTAGGCTTGCTCGGATACCTAAGTGTGCTTAGATTCCATACTTAGCCATTTTCTAAGGAGGTTTAGAAGATTCCAAACTTTCTTAAGTCTTTTATCATCCCAACAATCTCCCCCTATATTGGAACGCACTCAGCTGCACCAAGCCACCTATTGGTTACATACACTTTTCAAAAATACACATCAAATTTTCAAAAAGCAAAATTACATTACTTAAAGGAAAATTTATATATGAGAATTCTGTCACAAGGACATTACAAATCAAACTAAAACAAAAACAAGTGTCTTCAATATCTTGAACTTATCGACCCTCTTCTTCTGTCATGCTTGACTGCAGCGGCTTTCTCCTGGAATAAGAAGATCTCCCTGTGGTGTGGACGTTGAGAAGGCAGACTCCATCTGATTATATCCACCAAATCCTCCACATGAATAAATTCCATATAAGTGCATGTTGAATGATGCCCAGGGCCAGTCCATCCGAATTTCTAAGTATGAAAGATTGATCTTTTGGTTCAAATACAATCGTTGAAATTCTTCCATTCTTTTGGACCTCATGGTTTGGCCTGGTCATATGTCGCCTCGTACTTAAACATTATTTCATGTTAGCAGGAGGATTGGAATATGTGATCTTCTGTTTGTAAGAAGCTTCAGTCAGCATTATGTCCAACATCCTCCCCTGGCTCTTGTTCCTTTCAAAGTTTGACAGCTCCAACTTTCTCTTCTTATTTAACAAAGGAAATCCTTTCTTAGATTGATCTTTCAAGTATTTGGAAAGCTCATTCCTTTGTTGTCTAGAAAAGCTTTGTCTATCTTGATAGTCATAAATGGTCATACTTGCCATCTATTTTAACTTTTCTCTCTTGAACTCTTGAAAATCATCTTTAAAAACAATATGCTTCAACTCACTACTAGTCATAATAACTTTCAGTGATTTTGTCCTAGCATCAAGATACAGCTTTTTGGGTAGGTCCACATCAGTTTGTGGCCTTTATTGTCTTCGAAGTGTGGCTCTAGTAGTTTGTATTGGGACCCTTACAGTGGATGACTTGGAGTGTATTTATTTTTGGGAATTGGTCTTCTCACATGCCCACTTTGTTCAAACAAATTGACAATTTGTTCTTTTGGCATATGCATCAATTTCAAATAAGCTCCTACCTCCTTTGCCAAAGTAGCAATCATTTCAACTATTTCCCTATCAGTTGGTTCAGTTTGTACATGTTCACCCCCTTGGACCATACCGGAAAGATAATAATTTTCTCTGTTCTTCCTCCAGATTCTCCCATTGATCTTTCTCAGTGTAAAATAATTCTTTTAATTGGCCCTTTCCAAGATTGTCAAACACACCTTCAGCCATGCCCTTACTCATCATTAAACATTTTAAGGTTTTGATTTTGTTTTCATCCTCCCAGGGCATCAAATTTTTCTTCACACCAGGCTCAACTGGCTCTTCCTTCACAATCACCAGGGGAGGAGTCTGAGTGGACTTTAATTTTCCCATTTCTTCATTGTATTTTTCCTTCTCAGACTTATATAGGGACAATTTCTCTTTGCTGCTCATGTTTTAGATTTTCTCCCCCTCTCCCCTAGCATACATCAATCTCTCCAACATTTTTAACTTTTCATTCTCCCAATCTCTCTTTTCCCTTTCAGCCAAAGTTATCAGTTTTGGTTTCATTTTGCTAGTGGTTATTTCAGACTGAATTTTCTTTGAAATCCTTGTGAATATATTGTTCTTCAACTTGTTTCTTGTTCATTTTCTCCACATCTTCAATAGCCATACCAAGATCAATCAGAAACTCGCATTTACCACGAAATTTGCTATAAAGTTTTTCAAGTTTATACTTTTGTCTAGCAGCTTTCACTTTCAGTCTCTCCCACTCATCATTTTTTATTCTTTCAATTGTTGAGTTGTAAACACTCTCCAGTTCTTCATACCTCATATGACTCAACTATTTTTCTGGGAACCCATGAAGTCTCCCAAAGTCCAAGAACTTTTGAGTATCTCTGTTTTTCTTTTCCCTTTTCCTCCTCAATTCCTTCACTTCCTCATCAAGTAATGCTTGCAATTCTTCATCACTCATCACAGCTAGAGTCTCAATTTATACCTATAATGCATCAGGCTAATTATCTTGGGGTATTCCCTTTTGGCTTCATCTAGCATGATCTGAATGTTCTCCCTGTGAGTATCAGTCATATTGACATTTGGAGAATCATTCCCTTCATCTTCTATATAAGACAAATCTATAAGTGCATCAATTTTGCGTTCATCCACTTTAGGCTCATATTCAGTGTCAGTTGGCTTGACTACTTGAAGAGGAATAACACTAATTAGACTTTTCTTTCTTATGGGGAAAGATTCCTCAGGAATATTGGTCTCTTGTTTCCTCGTCTTCTTCCTCTTCCTCTCACATTTCTTTGCATATGTGTTCAAATAATCAGCGTCCCAACTCTGTTCATTCTCCTTAATATCATCAAGTATCTGTTCACCCCCATGTCTTAGCCAATGTATGAGCCCCAGTTTTTGCATCATATTCGTTAGTAACCAACTTCCTATCATCATCATCTTTTTTAGGCTTATCACCAGTGGTAGTAGGAATGATTGGTTCAGGCTCAGGTGATTTAGATTTAGTTTTATGAGTTTTGGGGGATTGCTGGAATTGGTATATGACAATAGCTAATGAGTTGTCAACTTTCTCCACTTGTTGCAACCTCAGTAATCCCTCAATCACTTCCTGCTCTATCTCCCCCTTTCCTTCATCCAAATTGTTCTTCAACTCCATCTCCTCCAAAATATCCTCCGATCTTCATGTTCCTTGTCATATAGGAATCTTGAAATCATCACCCTTTGTATCCATTCACCCACAATTTCATCATGCCTCTTCACAGCCCTTTCAGCAGATTCATCAACCATCAATACTTCATCACTTGATTTAATCTTATCGGGATTTAATGGCTGTAATTGTTCTTCATTTTCTGCTACAAACTTACCCTTCAATCTCCATTTCTCCTCATCCACAGTCAAAGGTTTAAATGGACCTATGTCCCTCACCATAGTTGGTTCATCGGGAAAATTATCAATATCATCAAATAATTCATTTAGCTCATTGTCTACCTCCTTCAGTTTTGAAGTCACATCTTCATCATCATATGTCAACTCTGCAGTTTTATCAGTCATCACTGCAGTTTCTCCTAAGATCACCAACTCTTTAGTTCCACTTGCATCCTCAATAACTACATCAGTGTGAGCCTCAGTCGTCACAGCCTCAGTCATTACAGGATCAATCATTACATCATCAATATTCTTTTCAATCTCATCCACAATATTTTCTGCTTCCTTCACAACCTCATCTTCCACATTTTTCTCCACCACCACATCATTTTCATTTACATTATAGTCTTGAACCACTTCTTCTGATACATCAGCTTCATATCCTCCATCATCTCTCTCCTCCTGTTCATCCTCCTCACTTCCATAAGCATCAACTAGTGATTTTAACAAATCATCATTAATATCAGATTCAGGCAAATTCTTCCCCTGGTTTGGTGCAGCTGAGGTCTTCTCAACCTCACTGACCTGGGATTGAATTTTTAACAGCGCCATGTCTAGTTGGGCTTGTAACTCAAAATTTCTCTTCTTCAGCTCCTCATTCTCCCTCTTCAAAGTACAGTTCTCTAGTAATACATCCATATGCCTGTTAAATAGTCTGAAATTGGCATCAAGGGAAGGGGAGTTGATTCGTTATATGGGAAATGGGTCAGGATTTTGGGTTTGGATGAGTTCATGAGGTGAGCTTTCTATGATGTTTGTGCTGGTTGAGGGTAATGGGTTTAAGGTTCTTATTGTAGGAGTGTGTGTGTGTGTGGATAATTTGGAAAGTTGGAACACTTGGTTGGTCAGATGTTTGTGAATGGGTTGGGGATTGATATGGTGTATTGGGTTGGTTTATAAGGTGGGCGGGTATGTGTTCTGGGATGTATGGTTCATGCTCATGGTAGGCTTGATTAGGTTTTGGGTTAGGGAGTGGGTTTGGTCGAATGGTTAGTCTAAGGTTTGGGTTTGGAGTGGTGATTGGGTTTGGGTTAAAGGTTGGTCTAAGTTTTGGGTTTTGGAATGTGTTTGCGGTATAGTTGGTGGAGAAGGAATATATGGATCATTTGTTTGGTATTGGGGTGGTGATGGGTCTTGGATTAACGGTTGGTTTTATGGTGAGGTAGGTGGTGTAGGAATGGGTTGGGTTGATGTCTCCACCTAAGCCTCATCGTGTACTTCTTCAATGTTTAACTCCTCCACAATCACATGATCACCATCATCATCATCATTTCCTCCATCATCATTACCATCACCTACACCATCAACATCATCATCAGAATCAGATTCTTCATTATCCTCACTCTCTTTCTACTCAAAAGTTACCCTAGGAGATTACGGAATTACCATATTCTCCAAATCATTGTTGACTAACCATGGAAGGATGCCAAATTCAACTTCAGGATTGAAGTTGCTAGTGGTCGCCAACCTTGCTATTCTCCTATATACATTTGGATCTTGTAAAGCATGTGTTGTTCCCAAGGTTAGTAAATCTGAGAACTGAATATTAAATATTATTTGCAGGAATCTGGGATAGACCAAGAATCTATCATCCCTCCTTTTCCTCAAATTTGTCACCAAACCTTCAAAGATAAGTCTTGAAAAATTAAAAGGCTGGTCTTAAACGACAACAATAGTGGCATTAGCTATCTCCCTGCTCATCAGGGTCAATGTACCCTTCCTGGGTGTAAATCCCTCTATAATGTGGTGAATCAAAATTCTGTATAAGTTAGGGAACATCCCCTTCTTGAATTTGTTGGGTTTTATACAAGTTTATCAAAGTCAAGTTAACCATATTTAACTAGAAAACGCAACGGAAGCTTAGATTTTATAACTTGTTATGAACATACCATTATGTTAAAACTAAAACCCAAAGAACAAGGATCAATATTACAAGAACAATATGCTTACAAAATGTAAATGGTACCTTCTTATACCTTTAGAAGAAGATGTATGTGGATGAAGATGATGATGTCTTCAAATGGCAAGGTTGCAAAGAGAAACCCTCAAGCTTTGTATACCCCAAGCTTTGAGCAACAACACCAACTAGTTGCTAGGATTTGAACACCAATTTGAAGCTCACAAAACTCCCAATTTGAGGCCAATGTGGCCGTGAGTTTTGAGAGAGAAAAGAGAGTATGGAAAACTTCAAAATTACTTGAGAATACAAAAGGGACAAGACCAAGAATGCATGTAATGTGAATGGAGATAAATAAGAGGTGGTCAACACAAAAGGACAAAAGATTGGATGGGACCAAACCCTCCACCCACATGGGGTGGCCGGTTTTGATATTTTTTTTTTTTTTTTTTTTTTTTTTTGTGTTTTGTTTTAACCATTTTAAAACCATCTCCATTCATTTTATAAAACTTAACTTTATAAAATGTACATGCATTTACATAATTACTTAACCAATTAAATAATTAATTTATATAAACAAATTATCCAGATAATTTATTTAAATCCTCAAGTGTGTTTGTTTAGAAAACCAATTTTCTAAACACGTAGTGTTCGGTATTCGTTTAAGTGATCAAATCATTAAAGAATACATTTGGTGTTGTCTAGCTTGTTATTGGGTATGACCCGACTTGGATCAAACACAGTTAGCCACATTAGTTTAAGTATGTGTCTCGGGCATACGTAATTCCAACAATCTCCCACTTGCACGAGATACATAGAAAATTAATGCAAGTGGTGAATACCGCCTAACAACAGTTCACCACCCCTAATGTGTTTGACGAAGTGCCATTCAATAACATCATCCCTTCAAGTCCCTTACTTGATATGATTTAGGTGAATCTATCATTATATCCCTTTGTTACTAGATGTCATGTTGGATCTAAGAGACATAGGTGATCATTCTCTTTACAATTCAACTTTATCAGGCCTTAGACATCTAAACTCTCAACACATAAGAGGAACAAATTCCGTCTTGACTGTATACGCCTCTCACTATCACTTTATACTCCACCCGAGCTCATCCTTATGTACCATCTTTTACGAATAGCGAAGGGGAGAGTCAAAGTGTAATACTCGGTGAAAATCAAGACCCAATATACATCTCAGGTCTAAGGATAATATGAAATTCTCCTTTACTCAAGATTACTAATGATCAAGTCAATCGACTCCATGTAGTAATATTGAGAGCGGGTCAGTCCAATATTTGTATCCCACAAATATCTATGAACTTTGGCAGCAAACCTATGCTCCATATTCATTCCTTATGAATATCCACCAATCCTAGTTCATAATAGTCTTGCTTCATATTTGTTCCCACAAATGTGATCGACTACGGACTTTTAGAATAAGATAACTTATTCATGGATTAAACATGCAAAATTAGAATTTAACTCAAGATTCCATAATCATATAAAAGAGTTAAATTACAAAAGTCTTTTAAACGTAAATACAAAATAGATCAAATCCAATTACTAGAATATCGAAGTCCTAAGCCACTCGCATGACGCTCATGTTTCGGTCTTTCTAGGAGCTTCGTGAATGGATCCGCAAGATTTTGATCAGTTCCAACTTTGCGAATACATATCTTTCCCTTTTCAACTTCATCCCTTATGTAGTTGAATCTCCGCTCTATGTGTCTAGTCTTTTGGTGCGAACGAGGTTCCTTGATTTGTGCAATCGCACCCTCGTTGTCACAAAAGATTTCTAGAGGGTCTTGAATGGAAGAGACCACCCCTAGATCAGTAATGAATTTCTTCAACCATGCAGCTTCCTGAGCTGCCAATGAAGCGGCGATGTATTCTGATTCTGTAGTGGACAATGCTACCACTTCCTGTTTTGAGCTCTTCCAAGAGACAGCTCCTCCATTAAGTGTGAACACATACCCAGACTGTGATCGAGAATCATCTCGATCAGTTTGGAAGCTCGCATCCGTGTAACCTTTTATAGCGAGTTCCTCCTCACCAGATCCATATATCAGAAACATATCCTTAGTTCTCCTAAGGTATTTCAATATGCTCTTAACAGCCATCCAATGACTGTTTCCTGGATTCTGTTGGTATCTGCTTGTCATGCTCAAAGCGCATGACACATCCGGTCTAGTACATATCATCGCATACATGATGGATCCTATAGCAGAAGCATATGGGATTTGTTTCATCATGTCTTGCTCACCCTTTGAGCTTGGACATTGAGCTGAACTCAATATGGTCCCTCTTTGAATAGGTACAAAACCTTTCTTGGAGTTTTCCATCTTGAACCTTTTCAAGATCTTATCAATGTATGTACTTTGGTTCAAACCTATCAAGCGCCTTGACCTATCCCTATAGATCTTTATTCCCAAAATATAGGCAGCTTCACCAAGATCCTTGATGGAAAATCTACTTCCAAGCCAAGCCTTAACGCTTTCCATGGTTGGAATGTCATTTCCAAATAGTAGAATGTCATCGACATACAATACTAAGAAGGTAATTATACTCCCACTAGCTTTCTTATACACACAAGCCTCATCAGCGTTCTTGATGAATCCAAAACTTTTGATTTCTTCATCAAAACGATGATTCCAAGTTCTAGATGCTTGTTTCAATCCATAGATTGATTTCTTTAACTTGCATACTTTATTAGGATGTTTTGGATCGACAAAACCTTCAGGCTGAACCATATAGACATCTTCCTCAAGATATCCATTTAGGAAAGCGGTCTTGACATCCATTTGCCAGATTTCATAATCATAATGTGCAGCTATGGCAAATAATATCCTAATAGACTTTAGCATTGCCACAGGCGAAAAAGTTTCATCATAATCAACCCCTTGAGTTTGAGTGAAACCCTTAGCTACAAGTCTTGCTTTATAAGTATCCAAGTTTCCATGCATATCAGTTTTCCTTTTGAAAACCCACTTACTTCCAACAGCTTTGGAGTTGAGTGGTGGTTCAACCAATTCCCAAACTTGGTTGTCATACATGGATTGCATCTCAACGTTCATGGCTTCAAGCCATTTGTCACAATCATTCTTGGACATTGCATCACGGTATGTGGTCGGTTCATCCGAATCTACCACGTAGCAACCTTCTACAAAAAATCCATATTTTTCAGGTGGATTGCTAATTCTACCAGATCTGCGAACGTTTTGTGTGTTTTGATCAACCACTTGATCACTTTCAACAACCTCTTGTTGAGTGCTAGTATCAACCAATTGTGTATCATCTTGTGATTCTTGATCCTCATCAAATTTCACTGTTCTACTATTAGTTCCTTCCTCAAGGAACTTAGTTTCCAAGAACTTACCCTTTCGAGCAATAATAACATTTTGCTCACTAGGATCGTAAAAGTAATATCCTAAATCATCTTTAGGATAACCTATAAAGATACACTTAGTGGATCGGACTTCTAATTTGTTTGGGGTGTATTGCTTTACATAAGCTTCACAACCCCAAACTTTTAAGAATGATAGCGATGGAGCCTTTCCATGCCATACTTCAAAAGGTGTCTTCTCCACTTTCTTGGTTGGAGCCATATTCAATATGCGAACAGCGGAAAGTAAAGCATAGCCCCAAAATGATAGAGGTAAAGTGCTTCTAGCCATCATCGATCGAACCATATCTAATAGGGTACGATTTCTCCTTTCAGACACACCATTATGTTGTGGTGTTCCAGGTGGAGTAAGTTGTGAAATAATTCCACAACTCTTAAGATGATCTTGAAAAACACTACTTAGGTATTCACCTCCTCTATCACTACGAAGTACTTTGATTGTGGTTTTGAGTTGTCTTTCTACTTCAGCTTTGAAGTCTTTGAACATTTCAAAAGCTTCATCTTTGTGTTTCATTAAGTACACATAACCATATCGACTATAATCGTCAATAAATGTAATGAAGTATCTTTCACCATTCCTAGTCATTGGTCTAAAAGGACCACATACATCCGAATGTATGATACCCAATAATTCTTTTGACCTTTCAAAAGTTTTATTAAAGGGTTGCTTTGTCATTTTGCCTTGTAAACAAGATTCACATACATCAAATGAATCATACTCATTTGTTTCTAGAATACCACTCTTGCGAAGAGTTTGCATGCGATTCTTACTTATATGTCCAAGGCGACAATGCCAAAGATAGGAATCACCCAAGTCCTTCTTGAGTTTCTAGGTGTTGACATTGTACATTGAACTACTATGTGACATACCACTTTGATCTATTTCATATATACCATTCATGGGTACAGCTTTAAAATAAAACATGCCATTCATCAAAACATGAATATCACAATTTATAAATTTAAGATCAAAGCCACATTGTTTTAAAAGGGACACGGAAATAATGTTTCTCCTTAACTTAGGAGCATACAAAACATTTTTCAAAATTACTTCCAAACCACTTGGAAGCTTTAACATGTAGTCTCCTTGAGCTTGGACTTCAACTCTTGCTCCATTGCCCATAAAGAGACTAATGTCCCCTTTGTTGAGTTGCTTACTTCTTTTGAACCCCTGCAACAAATTGCAAATGTGAGTTCCACATCCGGTATCAAGTACCCATGTATTTGAAGAAATAACATTTAGTTCAACATATATAGTAAAGATAATACCTGAGGTTTGCTCCGCATCCCTCTTATCTTTTAACGCTTTGAGATAGGTCGGACAATTTCTTTTCCAATGACCTATCTCTCCACACTCAAAGCATGGATCTTGCGTCGCAACCTTTTGCTTCTTTTCCTTCGGTTTGTAGGGCGTGATGGCTTTCCTCTTTCCCTTTCCTTGGACGTGGCCCTTGCCCTTAGCAACACTTGCTTTGGGGTTGGAGTTATGTCCCCTTTTGCCTTCATTGATTGTTAGAACGGGTAAAACCCTTTTACCCATTCCCGCTTCGGCCGTTCTTAGCATTGCGTGAAGCTCACCAATGCTTTTGTCCCACCCGTTCATGTTATAGTTCATGACAAAGGTTTCAAACCTTTTGGTCAAAGAGTTGAGGATCAAATCCGTAGCCAACTCATTAGAGACGGGACAATTCAACCTACGAAGCTTTTCAATGTAGCTTTTCATCTTTAGGACATAAGATGAGACGCTTTGGGTTTCCTCCATACGACATGCATGAAACGCTCGAACCGTTTCGAAACGTTCCGCTCTAGCTTGTTGAAGGAACATTTCCTTCAATTGAGTTATCATGTCGTATGCCCCATGATGCTCGAAATCCTTTTGGATTTCGGGAATCATAGTTCCCAACATGAGGCAAGAGGCTTGCACCGAATCTTTGGTGTACTTAACCCAATCGTAATAAGCCTCCTCATCTTCCACGTTAGGCTCGTCGGGAATGGGATCGTCTAAGACATATGATATCTCTTCTTGCTTGAGAACTATTCTCAAGTTGCGATACCAATCCATAAAGTTATTATGGTTTAGACGATCCTTTTCAAGGATGGTTCTTAAGGATAGGTTACGGGTGTTATGGGTAGAGGTGTTTGCATTGTTAGCGGCCATCTACAAAATTTAACAAAGTTTTATTTTAGTATTATAAACAATTTAATTATTAATACCCTTTTATTCCAAATTTTAAAATAATAATTAAATTCTAGAATCCAACGATAAATCAAATTTCGGTTAGGTGACCTTTATCCCGTTATTTGATTTAACAAGGTAGTCAACCTTGACAATTGCAACCCTTTGCAACTTCTAGAGGTATGGGACCATTCGAAATCCTTATTTCGTGTTGGCATGTTTATCCCATCAACACCATTGGACCCCATGCTTAGGTGACCTTTATCACATGGTTTCCAATTCAAGTCGTCCTACTTGTATAAACATGTAAGATTAACATACAAGTGGTTAGGTGACCTTTATCCCACAATTATGTTAATATTACCTTAAGTATATTAGTTTGCTCTAAAATGGTTAGGTGACCTTTATCCCATTTAAAGTTTCCTAATACGTTAAGTGTCTTACAAAAGGATGGTGTTAGACTTGTTTCCTTGGTAATTATGAAAAAGGGATTTTTAAGTTTTCCAATATTCTAGTTTGAAAAACATTATGCCATATCCTAACATGCATTTAGTAATATGGCGATTTTGAAAACCAATTTTCAAGGTTCTAGTTATAATAAAACCAATTTTATTATATGTGAGTAATCGCTTAGTTTTAATAAACCCATTTTATTAACTAATTGACGCGATATTACCAAATATATATTAGAACCCGTTTTATGCTAGTTGTCGTTCCTATGTGACGGTTTGGATATCCTAATATCTATCAACCACACATTACATAAAGTAAAACAAACAACCAAGCATACATGCAAAATATAGTCATAACCGAGAACCGCTAAGTTTGACCATACTTGTTAGCCGAAACAAGTATAGGTCATAAGTCTCACCTAAGGGACAAAACATGACACAAGGATGGAATGTTGACTCCCACTTGACCTTGCATCCAAATGCTTCAAGTATCCTTTCCAAGTTGTTTGTGTTCTTGTTGGGCTTGTAAATGGGCTCCAAACTTCCAAAAGTCTTCTTGGGCCCAAGAGTGAAATTTATGGGCTTAATGGGCTTGAATCCCATGATGGGCCGGTGAGGCCCAACAAGCCCAAAATTTGGTCCAAGGCCCAAATCCACCAATTCTTGCATCTTCAATTTTTACAAAATGTATCCTAATACATATTTTTCTAAAACAAAGAAAATGCAACTAATCTATTTATTACATACCAACTTATGAATAAATAAATTACACAAGCCTAAAATATGAATTATTACAACCATATTGAATAATAAATATAACCAACATACACATAACAACAATCAACACATCCAAGGTCTCGGTTTCGGTTATGACACATCCAAACATACCAAATGTTCTAAGCATGCAACCTAAGCAACCAATGCCTAAATACATCAAAAAAAAAGGCAGCCCCCCCCCCCAAAAGAGGCTACGGCTCATCCCCCCCCCCCCAAAATTTTTGCAATTTTGATATTTCAACATCCAAATGTTAAATGGTTTCCTAAGATCTTTGCATGCATGTCAAGATCTTACAAAACCATGAGGGGTAAAATCCACCAAAATTTCGGACCCCTTTTTCACCCATGAAAAACCCGAAATCTATGAACATGCAAGGAGCATAAGTCCTTGTAACCGGCTCTTGATGCCATTGTTGGGTTTTATACAAGTTTATCAAAGTCAAGTTAACCATATTTAACTAGAAAACGCAACGGAAGCTTAGATTTTATAACTTGTTATGAACATACCATTATGTTAAAACTAAAACCCAAAGAACAAGGATCAATATTACAAGAACAATATGCTTACAAAATGTAAATGGTACCTTCTTATACCTTTAGAAGAAGATGTATGTGGATGAAGATGATGATGTCTTCAAATGGCAAGGTTGCAAAGAGAAACCCTCAAGCTTTGTATACCCCAAGCTTTGAGCAACAACACCAACTAGTTGCTAGGATTTGAACACCAATTTGAAGCTCACAAAACTCCCAATTTGAGGCCAATGTGGCCGTGAGTTTTGAGAGAGAAAAGAGAGTATGGAAAACTTCAAAATTACTTGAGAATACAAAAGGGACAAGACCAAGAATGCATGTAATGTGAATGGAGATAAATAAGAGGTGGTCAACACAAAAGGACAAAAGATTGGATGGGACCAAACCCTCCACCCACATGGGGTGGCCGGTTTTGATATTTTTTTTTTTTTTTTTTTTTTTTTTGTGTTTTGTTTTAACCATTTTAAAACCATCTCCATTCATTTTATAAAACTTAACTTTATAAAATGTACATGCATTTACATAATTACTTAACCAATTAAATAATTAATTTATATAAACAAATTATCCAGATAATTTATTTAAATCCTCAAGTGTGTTTGTTTAGAAAACCAATTTTCTAAACACGTAGTGTTCGGTATTCGTTTAAGTGATCAAATCATTAAAGAATACATTTGGTGTTGTCTAGCTTGTTATTGGGTATGACCCGACTTGGATCAAACACAGTTAGCCACATTAGTTTAAGTATGTGTCTCGGGCATACGTAATTCCAACAGAATTATCCTTCGCGGACGTCACCCTGATAACCCATTGTTTCTTGAAATATTCTCAACAATATGTGAGTAGAAAAATGTATGGGAGCATACACATTATCATTGTTTCTTGGACTCGGTCTGCCCAAGACACATATTATAATTGATGTGGCTAGTACGTTATGATCCAAGTTGGGTCATACCCAATAACAAGCAAGACAAACATCATAATATTTATTGTAGATATGATCTAACAAATAAATATTAACACTTATAATATTTAGAAAATGGGTTTCTAAATATTTGCACTTGAGGAAATCAATAAATTATATGGATCATTTATTTAGAGAGATTATCTTATGATATCATTTAAGTTGGTTAAATAATATATATATATATATATAATGGTTTTGATATATTGCATTACATTGAGTATAAGTCATGTGACTAGTACATGAAGTATTAGTTTGTTGCCTGAAAATATAATAAATGGGCTGGTAGGGCCACCCATTTATGGGGGGAAATTCCCCGCCCATTTGTTTAAAAGTTATCTATGTTTATATTTTCTAGGAACACAACAAAAGTCACAACCATACATATTACATGCAATATTGTCTCTCTCTCTCCTCTCTCTCTTCTCTCCTTTGAATTCGGCCAAGGAAGAAGAACATAAGAAAAGTTTTTCTTGTGTGCAAGTGTTATCAAATCCAAGCAAGACAAGGTGTTTGTTGGTGGCTTGGGGGTATACAAGCTTGAGGCACTTCTCTCTTGAAGGCTAGCTATTCAAACATCATCTTCTTCATCCTCCTTGCATCTTGAAAGGTTGTATTACATTAACGCCCTATGGTTGTTGATTTTGGTAAGCATGTATCTTCGTATATGGATCCGGGGCTTGGGTTTTTACATATAAAATCGGGTTTATATTAATCTAAATAACAAGATTAAAAACAAATTAAGCCGCTGCGTTTTTCATATGAATGGGTTTATATGACTTAGATTATCTTGTTAAAACCCAACAATGGCATCAAGAGCCGCTTATACAGATACATGCTTCAATTGATCTAGAAATTTTTCGTGTTTTATGGTGTGGTTCACCATATGGCTGAAATTTTTTGGGTTTTTGGTTACCCCTTTGGTTTTCAAGATTATACTTTACATGCCTGTGATAATCTTGAAGAATTAAGTCATTTGGATGATTGGTTGTTTTGTATGGACAAAACCCGAAACTTTTGGTTTTATTATGGCCGAAAGTTTGAGGTTAAAATGGGAACCATTTAGATTTGTAATACTTGCATATTTGAATGTGTATTGGATGTTTATAACCTAGCCTTGGCCTTGTGTTTGGATGAATGTTTGTGTTGTGGTTCATTTGATTATTCAATATGGTCGTAATATTCATTTTATTTGGGTTTATAATTTATTTATTTATTTATTCATATTGGTTTGTAATAATAAGTAGATTAGTTGTATTTGTTTTACTAGTGAAAAATGTATTAGGATATATTTTTTGTAAAATAAGATGCACACAAAGTTAGGGTTTTTGGTTTTGGGCCTTAATTGACCTCATAGTCCAAGATGGGATTCTAGCCCAATGACAAAAGTCCAAACTTGGAGGCCCATGGAAGCAAGGAGTTGAAGTTGGAGCCCAAAAGGAAGCCCAAATAAAGTGGAGAGGTCACAACACAAAGTTGACACTTGAGGCATTTGGATGCGAGATCAAGTGGGAGTTCACCAACACATGCCTTTGTTCATTTGGTCCCGTAGGAGAGACTTTTGGCACACTTGTTTCGGTCAATAAGTGTGGCCAAGATTAGGTGGCTATGGTTATGAACTTGTGGTTGTTTATTTATGCTTGCATTGTTGATTTATATTTTGTTTTATCTTATTTGGATAAGGATAATTAACAACCTTAACATCAACAACTTGCATAAAATTGGTTCCTTTGAAATCATTAGGTAATAAAATTGGTTTTATTAAAGGTTAATGATTTCACATAAAATGGGTTTTATTAAAAGGAACTTTGAAAATTGGTTTTCAAACACAGTACCAAACATTTGAATGCATGCAAATGCAAGGTACACAAATAGTTTTCCAATCTAGAATTTAGAAAACTTAAATCCCTTTTAAAACAAGTTTAACACCATCCTTTTGACACTCGAATCACTTGGGAACTCGATGTGGGATAAAGGCCACCTAACCACATTAGAGAAAACTTGTGATTTTGAGGTGGGTTTGCCATATTTGTGGGATAAAGGTCACCTAACCACTTGTATGTGCAAATTCACATGTGTGTGTAAGTAGGACGACTTGATTTGGAAACCATGTGAATAGGGTCACCGAAGCATGGCGTACAAAGGTATTGATGGGATTAAACATGCCAACTAAACATATGATGTTAACCTATTCCATAAAACTAGAAGTTGTAAAGGGTTGCAATCGTCAAACGTTGACTACCTTGTTAATTCAATAGTAGGATAAAGGTCACCTAACTATTATGTGAATGTAACGTTGGGTTCTAGATTTTAATCATTAATTGTCTTGGAGACATAAAGGGTATTAACGATTAAAATTATTTAAATGACATCAAAAATACTAAAATTGAGCTTTGTTAAACTAAGTAGATGGCCGCAATCAATAATCCACCTAACTCAATTATCCCACCTGTGTATAACTTATCACTAAGAGCTATACTTGATAAGGATCGTCTTAACAATAACAATTTTATGGATTGGTATAGAAATTTGAGAATTGTTCTTAAACAAGAAAAGAAATCCTACATATTGGACGATCATATTCTCGATGAACCAAACATTGACGATTTAGATTCCTATAATGATTGGTTGAAATACGCCGAGGATTTGGTACAAGTTTCTTGCCTCATGTTGGGAACTATGATTCCCAAGATTAAAAAGGATTCTGAAAATCATGGGTCATATGACATGGTCACCCAACTTAAGGTAATGTTCCTTACTCAAGCTAGGGTGGAACACTTTGAAACGGTTCGAGCGCTTCATGCATGTCATATTGAAGAAACCCAATCGGTTTCATCCTATGTGCTTAAGATGAAAAGCCACATTGATCGACTCGAACGGCTAAATTGTCACGTCTCAAAAGAGTTAGCCACATATATGATCCTTAATGGCCTAACCAAAAGATTTGAGACTTTTGTATTGAACTACAACATGAATGGATGGGATAAGAGCGTTGGCGAGCTTCACGCAATGCTCAAAACCGCTGAAGTGGGAATGGGTAAAAAGGTTTTACCGGTTCTCACGATCAGTGAAGGTGGATATAAGAAGAGGCATCACCCAGATACGAAGGCAAAGGTTGCCAAATGTAAGGGACACATCAAGGGTAAGTTCATAGGAAAGGCTAAAGCGGAACCAACCAGACCAAATGAGAAGAAGCTGAAGGTTAGCTTGGAAGACCCATGCTTTGGTTGTGGTGAGAAAGGACATTGGATGAGGAATTGTCCAACCTATCTCAAAGAGTTGGAAGCAAAGAGGGACGCGGGGCAAACCTCGGGTACAACTTTCATGATCCACATAGATCTTAATATTATTTCTTCTAACACATAGGTATTGGATACCAGATGCGGAACACATATTTGCAATTTGTTGCAGGAGTTCAAAAGAAGTAATCATTTCAAGAAAGGAGATATAAGTCTCTTCATAGGAAACGGAGCAAAGGTTGATTTCGAAGCCCGATGAGACTACATTTTGAAGCTTCCAATGGTTTGGAAATTGTTTTGAACAACATTTTTTTTTCTCCTAGTTTGACTAGGAATATTATCTCAGCTTCTCTTTAAGACAATGTTGTTATGATTTGAAATTTGTGGACAATGGTATTTGTGTTTTTATGAATGTTGTATTCTATTTTAAAGAAATGTTGTCTAATGGCATTTGTGAATTAGTTAATGATAACACATCCTCTGATAACACGTTATACCAATCAAGCACCAAGAAACTCAAAATGGATTTGAGTAAGACTTATCCTTGGCATTGTCGCCTTGGTCACATGAAAAAGGGTCGTATACATACACTTCAAAAGAATGGTCTTTTGGAATCAGATGATGATTCATTTGATAAATGTCAATCCTGTCTACAAGGAAAGATGATCAAGGAACCCTTTAGTGGAACTAATGAAAGGGCAAAAACTTATTAGGTATCATAGATTCAGATGTATGTGGTCCTTTGAAGGCAATGACAAGGAATTGTGAAAGATACTTCATTACCTTTATCGATGATTATAGTCGTTATGGGTATGTGTACTTGTTAAGACACAAAGATGAAGTTTTTGAAATGTTCAAAGTCTTCCAAAATGAAGTCGAAAATTAACATAATAAAACCATCAAACTACTTTGTTCGGATAGAGGAGGTGAATACCATAGTGATGCTTTTCAAGATCATCTTAGGAGTTATGGAATCATCTCACAACTCACTCCACCCAGAACACCACAACATATTGGTGTTTTCAAAAGGAGGAATCGAACTCTCTTGGATATGGTTCGATCTATGATGGCTAGAAGAACACTGCCTCTATCATTTTGGGGTTTTGCATTGCTCTCAGCAGCCCACATTCTAAATATGGCACCAACCAAGAAAGTGGATAAGACACCTTTTGAAATATGGCATGGAAGGGTTCCATCATTTTCATATTTAAAGGTATGGGGTTGTGAGGCTTATGTTAAGCACAACACCCAAAACAAACTTGAAATCCGATCCACTAACTGCGTCTTTGTAGGATCCCCAAAGACTCTATGGGATATTATTTCTACAACCCAACCGAGCAAAAGGTGTTCATTGCTCAAAAGGCCAAGTTCTTGGAAACTAAGTTCCTTATGGAAAGAACTAGCAGAACGGTGGAACTCGAGGCGGATTGAGAACCACAAGCTGATACATGTTTGGTTGATACTAGCACTCAACAAGAGGTTGTTGAGAATGATCAAATGGTTGACCAAGACACACAAAACGTTCTAAAATCTGGTAGAATTAGTAATTCACCCAAAAGATATGGATTTTTCATGGATGGATGATATGTGGTAGATTTGGATGAACCCATCACATACCACGATGCAATGTCGCAATCCTATTGTCACAAATGGCTTGAACCTATGAACGTTGAGATGCAATCCATGCATGACAACCAAGTATGGGATTTGGTTGTACCACCTCTTAACTACAAACCGATTGGAAGTAAATGGGTTTTCAAGAAGAAAATCGATATGCATGGAAAATTGGATACTTATAAAGCAAGACTTGTAGCAAAAGGTTTTACTCAAACTCAAGGGGTTGATTATGATGAGAACTTTTCGCCCGTGGCAATGCTAAAGTCAATTAGGATATTATTTGCCATAGCCGCATATTATGACTATGAGATTTGGCAAATGGATGTCAAAACCGCTTTTCTAAATGGACTTCTTGAAGAAGATGTCAATATGGTTCAGCCTGAAGGTTTATTCGATCCACAACATCCTAACAAAGTATGCAAGTTAAAGAAATCAATCAATGGATTGAAACAAGCATCTAGAAGTTGGAATCACCGTTTTGATGAAGAGGTCAAGAAATTTGGATTCATCAAAAACGCCGATCAGGCTTATGTGTATAAGAAAGCTAGTGAGAGCATCATTACTTTCCAAATATTGTATGTTGATGACATACTATTGTTTGGAAATGACATTCCAACCATGGAAGGTGTAAAAGCATGGCTTGGGAGTTGTTTTTTCATAAAAGATCTTGGTGAAGCCACCTATATTTTGGGAATAAAAATCTATAGGGATAGATCAAGACGGTTGATAGGTTTAAACCAAAGTGCATACATTGATAAAATTTTGAAAAGGTTCAAGATGGAGAACTCTAAGAAAGGTTTGATACATATTCAAAGAGGAACAATATTGAATGCATCTCAATGCCCAAGCTCAAAGGATGAGCAAGAGAAAATGACACGAATCCCATATGCATCGGGTATAGGATCCATCATGTATGCCATGATATGCACTGGACCGGATGTGTCATGCGCTTTGATCATGACAAGTAGATACCAACAAAATCCGGGAAGTAGCCACTGGATGGCGGTTATGAGTATATTGAAATACCTTAGAAGGACTGAGGATATGTTTCTAATATATGGCTCTGGTGAGGAGGAAGTCGTTGTAAAGGGTTACACGGATGCGAGTTTCCAAACTGATCGAGATGATTCTCGATCACAACCGGGATATGTTTTTGTTATGAATGGTGGGGCAGTCTCTTGGAAGAGCGCAAAACAAGATGTGGCAGCATTTTCCACCACAGAATTGGAATACATCGCCACCTCATTGGCAGCTCAAGAAACTGCATGGATAAGAAAGTTCATTACCGACCTAGGGATGGTCCATACCAATCAGGAACCTCTAGAGATCTTTTGTGACAACGAGGGTGCGATTGCTCAAATCAAGGAACCCCGTGCATATCAAAAGACAAGGCACATTGAGCGGAGATTCAACTACATAAGGGATGAAGTTCAAAAAGGAAAGATATGTATTCGCAAAGTTCACACCGATCAAAATATTGCAGATCCACTCACGAAGCTCCCTAAAAGGCCGAAGCATGAGGGTCATACTTGCGCCTTAGGACTTCGATATTCTAGTGATTGGATTTGATCTATTTTGTATTTGGATATCGGAACAATTGTTATTTTGACTTGTTCATATGATTATGATTTATGATTATGACATTTTGAGCTATGTTCCATTTTAGCATGATTAAATCCATGAATAAGTTAATTATTCTAAATGTTCGTAGTCATTCATATTTGTGGGAACAAATATGAAGGTAAGACTATTATGAACTTGGATTGGTGGATATTCATAAGGTATGAATATAGAGCAAGGATTTGCTGCCAAGGTTCATAGATATTTATGGGATTCAAATATCAGAGTGACCCGCCCTCAAATATTACTACATGGAATCTTTGTGATTGATCATAAGTAAATTTGAGTAAAGGAGAATATCATAGTATCCTCCGACCTGAGATACATATTGGGTCTTGATATTCTCCGAATATTGCACTTTGACTTAGTTCTTTGCTGCTCTGAAACGTGACGGTACAAAAGGCTAAGATCAAGTGCAATACAAGGTGATTGTGAGAGATGTATGTAGTCAAAAGGGGATTTGTCCCTCTTATTCGTTGAGAGTAAGATGTCAAAGGCCTAATAAGTTAAATCAACAAAGATTGATCACTCTGTGTCTCTGGATTTGACATGACATCTGTGGCAAAAGGATAAATGATATATTCACTTAAATCATTTCAAGTAAGGGACTTCAAGGGGATGATGTTATTGAATGGCACTTCGTCATACGTATTAGGGGTAGTAAACCGTTGTTAGGCGGTATTTGCTACTTGCATCAATCTTCTACGTATCTTGCGCAAGTGGAAGATTATTAGCTAGTACGCTATGATCCAAGTCGGGTCATACCCAATAACAACCTAGACAAACACCATGATATTTATTGTAGATATGATCTAACAAATAAATATTAACACTTATGATATTTAGAAAATGGGTTTTTAAATATTTGCACTTGAGGAATCAATAAATTATATGGATCATTTATTTAGAGAGATTATCTTATGATATCATTTAAGTTGGTTAAATAATATATATATATATATATATATATATGATAATAGTTATGATATACTACATGAAACTTATGGCATGTTAAAAGTGTTACATGTCACAAAGTTTCAATAGACTTGTGACTAGTACATGGAGTATTAGTCATGCGACTAGTACATGAAGTATTAGTTTGTTGCCAGAAAATATAATAAATGGGCTGGTAGGGCCAGCCATTTATGGGAGGAAATTCCCTGACCATTTGTTTTAAAATTATCCCTGTTTATATTTTCTTGGAACACAAGAAAAGTTACAACCATACACATTACATGCAATATTGTGTCTCTCTCCTCTCTCTCTTCTCTCCTTTGAATTCGGCCAACGAAGAAGAACATAAGAATTTTTTTTTGTGTGCAAGTGTTATCAAATCCTAGAAAGACAAGATGTTTGTTGGTGGCTTGGGGGTATACAAGCTTGAGGCATTTATCTCTTGAAGACTAGCTATTCAACCATCATCTTCTCATCCTCCTTGCATCTTGAAAGGTTGTATTACATTAACGCCCTATGGTTGTTTATTTTGGTAAGCATGTATCTTCGTATAGGGATCCGGGGCTTGGGTTTTTATATATAAAATCGGTTTTATATTAATCTAAATAACAAGTTTAAAAACAAATTAATCTTCTGCGTTTTTCATATAAATGGGTTTATATGACTTTGATAATCTTGTTAAACCCAATAACAATGAGCGTCGGAAATTAGTCAATTGAAACTTACTGAGTCTGAATAAGTTGGCTGAAAATTTTAGGTTAGCAAACGATTGATATTCTGGGTAGCGAGAAAATCGGCAATAATGCAAATAGGAAAGAGGGAAAAGGGTGAAATAAAAAAAATTTAAGCCCCCCTTTTATAGTGTACCTTTGTGAATTTGAAAGTGAGTTTTAAATGAATTTTGTCCTTTTGCGCATGAATACTGCCAAAAACTCAAATTTAAATTTATCAGTATAAACCTTGCTCGATAAAGTACATTTTTCAAAAGGTTGCTCGTACCCAGAGTGTCTTCATGTATTTAAAGTAATTAAAAATAAACTAAGTGGATAAGATGAAGGAAGCTTACTCGAATATACAAGATTGCTCGAGAACTAAATCACAAGTTAAATAATTAAGTATAATTCATCAAATAGGCAACCTTACTTAGAATCAATAAAGAATCCAAAAATAATAACTTAGAAATATTTCTAATTTGTCAACCTTACTCGAATACCGTATTCTTACTATCCTTACTCAACTAGACTCGGAAAATTTAAGAAATAACAAATTTCAGACATATTCGTTCAAGTATACTCGAAAGTAGAGTTTACTCGATAATACTTCAAAAGTTCAAAGTATGCTTGAGAAGACTTGTTATCCTATGATATACAATTGCGCTCATTGCATAAAGTGTACTCGAAAAGTAAAGTTTGCTTGTGCTTTTCTGAAATAAACAAGTATGCTCGATAAACAAATTTTACTCGAAAACACTTGTGATTTCAGAAAATATCATATAATTCAATGAAGTATACTAGACAAATGCCAATATCAACTAAAAACAATCAAGTTTACTCGAAACAAGTATTTAAAGCATATTCATACAAGTATCACATAGTTATTAACTGTGTTTGTGTAAATCCCGAGCTTGGATCTTTCAATATGATCCTAACTAACCTACCGTTATTGCGGAATATAATGTTAGTGATTCAAGATAAACGAAAACAATACGTAGATGACACAAGATTATGCTTCAAAACACACGTAATATTAACGCCGGGTGCTTAAGCACAATATTACAAATGATACTCGTTCAACAATATCCTATGAACCGCCAACCCTTGAACCCTATACATGTTATCTATATATAGAGAAAACAAACAACCTAGCCCAACAAAGCCTAAGCCCACCGAGATCACAACGTGATATCGGCTTACATACATGAACCCATAAACACGATACACATTAATATAAACCAAGTACAAACCACTATATATAGACCCAACAATCCCCCCTTGTTTTGTAGCTTTGTCCGTTAATCGTGTTCCATGATATCGACATCCGCATCCTTTAAACCACCTGCCCAAAAACCTGTTCTAATAATAGAAGCCGCCATACTAATATATTCTTTTGCAGCTTCTTCAAAGATCTCAGCAATGATTTGAAATGTGCTGAGGGTCTTGATGTCTCTTTCTCCGAACTTTAGCAAATCTCTTGGATCGACGACCCGGTATTGACCATTACCCTTTTGTAGACGCATGACAACAGTAGCTGTTTCGCTGTCAAACATCCAAAATCTCATGTTGTCCAAGGTCTTGTCTGGAATGGCACTAGGCACATTCTTGTGAGTAGCCTTATTTGTTGCAGGCCACGTAACGTTCACCATAGTCTTTCTTGTCCTTGGATCCATAACCCCCTTTTCCTTCTTCAAGAACGACTCAGCAGTCTTCATGTTTGGGAATCCATTATCGACTTGTCTTTGCAGAAAATTCCAGAAATTTGTAGCTCGCTTACCATGACTTGGGTTGTGGAACGGAGGATTTATAAGGTCGTTGAGATTTACCTTTTTCCAGGATCCAAAATCCTTCATTTTATTGTAGTACTCGGTAGTCCAGACCTTCGTTTTACCCACCACATGTTCTTTTCAGCATCAAAACCCCATGACATGACTCCAGAGCGGTCACCATACCTGTAAGAAAAACCTTTCTCAAATGTAACAATGAACTTATCTGGATGATCGGAAGATTCAACATTCTGGTTAGAGTTCTTCATAACAAGAATCTTCTTCTGAAGTTGGTATAATTGCTTATCAGATCTGGGAGGTGCAGAGAAATACTGTTACAGTGGCTCAGATTCATCAATGTTTTGAGTTGGACGACCACTAGAGCTGCCACCTAGATCAACGGTGGGTGTCTTTGAAGTTATGTCTTCGCTACTCTTGAATTCTTCCCCAAACTTTCGAATGACTTTCTGTTGAAGATCCAGATACATAGCAGTAAGACCACCCATACTTGACTAAAGCTCTTCAATCTTAGAATCCTTTTCTGAGTTGCTAGCTTCAAGTTCTTGTATCCGCACATCTTTAACAACTGGGTCTTGTTCAAGTTCAAAGACTCGATGTTGTAAAGCCTGCATGTCCATGGGTTCAGCTTCAAGTACAATTCCTTTTCCTTTCCCCTGCATAAATTGATCTTGCATGGCAAGAATATGAGCAATCTTTTCTGAGGCACCAGAGCTTGACTAACCAGTCGGGTTGGATGATCCCGATGGCTTATCAAAGACGGGAGTATCTGCTTCAAATTCAAATTTCTGAGCAATATCGTCAAAAATCTTTTCTTGAGTTTGAAGCTCAGTAGTGGATAGACTTGTGTCAACGTGAGTCTCAGTAGTGTCCAACTCATGTTCTTGATGGCTTGGTGTTTTTGTAGTTGTGGTTTCAGTAATCAGAACGCCTGGCCTTGGATCTTTCTTTCTCCTTTTTTGTGGAATAAGATTAGCGTTTGATTCTTCTGGAGTGTCTTCATATTGAGTTTCATCAACTGTTTGAGGAGGCTTCAAAGAAGTTGACTGAAGTAATTCCTTGAACTTCTCAAAATACTTTAATTGCTCAGCAGACAGAGCAGTTTCTGTTTCACGGTGTTATGTTTCTTCATCATCTGAAATGACCTGAAACGTAGCAGCATGCCCCTGAACCGACGCCACATGCTCTTCAGCAACCTGAGCAGCGACTGACACAGTCTCAGTTTCAGCAAACCTGCCGAACTTAACTATCTCGTGAAGACCTTGATAAACCACCTTTAACCCCAACCTGGACTGCTTTATTAATCCAAAAGTATTGGGTCCCAGTGACTTCATGTCCAGTGTCTCGACAGACTTAACAAGATCATGATAGTGTGAATCGAAGATCAATAGTAAATACTGAGGATACATAAG
The DNA here is from genome assembly GCF_021521415.1 of Bidens hawaiensis. NCBI lineage: Eukaryota > Viridiplantae > Streptophyta > Magnoliopsida > Asterales > Asteraceae > Bidens > Bidens hawaiensis. Next base: position 314,695 of record NW_027491956.1, read on the forward strand.
AAACATCTCCTTCTTCTTTCCCTTCAAGTTGCTCATCATCTCATCAAACACGAAATTGGAGTAACTGTAGTTCCAATTCATTATCATAGCAACAACAACCAAAATCTGAATATGGCTAATCTCATTGGATCCCCCTTTTCTTCCCGACACGCAAGTAAAGAACGTGTGTATCAAAAACCTCCAGTAAGGATGAAACAACTTCTTGATAGCAGGAGGATATGATCCCTCAAAACCCATTATAACTAGAATCTCTATGACAGCGTTCGTCGAATGTTCAGTTGGATAGTCAGGTTGATCTCCAAACATAAGAACCTCACGTATAATGGCCTCTGAAATAACAAACGGCTTCTTTTGAACTCTAGAGTCTATAGTAACGGCTCCTCCTAGTCCTTGCTAATTGATCGACGCATTGTTCAAGAATTCCATGATCATCTTCTTACATATGATAGGAGTCTCTCGTAAGGCGTGAGAAATCCTATAAGTGTTAAGACCGACGATCATGGACTTGAACTCCTTGTGTGCCAAAGGTGGATCAAACAGATGTCCCGCTATGTTATGAGTATCAACGAACTTTAAAGGTGCCTGATCAACCATTACTGCAACAAACGAATTAAGTTAGTCACCTTTTATTTAACTTAGACAACTAACATAAATTTGAAGGCATAGGTGGAAATCTCAAAACATCAGGGACCAGATCTGAAATGAACAGATTATACAGACTATAAATGAAAATTAATTATGAGTTTATAATAGATTTCGGTCCACATGGTGTTCTCTATCCAATAACCACCGAGAACATGGGGTTCTCGATCAATAAAGATCGATCTCGCTCAATGAATTTGTTCTCTGTCCAAAACCATCTATAACAATGAGTTCTCGGTCAATTATAAGAGATCTCGGTCAACTAAGTCAACCGAGAACTATTGGTTTGACCAAGAGTTTTTGATCAAACTGATTCTGGAAAGAATACCCTTGAGTTCTGTCTCATAGAACGTGTCATCTTCTTCACGAAAACCGATATCACCATGGACAGGACAGACTGCAACTGACCCTAAAGACCCTAACAATGGCCTTAATTAACTCGAACGTCCAACCCAATGAATCAACAAACAAGGATTCGGTCAATCATTGACATCACATCTCAATCAAAACCCACAAAGTATCACGGCACATTATCCATAGATCCTTTACCTGTTATTGAACACAAGGAAATTAATACACGATCAGACTTGATTAGAATATCAAGAAGTTAGGGTTTTCGGCCAGAGAGATATTTAGAGACAAGATGGTTTGAAAGTAATGTCAATAATGGAGACCCAAAATCTTTAATATCCCAAAACTGGTGGGCCGAGAACCCAGATGAGCCCAGCCAAATGAGCCCAAGCCAAAATTATCATATAAACAGAAGACAAACTCAAGGACCAACACACCTTTAAACAAAATCAAAAATAGCCCGTTTGATAGCATTTGTTTCGAGAAGAGTAATTTCGAGGTGAAAACAAAATAAAGTAAAATAGAATAGAATTAAAATAAAATAATAAATAAAAATAACCAAAATAACACGATACACAGGTCTTCTTGTAATTTAAGGAAATTTTGGGATCAAATTTCAGTTTTTGATAAAAATGCCGCCTTTATGAAAAGATCCGAAAATGGAATCTTATTGATTAAGGTACTTTCACAAGGATTCATGTTCAACGTTATTATGACTTAAAGAGACAGGTTGATAGCAGATATAACAAACTTAGCATGATTTTCATTGCGCCAGTGATATGGATTAGGTTCAGTTAGGCATAAATCTCAGATGGACATCACTTATGGACATGTGATGCCTCCTATCTCTTCTCAAAGCTTATTTGGCTTTCCCCGGATCACCCCAATTTGACACCAACCCCTAGTGCTTGATCAAAACGTTTATAGAAAGAGAGAAAATTTTAAGCTTTAAGGTTGAACGTTGGACTTAAATGCCTTTCATTCAGAGTGTTTAGAACTTATTAAAATGCCCCACCCTTGTAGTTCTAGTTTGACCCTTTAAGCTTTTGAAAAACCAAGAATTTAGCAACACAATATCATATATATATATATATATATATATATATACTTACATCAGATTTTTTTTAATAATAATAAACAAAATAATACAATATTTTTGGTGATCAAGACATTAACGAGCTCGTTTATGACTGGGTAATTACTTTTCTACTTATCATTCGGAAAGATGTATATGAAGACATTGACATTTCTTCAAGATCACTCTCCACAGTGAGTCTAGCAGATTTAGTTTATATCACTTCATCATTTACACATCATGGAAAGCTACCATACAAATGAATTACTGTTCTAGAGCCTTTTAAGCTTAGTAACTTCACCCTTTAGGCACACAAAAACATCTATCAATTTCCAAATGTTGGATCAATTTTCATTTTAAAAATATTTTGAAGCCTCAAAAAGCTGTTGACTGAATAATCATATCACTTCCCAGAAAGTTACTGAAGACACATTTTATAACTCAGTCACCCCGGTCACTCCTAGTTTTCATGTAAATGGCTATCCCGTATGTCCACAAGTGGTTAACATGACCAAACACATATGACAACACGTGTCCCTCCAACTTAGAGTTACCGACATAATTTTAATTGAAAAAATTTGAAAAACAAAACCACATCACAATCGCCTCGGATGCTTTAGTCTTTAGGTGAATGGCTATCCTGTGAATCTACGAATAGATGACAGGACCAAACATATACAAGTATATGTCCTTCTAACTTGAGCAACTGACATAATTTTAAGCGAAAGTAAATAGTTAAAGAATTATTAATAAAGAAAACACACACTCTCTTTTTGAATTTTTAATTTTCTCCCCCTAAATTTGTGCAAAAATAAAATATGTACAAATTTATCCTCAAAAAAACTCAATCCTTGAAACGAAGCATTTTAAGAAAACCGACAAGCACATTAAACCTGGCTGTCCTGACTAGTTTTGTAATTAAGTTTGCCACATTATTATTAGTGTGAAGTTGTTCAAGATGAATCAATTTACGGTCGTAACAATCACGTATAAAATGTATTTTAATATCAATGTGCTTTGTTTTTTAGTGTTGAACCGGATTCTTAACGATGACAATGGCAGCATCATTATCACAAAAGATAGGGGTGTCAAGAAATTCCAAACCATAATCTAGCAATTGATGTTGCATCCAGATAACCTATGAGCAGCAAGCTGAAACAGCAACACACTCAGCCTCGATAGTCGATGTGGACACCATTTGTTGTTTCTTGCATCGCCAAGAGATGAGACGATCGCCCAAGAACTGACCACCAGTGGATGTGGATTTCCTGTCAATGTCATCTCCACCATATCTGCTATCAGCAAAGGAATATATCAGTTTTTGGGATACCAAAGACCTAGTTTCGGTTGTCCCTTCAGATATCTAAAAATACGTTTAACAACAGTTAAATAAGATAATTTAGGGTTAGCTTGGAAACGGGCACATTGACAGACAGCGAACATAATGTCAGGACTACTGGCGGTGAGATACATCAGGGACCCGATCATCGATCGATAGTATGTTTGTTCTACGGGACTCCCTTCAGGATCAGAAGACAGAAGAGGTCTTTCCACCATTGGTGTGTTAGCACTCTTGGAATCTTGAAATTCAAATTTGGCAAGCATATCTTCAACTTACTTTCCTTGATGCAACAAAATTCCCGTCGAACTCTGACGAACCTGTAACCCCATAAACGTTGTCATTTCACCCAACGAGCTCATCTCAAACCTCTTCTTCATCACTTCTTCAAATTCATAGCACAACTCAGCACTAGTTGACCCAAGAATGATGCCATCCACATAAATCTGAACCATAATCAAATCTTTCCCTATGGTTTTAAGGAACAAAGTTTGATCAATGGTCCCTCTTTTATAACCATGAACCAGAAGATGAGTCGTCAATGTAGCATACCACGCCCGAGGGGATTGATGAAGACCTTACAGTGCTTTGTCTAACTTGTAGACATGAGTAGGATACTTTGATTCTACAAACCCGGTGGCTGGTCCACGTAAATCTCTTCCTTAACTTCGCTATACATAAACGTCATTTTAACATCCATCTGATAGACTGTAAAGCCCATGAATGATGCATAAGCCAGAAAAATCCTAATGGCTTCAAGTCTAGCTACGTGAGCATAGACTTCAGTGTAGTCCAACCCTTCGACCTGAGGAAAACAACGAACAACTATATGTGCCTTGTTTCTAACAAGAACCCCCATGCCATCTTGCTTGTTTCAGAAAACTCATATCGTATCTAGTGCTTTCTTTCCCACCGGCAGCTCGACCAATCTCCATACCTTCAGGTTAACAAATTGAGTTAATTCTTCATGGATAGCATCCACCCAGATCGGTTCCTGAAGAGCCATTTTGTTAGTACACGGTTTTGCGTCTCGAGTCTTTGTATTTATCGTTTAATTAATGTAAAATATATTTATATTTATGCTAGTTAGTTAGTTGATACCTCTAGTTCGTTAAGGATGTTTAATGAACTAGAATATAAGTTAAGTTCCCTCCTAATTCGTTAAGGATGCTTAACGAATCAGTGGGTGATTCGTTATGCTTGTTTATTTAATATAATGTAACGAAGTTGGTGGCTAGTTCGTTACGGAGTTTGTAACGAACTAGCCCATCTTCCTATTTATAGAGGTTCAGCCTCTGTTAATATTAGGTTTTGAGTTTAAGATATCGAACCTCTGCCCGATTGTTCTCTCAATCTTCGTCTTAATTAATACATCCATAATATATATACACATATCTATATAACTAATACTAATACATAACATTAACATATAATCAATATAGAGCATCGTGAACTAGATCCGTTTATAGTTATTAGACCTTAGATCTATGCTAGATCTGGGTGTTTTCAAGTGGTATCAAAGCTTTCGGTTGCTTGATTGCTCTTGATTTGATTGTCAATTTGATAATTAAGGACTGTTAATCGTTATTTTGATATAAGGTTGTGTTTGGATCAGATTCAGTGTGAATTGATTGAATATGGATTGATTTGTATTGGATCTATGATCATTAAAGTATTTGGAAGGTATTGTGAGTAGAAACTGGAATTTGTATTAGTATTGGACTGTTTTGGTTTGAATTGTGTTTTGGCCGAAACAGAGGTTTTGATTTTGTTTAAATTATGTGTGAATTTGATTGGAGTATGGATTGATTGGACTGGATTTGTGGTTGGTAAGGTATTAGGACATGGTTGTGGACTGGAATTGGAATTTGGTTTGTTTTTGAATTAACTTGGTTTGGATCTAGATTTGACCGAAAACAGAGTAGTATTTTGGTTAATTTGGACTCGAGTTGATGTTAATTGGTTACAGGATGGATTGAGATGGTTTCGCGTCGTGTTTCTATGTCGTTTGATAGGTAATTTGTGCAATTTGGTGTTGAATTGATTGAGTATACAGATTTGGTTTTTGGTTTTGGTGTTCATATTTTTCCAGAAATCTAGAAAAGGAGGTTGAAGATTTGAAGATCTTCATCTGTACTTGAAGATTCGTGAAGTCATCAACCAGTTCGTTAAATCTTGTTCTCTAATTCGTCACCTAATTCGTTATCTGTTCGGATTCGTGTCATTTAATTTGTGTGACACGTGTCCTACTTCGTTAACTTTGATTCCAAAAACTTCTGCCACATGGCAATAGTTGTCAGAGTTTGTTACAACCGTTTTAACAACCTAATTCGCTACTGTTGATTCGTTATCAACTATAGCTAATTCGTCACCTAATTCATTACCAGTGCCTTAGTGATTCGTTAAGGAAACTCAACAGTTCGTTATCTTAATTCGCTAATCTTTTACTTCTTTGATTCGTTAAGGGACCACTTGATTCGCTAACCTATTTCGTCAATCTAATTCGTTACTTTGACTTAATTTGTTGACCCAATTCGTTATAACCTATTTAGTGTGATACTGTTTCTAATTCGTTACTGAGACAACTGTCAATTCGTAAATTGTTGTTCGTTAACTACTGTTTACAGTTCGTTAATACCATTGTTCACAGTTAGTTTATATATTTTCAAGTTTAACTCTTGGAGTTTGAGAGTATTGTTATTTAGCAACATGGCTGGTATGTATGCATTAGCTTCCCAAAATATGCTTATGCAGCAAATGTTACAACTGGACACCGAGATCGGATCTCATTCGAAGTGTCCTTGTTTAATGAAATTTAGCGACTTTGCTAAATGGGAACCTCGTTTCCGTGCTCATCTAGGATCAGTTCACCCTGAGTTTTCGTATTGCTTGGATGAGGTATATACCGTTCCAATGATTGGAGATGAGACTATCGGATTTACACCTATGGCCATCTCTCAATACTCTCAAGAAGAAAAGAAAGCATTAGAGATTGAAACAAAAGCCTACTCTACTCTTACAATGGCTTTACCCCAAAACATTTTTCATCAAGTTGGTAGCATAAAGATTTGTGCTTCATTATTCCAACACATCCGTATGAGAAGTATGGGTAACACCGCTGAAAGAAAGAAGGTTATGCTCAAGTTTCAATTTAGAAACTTTAACCTACTTAAGGGTGAGAATGTCGAAGAGGTGACAACAAGGTTTAATCATCTGATAGCTGAAATGGATAAGATGAAGTTGGAAACTTCTGAAATTGATAAGATTGACACCATTAAAAGTGCTTTACCGGGTTCTTACTCGACTTTCTTAATGGTTCTGAAAGAGAATAATTACTTCAATAATGAAGATATGACAGCATCTAAATTCATGCAAAAGATCAAAGCATGAGAATACGATCTTCAATGTCAGACTTCTAAGGATAATCAAGATCCTGCCTTTTATGGTGGAAGTATGCCGTTGAGTTCAACCATTTCTCCTATCACTGCATTTCTTACACAAAATGCAAGTGATAATGCTACAACTATTTATAGTGATCCACGTTTTTGTTTCTACACTGCTGGAAATTATGGGTCATCTGGTGCTTCTGGTTCATCTGGAGGGTCTAGAAATTCATCACCTGCAAATCAATTCTCATTACAACCAAATGTGAACATGAGGGAGGCCGAACAAAACTTTGCTTTCTTGTCTGCCTTCATGACTTCATACGAGAATCTGGTTAGTAGTAAGATTGCAACGAGCGATTTAACGGATGAAGACTATGATCAAATTGATCCCGATGATTTGGAATTTATGGACTTGAAGTCGAATATGGCTATGATTGTCAGGAAAGTGAAAAAGTTTATGCTAAGAACCGGAAAAGATCTTCCATCATTAAAAAAGAAGTTGGGTTTTGATAAATTAAAGGTTAAATGCAATAACTGTCAAGTGTTTGGGCATTTTTTGAAGAATTTGATAAGCCAAAGAAGGAGTACACTGGTCCCAGAAAGCAAGATCAGAATTCATCTGGAAAAAGTGGAAATGATGCACTAAAGTCTTCAGGACCTAAATCATCTTTTTCTGTGTCACAAGCTATACTGTCCAACATGGATGGAACTGACTGGTCACAAAGATTGCTGTGTAATGATAATCTAGCTAATATAGCTATGTTCGAGTCAAAAGAAACTTTTGAAGATGCAAGTGGGAGTAAGCTATCATCCGACAATGAAACTGAGTCTGATTCTGACGACTCGTGTTGAAATCTTCCAACTACTTTTGCATGCATGGCCAAAATCAATGAGGTTAGTTCTTCTGTTTCTTGTATCGATTGTGAGAAAAACAAGCCTAAGTTAGATTTCTTGAAAAACCACAATGACTGTTTAGTGAAAGAAATTTCTTCATTTAAAGATACTTATCGACAATCGTTGGAGTCTCGAATGAGATCTCGAGAGAAGATTGAAGCCTTGTCGACAAGTAACCATGATTTCAAGGCCGAGTTATCTGTTAAAATGACGATCAACGATCAAAAGTTTCAAGAAATTTTGAAACATAGATCAAATATAACCGAACTTGAGAATGAGGTTCTCGAGTTAAAGAACAAATTGGGAAAATTTAGAAACTCATCCTTTTTGCTAAACGAAATAATAGAAGTATCTGGTAAGCAAAAAGATTCAAAGAAAGGTATATGTTTTGTTGAATTTCTACCACCTTTTTAAAATGATTATAAACCAAATCCTTTTGCTAGAAAAGAAGAGGATGTGATTGTAAAAGAACCTGTAATTTCAGAAAGAGCTAAACCTGAAACTGTTAAAGACCAATCTACAACTCAAAAACCTCATGTTGAAAGCAACAAATTCTTTGTTGAAAATGTTGATAAAGTTATCATTGAGGATGTGTTTGAACCTGAAATAATGCACAAGAACAAGAACATTCCAAGTTCTAATCACATTCTTTGTGAACCTCATGAATTTGAGGAGGCTGTATATGGTTCTCACACAACTAAAGTGAGACAAGAAGATCTGTTAAGGTTAAACCAGTGAAAGCTAAGAAACCTGAAAAGCCCAAGAATTTCTGATGAGGATTTGTTACGTTTCATCAATCCAAATGTTTCCAAGCCATCAACTGGTCGTGTGCTTAAAGTAAAAGGAATAGAAACAATGGTCACTGAGAAATACATTCCAATTAGTATCATTAAACCGGAACTGATTGAAAGTTTTTTTCACAATGAAACCTCCAAGATTCAAGATCTTGAACGTCAGTATGGTTTTGCCAAAACATCAAACACATCAGATCCACTAGTTAAAGCTAAACAAGTCTTACAAAATGCTAAGAATGTTCAGTTTGTAAGCTCTACTGGAACCGACACTTTGCAAAGTTTTTCAAATTGCTTGAATCTTGATTTTTATTTGAGAAAGAAATCGGTGTCGTCTTATGATTTGGCTAAAAGTTTTACTAAGAATGTGAGTCATCAACCTTTTGTGGCATCTGTGTTTGCTAATTCTCAACCTGATCGTGTGGACATGCGAAGTTGCTTTCTTTGCGGTCAACAAGGTCATGTTGTAAGAAACTGTAGACAGAAGAAATCTCAGAATCTTCATCCATTTGACAAGGATCAATCGAAACCGGTTCCTTGATAAAGAAGATTTTAAAGCGACCTTTGTCACGTGATGATGATACTCACATCATGTTCTCAAATGTGAATCCAAGAAAGGTAGTTCATGTGAATGAAACTTATGGTCAAGTTAAACCAAAGTTTGTTCAAACAGAACCGTTATGCAAGAACGTGAACTCAAATGTCGTTCAAGCTGCTTACCTGAGATGAAAGTATAAGAATCCTGTAACTTATTCTCAAGTTGCTGAACAACAGTTAAATTCAACCAAGATTAATGTTACTCATGGAAACCAAAAGGTGCCCAAGACTGAGGCCAGGGCTGCCTTATTGAACTAATCATTTTCTTTTTTGTGTAGGGTACATCCAAGACCATATCTTGTGAAAACTTGATTATGGATAGCGGATGTTCTCGTCAAATTACTGGAACTCTCGACCTCTTAACAAATGTGAGAAATATTCAAGGGGGTTATGTGGCGTTTTCGGGGAATTCTAGGGGTATGATCACACAAGGAGGTGAAGTTTCAAATGGTCACATTACATTTGAAAATGTCAATTATTGTGACAAGGTAGATCATAACTTATTAAGTGTGTCTCAAATCTGTGACAAGAAATACACTACAATATTTAATGATAAAGAATGTCTGATTCTGAAACCAGGATATGTGATTCCCGAGGACATGGTAGTCATGCGATCACCTCGATCAAATGATGTTTATGTTTTAAATATGAGCTCTATAGTATCAACATCTATCGAAACATGTTTTATCTCAAAAGAAACCGAGAAGGACTCTATTCTATGGCATCGTTGAATGGTTCATGTTCATAAGATGAACTATTTAATGGCTAATGACCTAGTTGAAGGTGTGTCTTTGAATAACTTTAAGTTATCCAACCACTGTAATGCATGCAAAAAGGGCAAACAGAAGAAAAAGTCGCATCCATCTAAGTTATTGAATTCCATTGATACTCCTCTTGAAAGACTTCATATGGATCTTTTTGGTCCAGTGAATCGTGCTACTATCTCTGGAGATTGGTATTGCCTGGTAGTTACCGATGATTATTCAAGATACTCATGGGTTTTATTTATGAGTTCAAAAGATCAAACACCTGTTCTTGTTCAAAATTTAATCACTAGGATCGAATCATTATACAAGCAAAAAGTAAGGAGAATTCGAAGTGACAATGGTACTGAATTTAAAAATACTGTATTGGGTTTCTTTTGTGTACAAAAGGTAATTCACCGAGAATACAATGCCCATATGTACCACAACAAAACGGTGTTGCTGAAAGGAAAAATAGAACTTTGATTGAAGCTGCTAGAACTATGCTTGCCGATTCTAAGCTTTCTGTCCAATTTTGGAATGAGGCGGTGAATACTGCGTGTTATACGCTCAATCGGGTTCTAACTGTTAAAAGACTCAAGAAGACAAGTTACGAGCTTTTGAATAATAGAAGGCCTAACTTAAAGTACTTGAAACCTTTTGGGTGTCCTTGTACGATGTTGAAAAAAGGATGTGGGTATGTTTGATGAAAAAGCCATTGAGGGGTATTTCTTGGGTTATGCTTCTCCAAAGAAACGGGTATTTAATTTCACTTACGGTTGTGTTGATGAGTGGTACCATGTGGACTGTCAAAAGTACACTGCACCTCCTCACGGGAAAGGTCCCGACTGGATGTTTGACTATGATGGCTTATTTAATTCATTTACTCCAACTACTGAGCAACAAGATGAAGACCTGGTTCGTGCATACTTTGAAGATCAATTGGTAATTCCAAGATTTTCAAGTTCTAATGATGTTGAAGCTCCAACCGATGCTCCAAATGAAGATCCTCGTGATGATTCTCCAGTTTCCTTTGATAGTGCATCTACTTCTTCTGATGATAATCAAGTTATTGATCAAGTTATTGAACTTGATAGTGATGATTCATATCATGAACTTGGAGAACATTACACTAACTTATTCGAAAATGTTGCTGTTCCTGAGAATCCCAATCTTAGGATTCATAATTATCATCCAAAGGAAAACATCATTGGAGAACTTGATGCAGGCGTTCAAACACATCATCAAGTTGCTTCGTCGAGTGAGAATAAAGTATTGTGTGCTTATGCAGATTTACATTCATATGGAATTGAAAATATTGCCAAATTCACTTGCTTTGTATCCCAAGTTGAGCCAACGACGCCAAGTATGGCACTTCAAGATCCATCTTGGGTAGAAGCTATGCAAGAGGAATTGCAACAATTCGCTCGTTTGGGTGTTTGGGATCTTATCGACAAACCCGCTAGAGGCAAGAAGCCTAGTCCAACAAAGTGGGTATTTAAATGCAAAAAGGACGATCATGGGGTGATCGTGAGAAACAAGGCACGACTAGTGGTGCAAGGTTTCCATCAGCAAGAGGGTATAGACTACACTGAAGTATACGCTCCGGTTGCAAGATTGGAAGCTATACGTATTTTTCTGGCTTATGCGACTTACAAGAATATAAAAGTCTATCAAATGGATGTTAAAAATGCTTTTCTCAACGGTAAACTACACGAGGAAGTGTTTGTGTTACAGCCTCCTGTCTTTGAACACCCTGATTATCCTGACCGAGTTTATCGCTTAAACAAGGCACTATATGGTCTACATCAAGCCCCGAGAGCTTGGTATGGCACGCTAGCCGACCATCTGACGGATAACGGCTTCAAAAGAAGGATTGTTGGCTGCACTTTATTTAACAAAAACATTGGTGATGATCTTCTCCTCGTTCAGATTTATGTCGACGCCATTATCTTTGGGTCAACAAACGACGCGTTATGTAAGGAATTCGAAAAGTCAATGCAAACTAAGTTCGAGAAGAGTTCGATGGGAGAGATGAACTTCTTTCTAGGGTTGCAGGTTCACCAGTCTGCGAAAGGAATCTTCATTCACCGGACTAAGTATGTGAACGATGTCTTGAGCCGATTCAAGATAACTGCCGAAAAAATCCCTTCTACTCCTCTTCCCGTGGGTCACAATTTATCACCGGATGAATTGGAGGATATTGTCGATCCCACCCTCTATCGAGCTATGATTGGTTCTTTGATGTATCTTACTGCTTCTCGAACCGACATAATGTTTGTTGTTTGTTTATGTGCTAGGTACCAAGCTAGTCCCCGAGTGACTCACCTTGCAGCAGTCAAACATATTCTTCAATATCTGAGGGGCAATCCAGTCACCGGGTTATGGTACCCTAAGGACGATAACTTTGTTCTTACCGCTTATTCTGACTCAGACTATGGAGGATGCCAGATTAACTTTAAATCAACTAGCAGGATGTCAATTCTTAGGAAGCCGGCTTGTTTCCTGACAGTGTAAGAAGCAGACAACGATCTCCATTTCAAATGCCGAAGCTGAGTATGTTGAAACCTCGAGTTGTTGTTCCCAGGTTTTATGGACACAACAACATCTTCGCGACTACGGTTTGAAGTTTCTTACTACCCCCATTTTAGTTGATAATTCTGCTGCCATTAGCATCACCAAAAATCCCGTGCAACACTCTAAAACGAAACATATCGAAATTCGATATCATTTCATACGGGATTGCTTTGAAAAGAAATTAATTGATCTTGAGAAAGTACATACTGATTTTCAAAAAGCCGATCTATTTAACAAAGATTTTGACAAATCGCCGTTTCAATTTTTGCTTAGTTTAAATGGCTTAAAGACCCTTGCTGATATCCTGAAAATAGGATAACTATCTTTATTGTCGGTTTATTTTTACTTTAAATTTTATTTTCGGTTTTGTATTTTAGGCGGTGAAAATAGAAAATACAAAATTATTGTGCTTTTAGTTTGTATAGATAAAACCCAAAAACATTAAAAAATTTTGAAAAATAAAAAAATAGTGTGTTTTCGTTGTGTTTCTTTAAATTTTGAAAATCCAAAAACATTTCAAAATCGGAAAACCCAAAAATATTGTGAAGTCTTTATTTTTATTTATAAGAAAATTTGAAAATTCAAAAAGATTGTGAATTTCTGGTTTGTACAGAAAAATTCGGAAAAGACAAAAAGATTGTGTTTTTAATCATATGTATGTAAAGAAAAAAGCCAAAAAGATTTTTGTTTACGTTCGCTGAAAAGTATGTCAATTACTCATATTTGAAGGACCTATACTTGTATATGTTTGGCCCTGATAATTTCTCGTAAATATTTGGGATAACCATTTACCTGATAATGGAAAGTAGTTGGGGCGTTTGTTATGCATTTTACATTATTTTATCACTGAAAATTATGTCGGTTATTTAAGTTTGTGGAGCATGCTTGCATGTATTGGTTCTGTTATCTACTTGTAGATTGATAGGATAGCCATTAATCTATAGACTGAAAGTGACTGGGGCGATTAAATTTATTTTGTTTTATGTTCTTCAAAATTTTGAGTTTTTGAAGCAAAAAGAGAAAATGATAGTACATTGATTGTTTGACCCCATATCCAGTAAGAAATAAGATTAAAAGACTGAGTGCTTAATCATTGGTGCATTGATAGGTCTTAAACAAGCTGTTAGAGTAAAGTAAGTGATATAAACATAAAGATAAGCCAAATTGAAAGAGGTGTTAGTCTCTAGCAAAAATCTCGGTGAGGATGACAGAATGTAATAACCTGTCATACTCAAGCCTTATAGTTGTTTGATCACCCAAAAAATATAATAAAGCAAATAACAAGCGTTAGGATTCTGGACACCGTGAGTCTTTATGCGGCTTAATCATCTGGGTATTCATAAGCATGAATATTTCACTCGCTTTTAGAGCAAACCCAAATTCATTAAACTTGATCACTGTGTACTTCGTACAATCTAAATTACTGACTTGATCAAAATCCGATGTTAGTCATACATCTGTTCCTCCCTTGCGCGCGTCTCATTACCAATATGAAACGGACCCCAGGGGATACAATGTACGTAAGCCGACAGATGGACTCGTGCATACTCACTCACAGTAAAGGAAACTTGATGCATTGCTCGAAAATTCTATAAATTCAAATTTTGATCAACACTATAATGGTTTAAGTCAAGTTGGGGTGATATGGCAAAAATCAAATTAACCTTAAACCAAGATTAGAGGCTGATAGTTTCTGATATTCTGTGCGCTAATTGAACCATTACCCATATCTCAGAAATGCTTGAAAGTTTGTTATAATATTTAAGTGGACAACAATATCAATGATCGACGTAACACCAGTCTCAATATTGCTGAAATATAAAACTGTGATAGAATGGCAATCTGGTCAATATTATTCTCTGGACAAACTCAACAAAATCCAAAAATATGTACTTCTTTTGAAAAACCATACAAAAACAGTAAAACATTTTCTATTCTCTGTTTTCATTTTCGGATATTTCCTTTCTAAATATTTTAAGTAAAAAGTTCAAAATACCAAAGAGATTTTGCTTTTTCATTTTATATATTATTTAATTTTTCTAAGTTATGTGTTTCAAAACATAAAACACGATAAGGTATTCGTTTATCGAGATATGGGCTCTCGGAGATTCATTTAATTTAATTGATTTATTTAATATATTTATTGAATTTAAAATTAAATAAAAGTAATTCATTAATTTATGTATAACGAGTTAGGTCATTCCTAACGAATTGCATTCTAATTCATTACCCTAATTCGCTTCCTCCACTTTGTAACGAATGACGTTTAATTCGTTATGCATATATACACGAACTAGACGCGAACTATGGCTAATTCGTTAAATTTATGTCTCAATTTTAACTAATTGCCTCTAATTCGTTAAGACACGTGTTAAGTTCAGATACCGAATCACTTGATTCGTTATTTCAAATTCAAACGAATCAGATGATTCGTTACATTGGAAAATGTGCCGTGTCAGACTATATAGGGAACTGTGAAGGCGATTCGTCTCACTATTCACCTTTCTTTTTCCCCATACACACTGTTACTCTGGCCAAAATTTCCAGAATCTTTGATCATCGTGTTTTCCGTTTTTTGATTATATCTTTGTGTTCCTAAGGTATAGACGATCATACCGTGATGTTTTTCGTCAAATATTATGATGATTTGATGGGTTAATTGCTTGATTTTGTTGTCGGGTTATTAGTGTTTGATGAACCCTTAATTTAACCTCTTTATACTATGTTTTGGTACATCAGAATAATACCATTCAAATCGCAATGAGTATCCGAGATCTTTGTGATCCTTTGTTCGGTTATTCATCGTCTCTTATGTTGGAATTGATTTTCGATTGCAGATTTGACTTTTGTGTTCTTGGTTATTTTGACCATGACCAAATTAGTCAAATATTAAGCTAAATTGGCCATTCGTTACTGTTTAACGAATTGGAACTCATTCGTGTCCAATTCGTTATACATATGACACGAATCAGGATAACGAATCGTACATTATAACGAATCATATTCTCCTTCGTTATTTATAACGAATTAGATCATAATTCGTTAAATTTTATTAGTGATTCGTTATTCCTAATTCGTTAACTATTACTTGATAGCGAAGTAGCTTATTCGCTATAACGAATTACCAATTTGTTATAACGAATTAGAATAATTAACGAATGACATTTTAATATTTTTAACCTTAAAAGGTTTTATCAATTGATATAATTTAAAAATTTTAATCTTATATTAAGTATTATTATTATTTACTATCATTGATTCTCGGTTTTGTTTGTATAGTGCAATGGCTGATAACATTAATCAAGATCCTCCCATTGATGCACCACAACAACAACAACCAGATCAAGATATTCCCATGCTTCCATATGACAAAATACACAACGTTTGTGCCTTCGTCACTCGCGTATTCATTATTCCATCACTGCTAATCCTGATGTTCGATTCAGTATCGTTCGTCATTTTTGGTATACAATGATATATGTGGAGACTGAGAACCACATTACAGCTGAGGTGAATACAAGACAAGTTGTGGTATCACCTGAGTCTGTTTGAAGAGTGCTGAGGTTCGATGATTCCATTGATGAACCGAGCGAGTACCACAAAGAGCTGATCAGAGGGTTGTTTGGACGATTATTTTATTCTGGTGAACTTGATGATTCCATGTATAACAAGGCATACTTGTGTCCCACATACAAGTATTTATTGCATGTACTTATACATTGCCTTGGTGGACGTAAAGGGGGTTTTGAAGAATGTCGCATTAGTCTTCAATCGGCATTTGTTGTTTTAGTTCTGAACAAACCCTTCAACTTCTCTTAAATGATTTCGATCATCTCAAAGAAAATTGTACTGTTGTGAAGCGTCGTTCAAAGTTTTTGATGTATCCTCGCTTCATTCAATTGTTCGTTCGAGATGTTATACGTGATTTGGTACTCGATCCAACACGTCTCGATGATAAATTAAAGTTGGAACACATGACAGCAGATACAATACGAAGGATGAAGTCGTATTGTTAGACTCCTCATCCACGTACCAAAAGAATGATTGCTTATCTGGTGAACCCGGATTATTTATGTCCTCCCAATGATCGTTGGATCCATGATGACTCAGATTCGGAGCGTGAGGAAGGAGCAGGTAGGAACGAGGGTGATGGTGATGATAATGATGGTGGTAATGGTGGTAATGGTGGTGCTGGTGATGTTCCTGTCTTACAACCAGCTTAGGTTGAAGCTGATCTAGCTGGTGCTATAGCAGATCATCATAAAAGGAAAGGGAAAGAGCTGGTCGGTCAAGGATTGTCTAAGCGTCGAGTGTCGGCTGCTGCTAGCATCTCTTTTGGAGTTCAACCTCCAAGGCCGTCTATCCTCAACGACTGGTGGTGTTGCTTACTACAAGCACCCTGGAGCTTACTTTGACTACCATGCTTACGACGGATCCTAGGCTTGGCATGATTCCACGGTCAATATTATCTACTTTTCCAAGGCCTTCAACTGCTACCTTGGTGGTCTCTCCTACACCGATGATGATGCCTCCACCACCAATGGATATCTCGTTTATGAGACTTAACCATCCAGAAGGTCCAGTTCAACCTATCCCTACTACTTTTAATGCTATGTCTCACGATCAGCAGATGTATATGCTTTTAAGCTTATTGCATCTCTACGAAAATCAAATGTCTGCTGATAGTATGAATCAAGAACGCTTAATGGAGAATCAGAAGAAGCTGTTAAGCTATGTCTCGTTCTGCCAAAAAGAGACAAAGGCCCTCCATGAGATTGTTACATCTCAGGGGGTGAAAATTAAAGAACAATAGGAGGTTATTTTGTAGTTGACATGCAAGGACGACGCACTAAAGAAGCTTAAGAACAATGATGAAGATCCAGATGCTCCGGGTACTGGAGGAAGTGAGCCGAAATAAGCTCATGGCTCGTCCTCTGGTGCTGGTACGAGTGCTGTCGATGATTTGGGGAAGCCGATTATTGTTTCTCGTGATTATACTGCAGCTAAACCCATTGAGATGATCAAGGCTGATACGGTCATCTTTGTTGATGGATCATGGGTGGTTAGAAGTTTTGTGAATAAGGATGAGATTGAGGTGGGTCAATTTGTTAAGAGGTCACTAACACGAGAGCAAATTTCGATTGCTTGGTTTGAATGATGATGAATTAACCGTGTTAGAAGCTGAGGATGATGTGGAAGTCGAGAACGATGAAGAGATCTTAAATGATCCAACTATTGGAATGAATACGGCCTTTATTTATGAAGACGAGGATGTGGAGATTGAGGATATGACTGCTGAGGAATACCCTGATTTATTCCAACACACCAATGTTGATCATGGTGCTCCTATCTTTACTGAGGAAACCGTCAAAGCAGCAGAAGATCATCTGGATAAAGTATCCAAGGGCAAAAGTGTGGTCGATACAAGATTTGATTCTATCAAAAATCCGACTGTTGCTGACATTAAGAGGTGGTTTGGTTATCGAGACAAGAAAGCTCGAGAGATTATTGATGCTTATCGCTATGTGGATAAAGAGCAGAAGATTGAAGTTGTCGCTCGGCTCAAGCTAATCAAATGACTTCCTTTAAGACCGTATCTAAAGTGCGAGGTGACATTATTTCATGGCTTTATAATTCTTATTTAAAAGTCTGTA
Organism: Bidens hawaiensis; assembly: GCF_021521415.1. NCBI lineage: Eukaryota > Viridiplantae > Streptophyta > Magnoliopsida > Asterales > Asteraceae > Bidens > Bidens hawaiensis. The sequence continues at coordinate 332,744 of NW_027491956.1, forward strand.
TTGTCAAATGGGAGAACGGTATCCAATATTATGAAAAGATCACTGATGTTCTCTCATTACCGCGTTGGGACGTTCGGACCCTCGTGTGTCGGCTATTCATAAACCGTGAGGGAGATCGAATCGCAGATTGGTTTCATCAACATCTGTTGTTTGAGGTCAACCATGGGTTTAAATTTTTCAAGCCACAGGTTCCAACTCGCAAGCGTATCAATGAGATTGATCCAAGGACAGGTTGGAGAAAGTTGATTCTTAAGGTAAAGCTGCCAAAGACAATGAAGCGTGTACTGGTGAAGACGCTGAATCAACATATGTTTTTATCCTTCAACCGCTGGTACTACGACAACCGAACTGGCAAGGCCGTTATTTTCTTGAGCAAAGGATTAAAGACCGAGCTAATAAAGATCATCGATCAGATGTGGCTCGTGAACTTGACAGAGACCGACAACGACGTGCTTTTCAAGAATAAGATTTTTTTTTAGCACCGTGAAGACTATGACGAGCAATGCTGTTTCAACGTGTTGTTCGTGTGTGTCATGAACATGGTATTCATAGCTGCAGAGATTGGCAGAGCAAGCGCTTCAAGTAAATTAACGACAAAGAGCTCAAGGCGAGGGGGTGTCTGTTAGTACACGGTTTTGCGTCTCGAGTTTTTGTATTTATCATTTAATTAATGTAAAATATATTTATATTTAAGATAGTTCGTTAGTTGATACGTCTAGTTCGTTAAGGATGTTTAACGAACTAGACTATAAGTTAAGTTCCCTCCTGGTTCGTTAAGGATGTTTAACGAATCAGGGGGTGATTCGTTATGCTTGTTTATTTAATGTAATGTAACAAAGTGGGTAGCTAGTTCGTTACGGAGTGTGTAACGAACTAGACCCATCATCCTATTTATAGAGGTTCAGCCTCTATTAATATTAAGTTTTGAGTTTAAGATATCGAACCTCTGCCCGATTGTTTTCTCAAGCTTCGTCTTAATTAAGATATACATAATATATATACACATATCTATATAACTAATACTTATACATAACATTAACATATAATCAATATTACACATTTCCACCAACTTTGGTTCAATCTGAGAGATACAACACGAGAACAAGCAGCTATTTATGTGTCTGGTCTGATTTCTAGTGGACACACCTGTTTCAAGAGGACCAATGACATTCTTAATCGGGTGATTTCACTGAATTCTTGATGAAATTGATTGTTCGGGAACAACACCGGTAGAAGGTAAGTTTGACATATTTTCATTAACTTCAGTGAGACGATTCTTCCATCCAGAGGTCGCCGTACCATGTGAGTACGAGGTGCGGGCGACGTACTCATTTGGAATGACATCAGGGAACAACGTGCTCCCAAAAATTTGACGGATAGAACTCTCCCCCTCAACTACTTGGGTGTCTTCTGATGAAGTTGGTGAGGACACAGTTTCGGTAACTTCTTCCTGTTGATTGACAGACACAGACGGAGTGATATCAAGTGACTCTGTGAGATCATCATCCAGAACTGGAGATATATGAGAGACAGCATGTAAATTTTCTTTCTCGACATCTACGGTGGCATCACCTGAAATTTCCGTGTCGATAACGGAGGCACATTGAATGGTTTGAAGAGTTCATTGTACTCAACAGCTAGTCGGGACCAACATGAGCATCGGTCTCGTTTTCTTCCAACCAACGAACATCATATGATTCTAGAATCTGCTTGGTTGACTTATTGTAGACTCTGTAGACAGTACGACTAGCATAACCAACAAAATAACATTCATCAGCTTTGGCCCCAAAATTTTGGCGTTGACTTAAGATTCAGTAGAGTGCATGGGCAACCAAACGCTTTGAAATGAGAAATTGTAGGCTTATGACCATATACAATCTCTTATGGAATTTTCATTAGGGACTTGTTGATTATCACCGAATTATGAACATGACATGCTGTATTAACAGCTTCTGCCCAGAAGAATAATGGCAATTTTGAATCACATAACATGGTCCTTCTGCCTCAATAAGAGTCATGTTTCTCGTTTCAGTCACACCATTCGGTTGTGGCGTTCGAGCAGCGCTGTACTAACGAAGTACCCCCTTCAATGAAGCATTCTTGAATTACGTACCATTGTAACAACGAATGCCCTTTAGCTTCAAGTTTAGCTGATTCTCCATAAGCACCACGAACCTCTTAATCAACTCTGCAGTTTCACTTTTATTTGACAAGAAAAACACCCATATAAAACGTGAGTAATCATCAGTGATAACGAGACAATAAGAGCTGCGAGAAAGACTCAAAACATGAACCAGACCGAAAAGACCCATATGCAGTAATTGAAAAACTGATGAAATGGTATTAATCAGTTTTGGTTTATGATTTTTTTGATTGTGTTTACCCAAGGCATAAGCCATACACCTTTCAATAGTAACAAATCTTTGATGGGTAAACCACGCACCATATCATTTTTAGCAAGACGGTTTAGGTTTTTCACATTTGCATGACCAAGACGACGATGCCAAAGCATGGCATTATGTTTGGACACTTTTGAAAACAAACAGTTTATTTCATCAGGAACATTCTTGTTCATGTCAATCACATAAGCGTTATCTTTTCTTTGTGATCGAACAAGAATCCAGTCTTCTGGTATGATGATACCAGGTTTTAGAATCACACACTCTTTATTAGTGAAATGAGTTGAAAAACCTTTGTCACAGATTTGTGACACGCTTAACAGACTATGCTTCAACTCGGGAACAAAATTAACATTTTCAAATTTAGAACACCGTTACTTACAATACCCTTCTTCGTAATCTTCCCCTTTCCTCCACCCACAAAGGACACATACCCACCGTTAAATATTTGAATATCGTGTAGCTGGGTAATTCCGCCTGTCATGTGCCTGGAACAGCCACTATCAACATACCAGGGGTCAGATGATATTCCTCCATAGCTGTTCCTGCATGATGTGCGAAATTAGTTAGACTTTGGTACCCAGTCCATAGTTACACTGGGTAACCGTGACTCATCTAAATTTTTCACAGGTTGCCATGACATATCTTTTCGATCATCTAATATTAAATTCGATGCTTCTTTCACCGGATATTTAGGCAACCATTCATGTCTACCATTGTAAGATTTGGCATTATTTGTACGAATGGAGGACTTAGTCTCTGGTGTTTGAGTGAGGGAAACAGACAAATTTGTCTTTTCCACTTGTTTCGGTTTAGAAGTCGTGTTCGTTTTTAAAACCGAAGCACTGTTTCTACCACATCTACAAAACTTGTTAGGCTTGGTCTGATGAGGACTAAACCTACCAGATTTGTTTCTGTTCCAATCATCGTCAGAGGGATTAGCCTGGTTATAACTGAAATTTCGCCTATAGGTATTACGAGGCATACTCCTTTGATAAAATCCATAGTAAGGTACGTATGGACGATGTGGACAATTTCTAGCTATATGACCGGGTGTGACACGGTTAAAAAAAGTTTGACGTTTTGCATAGAGATTATTTTGGGCAACTCCTTGTCTGGACGGGTTGTCTGGACCAGTTTGATTTACCTGATTCTTACCACTAGACACATGATTTAACTTACCACCTTGTTTGTCGTTAGAGCATCCATCTTTAATAAACTTAGGAGATGAGTATTTATTGTAATTTTTCGATCTTTTAAACTTATTAAAAACCATATTATCAAAATTCAATGTTTTTATGGAATCAACCACACAAGTATCCTTGCTCTAAAAAACAGAGCCCACACAAACAGTTGGAATAACAGAATTTAAAACAGGTAATTTTAAAGGAAAATTAGAATTAATGTCTTTATTATTTGAAACACACGAATCATCATCCTCATCAGTCCAATCCTCAATGATTACTTTATCTGCAGATGAGGCAAACACATTAGAATCATTCACTTCTGAAGTGGAAGCAGTAGCCTTTATTGAGTCGACCTTTTCATTACTAACAGTTTTTGTTCCAGCTCGTTGGTAAGAGGAAGACTAGAGTAGTTGTCATTATATGGTGGGGGTACTTGACTATATCCTATACCCTCACCTTCATTATCTTTCCACCATAACTGATTTTCAACCATGGAATTAACTACCTTACTAGAACCATCAAACTTTCTAAAATCAAATTCAGCCCTTTTAAATTTTTCAGTTAGATTTGAGACTGCTAACTTAGAGGCTTCCAGTTTAGCAGTTAATTCAACAATTTTCTGTTTAGCATATAGATGGTGACCACATTTCAAGCTAAAGTCAGATCTTATCTTGGAGAAATCCCTTTTCTGTGCCTCAATTTTATCTAGATAACTCTTTTCATTTTTCTAAAGTTTATGGTTTTCAGATTTTACCATTTCCATTTCTCTAAGCAAGTTTCTGTTGTGAGATTTATAAAGATCTATTTTATCAACACAAGCTTGAGAGCATAATGGAGAACTTACCTAAGATGAGCTGGAAGAAGTGAATGCCATAAATGCAAATTGAAGTTCCTTGACATGTTCCTCAACAGCATTTTCTACTTCAGCATCTTCAACATGAGCAAAATTGGCAGTCTGATTGATGTTGAGAGCAGCCATCTGATCGTTCCAGGAAAACTGTTGAGCAACCATACCCCGCTCACCATCACCTGAGCTACCATCAACTTCTCCTCTAGCATTACCCACGGGAACCAACTTCCTTTCCATATTTCCTTCTTTGGCTGGATTGGTGCATTCACGAGCAAAGTGACCCGGCTCGTGAAAGTTGTATCATTGTTAAAGCCCACCTTCTGATTATTTGGCACATTCCAGTTATTTCTCTCGTTCTCTTAGTAAATTTCTTAGCCCGAAACACTGCCATGACGATTTGCCAAGAGATATCCATTTCTTATACATCATATGGATGAATCTGATCAGGCTCAGCAACAACTACCGGTTGAACCTGTAACACCCCAACCCGGAATGGCTAGCGTGTCATTATTATAGATATCAAAACAAAAATTCGAAGAAGCCTAAGTCGAATCATATGTACTCAAATAACCGAAAATGAATAGTCTTAAAAAAAATCTTGAACTTCATTATTCTCTCTCAACACTAACTTCCCAGAGTCCCGAATTGCCTGTAAAAAAATAAGAAAAAAAAAACAAAAAAACACGGCTGAGCCAAAAATTGCCCAGCAACGGAAAAAACAATAGTACTTGTAAAGACGGACATACGTAAAGAAAATATAAATACTGAACTGAAACTGAACTAAGTTAACACCAAAAACCGATTCGAATATAAACTCATATCCAACACCAAATCAGAAACCGACGCTTACCGAAATCCAATACACGATCGGAACATAATCAGAGGTATATATATAAACATATTAAAACATATCAAAACTATAACAGAAGCATATACAAATACTAAACTTCACGACTTGTGATATAATAATAATAATAATAATAATAATAATAATAATAATAGTAATAATAATAATAATAATAATAATAATAATAATAATAATAATAATAATAATAATAATAATTCGTGTAAATAGAAACACCCAGAGCCAGAAACAGAAACAGAGGGGTACACAATTAGCTAATCTATACACCAATGAGATGGCACGTGTGGCGTACACACGTTGTTCCATCCCCCAGAAATCAGAAGTCAGAAACAGAACAGAACTAGGATCGATCCATACGCCCCTAAGTGGCCCTAATACTTCACAATTACTAGTTAGAGACGCCGTGAACTTTAATTACGCACTGTCACGACAAGTGCCATGCCGTTGACGCCCCAAATACAAGTCAGAAAATGCTCGGGTAACAGAGTACTAAAACTAAAAACATATAACTAAAATATATTATATAAAATAACTGAACTCAAAATATAACTGACGCGTACAAAAATCCGTACTACAAAGTAACGGAATAGATTTAATACTATGAGAGAAAGAAACCAGAAACCGTACAACAAAGCAACGGACTATAATTAATACTAAGAGTAACAAAAACAGAAACCGTACCTTAACCAAAAGTGAAAGCAAAAGTAAAGTCAACGTCGTCCGCAAATTTTATGAGAACCTACGGTTTAGTTTCTTTTATAATTAATATATTTATATAGAACATAAATTGTCATGTTGGGTGATTGGTTAACTTATAGATTTTCCGGCAACTACATGTTTAAGATTCTTATTTCATTATTCAGTTGGTGTCATGACCACTTATGCCATTGCAGGATACTTCAAAATAATAAACTTGAAATAAACTTGAGATTTGATCATGGCAATTATTTACAGTTGAGCTAAAACAATCTCGTATAATATTATGCTAACATGTACCCTATCCATGATTGACTCGGTTACCACAGTATTATTATTATAAAATTTTGTTGGAACCCCGGATAGTATCAATTCAATAACAATTAACAAATCTAAGATCTGTGTCTAATAGATTAATACATTACCTATAGATCTAGCTCATAATTACGTATGATTCAGTGATATATATGTTTATGTATTATCAGTATATATGTATTAGTGATTATATAATATTAGGATGAAGATTGAGAGAGGATTCAGACAGGGTTTTGATAATTAACTCTCAAAGCTCTTTTTAAATGTGAACAGTGTTCACTATATATAGAAGATAGGTCTAGTTCTCTAACATTCCCTAGCGAAGCAGACACTACTTCGTTACATACATAAATAAACAAAATAACTTAACGAAACATCTCCTGATTCGTTAACATTCCCTAACGAATCAGGAGGTAATAAGTTTAAGTCTTAGTTCGCTAAACAACATTAGCGAAATACACATTACATATAACGAACTAGACAATAACTTAATTAATTATTACATTAAACATAAAACGAAAACATTAACGATAATTACAAAGACTCAAGACGCAAAACCGTGCACTAACAGACACCCCCTCGTCTTGAGCTCTTTGTCTTTAAATTACTTGAAGCGCTTGGACTGCCAGTCTCTGCAACTATGAATTCCATTTTCATGACATACACGCACAACGCGCTGGAATTGCATAGCCAGGTCGTAGTCTTCATTGTGCTCGATCAGAATCTGTTTTCTGTGGAGCACGTCATTATCGGTCACAAATAAATTAATCAACCACATCGGGTCGATTATCTTGATGAGCTTAGTCTCCAGTCCTTTACGAAGGACAATGACGGCCTCGCCCGTACGATTGTCATCGTACCAGCGGTTGAACGTGATATGCATCTGCTGGGGCATCGTCTTCGCAGGAACTCGCTTCATCGTTGTTGGCGGTTTTACTTTAAGGACAAGTTTCCTCCAGCCAGTCCTTGGATCAATCTCGTCAATGCACTTACGTCTCGGGACCTGGGGCTTGAGGAACTTAAAGCCGTGATTGACCTCGAACATTAAGTGTTGATGAAACCACACAGATGTCCGGTAATCCCCACGATTGATAAATGGCCGTCTCGCGAGGGTAAGAACATCCCATCGAGGTAAAGTAAGAACAAACTTTATCATTTCTTAGTACTGGATCCCTTTCTCCCAGTTAATTATACATACTTTAAGCTCAGGATCATAAAGCCATGAGACAATATCACCATGTACCTTGGAAACAGTCTTGAAGGAGGTCATTTGGTTTTCTTTAACCCATGTAGCAGCAGTGTCTTTCCGTTCTTGATCAACATATCGATACGCACTGATAATTTTACCCATTTTCTAGCGTTTGAACCATCTTGCAATATCATCATCCGTTATGACTTCAAGTGAATGAACTGTCCGCTTACACTTCAACACCTTTTCCAATTCATCCTCAGCAATTTTGAACTTTTCCTCATCGAACACAGGAGCACCTTGATCAACGTTTGTATGTTGAAACAAGTCAGGATACTCCTCAGCAGTTACATCTTCCATCTCAACATCCTCATCTTCATAAATAAAGTCCGTATTCATCTGAATTGACGGATCATCCGATATACCTTCCTCATTTACCCCTTCGACATCAGGCTCAGTCTCTAACGCAGTCAACTGATCGTCATTCAACCCAAGCAGTATGGAAATCTTCTCCCGTGTCAGAGACCTTTCGACAAACTCAACAACCTCTAACTCTTCTCTGTTCACCACACTTCTAACCACCCCCGAACCATCTAAAAATATCACAGTGTTGGCTGCAATCATCTCAATTGGCTTAGCGGCAGTTGGATCTTGATATATAATAATCTGTTTGCCCGAGTCTTCACCACCATTAGTACCAGCACCGGAAGATGAGTCGTGCGATTGTTTAGGCTCACCTCCTGCACCAGACTCATCAAGATCTTGATCATCATCTTTGAGTTTCTTTAGGACGTCTTCTTTGCAAGTCAATTGTAAGATCAACTCTTCTTATTCTTTCATTTTCATCCCCTGAGACTCAACAATCGCTCGCAGCGCTTTAGCCTCCTTCTAACAAAATGAGATATAACTCATCATCCGTCGTTGATTCTCCATAAGACGTTCTTGATTTTGACGGTCAGCTGCCATTTGATTTTCAAAAAGGTGTAGAAGATTCAACAGCATCTCAGTCTGACGGTTTGGTGGCAAGTTGTATAGTGATGGATGAACAGGTTGAATCGGTTCCTGAGGCCGAGTGATTCTTATATAAGAGACATCACTGGGAGGAGGAAGAGTAGGAGGACGAGGAGAAGGAGGCCTCATAGATGGTGTTGACGGGACTGTCGAAAATGTAGCAGGAGGCCTTGGTATTTCATATAATGCCATTGTGGAATTAACCCAAGCCTTTCATGGGACACCAGCGTCGTCGTCAATGTAAGCATCGGAGTGCAAGTAGTAGGCGGCACTACCGAGCGTTGAGGCGTCGATTGACGAGGTGGTGGTACACCAATAATCACCCCAGCCCCGGCTAACACACGTCGTTTCTTAGATGGCTCTTCAGTTGCCACGCTTTCCCTTTCCTCTTTCGTTCCTTTTGAGCTGCAATGGTGGCAGCTAACGCAGCAATTACTGCCTCTTGTTGCTATTGAAAGGCAGCATCACCAGCTCCACCATCACCATCATTACCATCATCATCATTCCCATCATCATCGTTCCCACCTTCTCCCCCTTCACACTCGGAATCCGAGTCGTCGTGGATCCAGCGTTCATCAGGAGGACATACATAATTTGGATTAATTATGTGACCAGTCATTCTTTTATCCTTTGGCATCTCCTTTCTATAAACCAACATCCTCTGTATGGTATCAGCTTTCATGTGTTCCATAGGAAACACATCATTCACCTGAGTTGGATCAATGACTAAATTAGGATTTAAATCTTGAATGATTAGCTGTAGAAACCGAGGATACATTAAAAATTTCTTCTTTTGAAGTGTTTGTTGAACTTGTTCTTTCAGATAATCAAATACAAGCTCGGAGTAGTTGAATGGCTTGTTGAGTGTAAGAGCAACGAAAGCTGATTGCACACTGCTTCTACATTCATCAAATCCACCACGACGACCACTCATACAATGAATTAAAACATGAAGAAGATACTTGTATGGTGGGCATAAACCATTCTTATTCAACATAGACTTTTCAATATCACCACCATAACGTAGACGAGTAAACCAACCCTTGATAAACTGCTTGTCAAATTCACTTGGGTTGTCATCATTGTCACCAAATTGAAGCACACGGCGAACCACTCCCACATCAATTGTAATAGCAGTTTGATTAATCGTGGCTCAAATATGATTTTCCGCCTCAACAACCTCAGCAGTATCCCAAAACTGCCTAATAATACTCAAAGACACTCTGGGTCGAGCAGTGATTGCATAACGTATCATTGAACGTCTTAAGAATGCTAACATGTCTCCGAATACGTCAACGTCAGCAATATCTTGATCAATATATGCACATATGTTGTATTTCGTTTCATATGGTAACAGAATAACATCCTCCTACTGTACTTGAGGTGGTTGCTCTTGTGGTGGTTGTTCTTGTTACCCTTGATCAGCAACCGGTGGATCTTGATTTACTTGATCAGCCATTTTAACTGTATAAGTGTAAACAACTATAAGGAATTTGAAGATGTAATATACATTTAGCACAAATATATCTATTTATTTATAAATGATGTATTTAATTTCATATGATATGTGTAATTAATTTATTTACGCGTTTAGACGATTGGAATAAGTTAGTTAATTTAAAACGGAATTTAAAAGGTAATTTAAATTTAATTAAATACTTAAATATAAGTGTCATTCGTGTGATTGTCACTATGGTTCGTTACCATCCAGTAATGAATTAAGTGTTTCGCTATCATGTAAATAGGTTAACAAAAGAGACACAGCGAATCAACTATAAAAGTTTAACGAACAAAAGTCTAGTTCGTTACAGATTTGGCGAATCCATATTTGATTCGTTAAGAAACTGATTCGCTGAGCTAGTTCGTGTATTACCTTAACGAATTGGACACGAGACAATTCCAATTCGCTAAGGATAACGAATGGTCAATAAATTAGACTTAATCTTTGACCCGCATAGTCAATCTCAAAATTACGATGAACACCGATAGTCAACAACACAAATCAAGCTTCAATTAATCCATAACTATCGTCGGATAATCAAAACATTATGTGTATTGAACTCGGAAACACAGTATTAAGCTCATGGTTTTAAGATTGAGACTCAAAACCCAGAAGGACTTAGGTTAACCAGAGTATTCAAAACCCCGAAACCGTTAACACACGATAGACCCGGCAAACTAGAATCAAACATCGATTAAAGTCTACCAAGGGTATCGGAATCGCATTCCGATCACAAATGAATCATAAATAACCTACATTAACCCAATATATCTTACATAAATCAGGGTTCATGAACTCGAAAAACCCTTAGACCACAAAAGTCCATAATTAGTTAATTAATACACCGTCATATTTGACGAAAATCACATCGCTGTGATCATCTATACCTTAGAAACACAATGATATTCTTGAAATGTTGAAATTTGAAAGTCGAATTTCAGAGAAAAATTCGAAAAAAGATTACTTTAGGGTTAAGGAAGAAGACGAACAGTGAAGAACTGTTCGTGTTTCTTGTCTTATATAGCCTAAAACGCCACCCAAAGTACCGACTGTACAAATAAAGCAATTCGTTTGAATTTTAAATAACGAATTAGGCAATTCATTATTCCAATTCGTTACGTCAGAGTAGCGAACAAGACATGAATCGTGTATTAATTCGTTAAATATGTATAACGAAGTAGAAGTGATTCGTTACAGAGTGCGGAAGCGAATTAGATGAGCGAACTAGAACTTAGTTCGCTAAGGAATCACCTATTTCATTATCCATACTTAATGAGTTAACTTTTAACGAATTAAGTGTTTATTTAATTTTAACTTAAATAAATAAAGAATTAATTAACAAATAATCAATAAATAATTTAAAATTTTAACTCAAAATGAATTACCGAAGACCTTTTTATCCTGATAATTGAATACTTTAAAAACGTTTCACTTTTACGAAACATAAATTAAAATCATTAAATGATATGTAAAGTAAAAATAATAAAATATTTTTGGTATTTTGTAAAAAAAAATTAAAGAATGTATTTACAAAGAAGCACCCGAACATTAAAAATGGACAATCTTTTTGTGTTTTTCTATGATTTATCAAAAGCAGTACATATTTTTGTGTTTTCGTTGAGTTTGAGCAGAGAATCATATTGACCAAAATGCCCTTCCATCACGGTTTTATATTTCAGCGATATTACAACTGGCGTTAAGTCGGTCATTGATATTGTTGTCCACTTAAATCTAATAACAAACCTTCGAGCATTTTTGTGATATGATTTATGGTTCAATTAGCACACAAAATATCAAAAACTATCAGCCCCTAATCTCGGTTCAAACTTAATTTGATTTTTGCCAAATCACCCCAACTTGACTGAAACCATTATAGTGTTTATCAAAATTTGAATTTATAGAATTTTCGAGCAATGCATCAAGTTTCCTTTACTGTGAGTGAGTATGCACGAGTCCATCTGTCGGCTTACATACATTGTATCCCCTGGGGTCCGTTTCATATTGGTAATGAGACGCGCGCAAGGGAGGAACAGATGTATGACTAACATCGGATTTTGATCAAGTCAGTAATTTAGATTGTACGAAGTACACAGTGATCAAGTTTAATGACTTTGGGTTTGCTCTAAAAGCGAGTGAAATATTCATGCTTATGAATACCCAGATGATCAAGCCGCATAAAGACTCACAGTGTCCAGAATCCTAACGCTTGTTATTTGCTTTATTAGATTTTTTGGTGATCAACAACTATAAGGCTTGAGTATGACCGGTTATTACATTTCTGCCATCTTAACCGAGACTTTTGCTAGAGACTAACACCCCTTTCAATTTGGATTTTCTTTAAGTTTATATCACTTACTTTACTCTAACAGCTTGTTTAAGACCTATCAATGCACCAATGATTAAGCACACAGTCTTTTAAGCTTATTTCTATCTGGATTTGGGGTCAAATAATTAATGTACTATCATTTTCTCTTTTTTTTATTTTGCTTCAAAAACTCAAAATTTTGAGGAGCATAAAACAAAATGAATTTAATTGCCCCAGTTACTTTAAGTTTATAAATTAATGGCTATCCTATCCATCTACAAGTAGAGAACAGGACCAAAACATGCAAGCACGCTTCACAAACTTAAATAACTGACTAAATTTTCAGCTAAAAAATAAAGTAGAAAGCTTAACGAAGGCCCCAAGTACTATCCATTTGTCAAGGTATATGGCTAACCCGAAGATTTACAAGAAATTATCAGGACCAAACATATACAAGTATATGTCCTTCAAAATAGATGCAAATGACATAATTTTCAGCGAACATGAGCAAGAATCTTTTTAGTTTTTCTCTTTACAAACTAAAAACACAATCTTTTTGTCTTTTTCGTATTTTTCTTTACAAAACAAGGAAATTCACATTCTTTTTGCCTTTTTCAGAATTTATCTGTACAAACTGAAATCACAATCTTTTTGATATTTTCAAATTTTAAAATGTTTTTTTTGGGTTTTCAAATAATAGAACAAAAAAGAACACAATAATTTTGATTTTTCAAAGTTTCTAATGTTTTTGGGTTTTATCTATACAAACAAAAAGCACAATATTTTTGATTTTTCAAAAAAAATCATCCCCTAAAACCTAAAAAAAGATAGTAAACTAGAACAAAAACTAAAAATAAAGATAATCATCCTAACTTTAGGATCTCAGCAAGGGTCTTCAATCCATTTAAACCAAGCAAAAAATGAAAAAGTGTTTTATCAAACGCTTTGGTAAATAGATCGACTTTTTGAAAATCAGTGTGCACTTTCTCAAGATGAATTAATTTCTATTCATAACAATCCCCTATAAAATGATATCAAATTTCGATATGTTTTGTTTTAGAATGTTGTACGGGATTCTTGGTGATACTAATAGCAGCTGTTATCAATCAAGATTGGAGTAGTAAGAAACATCAAACCGTAGTCGCGAAGATGTTGTATTCATAAAACCTGGGAATAGCAACTCGAAGCTGCAACATACTCAGCTTCGGCGATTGAAGTGGAGACCGTTGTCTGCTTCTTACACTGCCAGGAAACAAGCCGGCTTCCTAAGAATTGACATCCCGCCGTAGTAGACTTGAAGTTGATCTTGCATCCCTCATAATCTGAATTTGAGTAAGCGGTAAAATCAAAGTTATCATCTTTGGGGTACCATAACCCGATGTCAGGATTTCCCCTTAGATATTGCAGAATACGCTTGACCGCTGCAAGGTGAGTCACTCGGGGACTAGCTTGATACCTAGCACATAAACAAACAACAAACATTATGTCGGGGCGAGAAGCAGTTAAATACATTAAAGATCCAATCATAGCACGATAGAGGGTCGGATCAACGGTATCCTCCAATTCATCCGGTGATAAATTGTGACCCACGGGAAGAGGAGTAGAAGGGATTTTTCTGGCAGTAATCTTGAATCTGCTCAAGACGTCGTTCACATATTTTGTCTGATGAATGAAGATTCCCTTCGCAGACTAATGAACCTGTAACCCTAAAAAGAAATTCATCTCTCCCATCGAGCTCATCTCGAACTTGGTTTGCATAGACTTCTCGAACTCCTTACACAACGTGTCGTTTGTATACCCAAAGATTATGTCATCAACATAAATCTGAACATGCAGAATATCATCACCAATATTTTTATAAAATAAAGTGCAGTCAACAGTTCCACGTTTGAAGCCGTTATCCGTCAGATGGTCGGCGAGCGTGCCATACCAAGCTCTCGGGCTTGATGTAGACCATATAATGCCTTGTTTAACCGGTAAACACGGTCAGGATAATCAGGATCCTCAAAGCCAGGAGGCTGTAAAACAAACACTTCCTCATGAAGTTCACCATTGAGAAAAGCACTCTTAACATCCATTTGATACACCTTGATATTTTTGTAAGCAGCATATGCCAGGAAGATTCGAATCGACTCTAATCTTGCAACTGGAGCAAACACTTCAGTGTAATCAATACCCTCTTGCTGATGAAAACCTTGTACCACTAAACGTGCTTTGCTTCTCACAATTACCCCACAATCATCTTTCTTACACTTATATACCCACTTAGTCGGAATTTCTTTCTTAACCCTAGCAGGTTTGTCAATAAGATCCCAAACACCTAAACGTGCAAATTGCTGTAATTCTTCTTGCATGGCTTCTACCCAAGATGGATCTTGCAGAGCCACATGAGGAGTTGTAGGCTCAACTTGGGATACAAAGCAAGTGAATTTAGCAACAGTCGCAATTTCAGATGAGTGTAGGTCAGCATAAGCACATAGAGCATTATTGTCACTTGAAGAAGCAACTTGATGTCGTGTCTGAACCCCTACATCAAGATCACCAATAATGTTTTCTTGTGGATGGTAATTATGAATCCTGAGAGTAGGATTTTCAGAAACAGCAACATTTTCAAATAAATTAGTGTAATGTTCACCCAATTCAGGAGATGAAACATCACTTTCAAGTTCAATAACTTGATCTACAATTGCATTATCATCAGATGAAGTAGAAGCATTATCATAATGAACAGGAGACTCATTATCAGGTTCATCAATTAGATCAGAAATTGGAGCTTCAACATCGTTTGAACTTGCAAACCTTAGAATTTCCAAATGTTCTTCAAAATAAGCACGAACTAAATCTTCATCTGGATGATCAGTTGATGGAGTGAATGAATTAAATAAGCCATCATAGTCAAACATCCAGTCGGGACCATTCCCTTGTGGAGGAGTAGTGTACTTTTGACAGTCAACATGGTACCACTCTTCAACACAACCAGACGTAAAGTTAAACACTCTTTTCATAGGAGACGCATACCCCAAGAAATAACCCTCAATGGCTTTTTCATCAAACTTTCCAACATCCTTTTTCAACAAAGTACACGGACACCCAAATGGTTCCAAGTACTTTAAATTAGGTTTACGATTATTCAATAATTCATAACTGGTCTTCTTGAGTCGTTTAACAGTTAGAACTCGATTGAGTGTATAACAGGCCGTATTCATCGCCTCATTCCAAAACTGGACAGGAAGCTTTGAATCAGCAAGCATCGTTCTAGCAGCTTCAATCAATGTTCTATTCTTCCTTTCAGCGACACCGTTCTGTTGTGGTACATATGGGGCACTATATTCTCGATGAATTCCCTTTTGGATACAAAAGAAATCCAATAAAGTATTTTTAAATTCAGTACCATTGTCACTTCGAATTCTCCTCACTTTTAGTTTGTAAAGTGATTCGATCTTAGTGATTAGATTTTGAACAAGACCCGGTGTTTGATCTTTTGAACCCATAAATAAAACCCATGAATATCGTGAATAGTCATTTGTAAAAACTAGGCAGTACCAGTCTCCAGAAATACTCGAACGATTCACTGGACCGAATAAATCCATATGAAGACGTTCAAGCGGAGTATCAATGGAACTTAATAACTTAGATGGGTGCAATTTCTTCGTCTGTTTGCCTTTCTTTCAAGCAACACAGTGATCGGATAACTTAAAATTCTTTAACGGCACCCCTTCTACCAAATCGTTTGCCATTAAATAATTCATCTTTCGAACATGTATGTGACCCATTCTTCGATGCCAAAGCACTGAGTCTTTCTCGGTTGCTTTTGAGACAAAACACGTTTCGATCGATGTAGATACTTTAGTATTCATATTTAAGACATAAATATCATTTGATCGAGGCGATCGCATGACAATCATGTCCTCGGGAATTACGTAACCCGGTTTCAAAATCGGACACTCTTTATCTGTAACTACTGTCGTGTATTGCTTATCACAGATTTGCGACACACTCAATAAATTATGGTCCACTTTATCACAATAGTTAAGTTTTTCAAAAGTAATCTTCCCATTTGAAACATCACCTTCCTGTGTAATCATACCCCCAGAATCCTAGAAAACGCCACATAACCCCCTTGAATATTTCTCACGTTTGATAAGAGGTTGAGATTTCCAGTACTATGACGAGAACATCCACTGTCCATGATCCAGTTTTCACCAGAGATGGTCTTGGATGTACCCTACACACAAAAGAAAATGATTAGTTTAAAAAGGCAGCCCAGGCCTCAGTCTTGGGCACCTTTTGGTTTCCTTGAGAAAAATTAGCTTTAGTTGCATTCAGTTGTTGTTCAGCAACTTGAGAATAAGTTACTGGTTTCTTTGACTTTCGTCTTAGATATGCAGCTTGAACCACATTTGAATTAACATTTTTGCATAATGGTTCAGTAGGAATAAACTTAGGTTTAACAGAACCATGAGTTTCATTCACATGAACAACTTTTCGAGGATGTACATTCGAAAACATAATATGAGTATCATCAGCATACAACACAGGTCGTTTCAGAATCTCCTTTACCAAAGGAACCGGTTTTGAATGATCCTTGATAAAAGGATGAAGATTCTGATAGCTTTTCTGACTACAATTTCTCACTACATGACCCTGCTGACCGCAAAGAAAACAGCTTCGCATGTCTACACGATGATGTTGAGAGGTAGCTGGAACGAATGACTCAGAAGTTTGATAATGACTCACATTTTTGGTCATGCTCTTAGCAAACTTATCAGATAATTCAGATTTCTTTTTCAAGTAAAATTCTAAATTAGAACAGTTTGAAAAACTTTTCAATGTATCTGTCCTAGTTGACTTCACAAAATTAATTTTCTTAGCTTGTTTTAAAACCTTCTTTGCTTTAGTCAATGGGTCAGATGGAACTGATGTTTTCGCTTGATCATATTGACGTTCAAGTTCACGAACCTTTGAAGTTTCATTGTGAAACACACTCTCAATCAGTTCAGGTTTAATGATACTTATTGGAGTGTCTTTCTCAGTGAACATTGTGTCCATCCCCTTTAACTTAAACACACGAGCAGATGATGGCTTAGAAGCATTTGGATTTATGAAACGCAAAAAATCCTCATCAGAAATTTTGGGTTTATCTGATTTCTTAGCCTTCACTGGTTTGACAAAAACATCTTGTTTCATCTTAGTTGTGTGCGAACCATACACAACCTCCTCAAATTCATGAGGTTCACAGAGTATGTGATTAGCACTTGGAATCTTCTTGTTCTTGTGTATAATTTCCGGTTCAAACACATCCTCAATGACAAATTTGTCAACAAAAACTTTGTTGCTTTGAACATGAGGTTTCTGAGAAACAGATTGGGTTTTAATAGTTTCAGACTTACATGTTTTAGATTTTTCTGAAATCACAGGCTCTTTAAGAATAACATCTTCCTCAGTTGGAGCAAAAGGATTAATTTTATAATCATTTTGAAATGGTGGTGGAATTTCAACAAAACCTATACCTTTCTTTGAATCCTTTTGTTTTCCAGAAACTTCAATAATTTCATTCAACAGAAAAGATGAATTTCGAAATTTACCCAATTTGTTCTTTAACTCAAGAACCTCATTCTCAAGCTCGGTTATCTTTGAACGAGGTTTCAAAATTTCTTGAAACTTTTGATCATTAATTGTCATTTTCACAGATAACTCAACTTTGAGATCATGATTACTTTTCGACAATGCTTCAATCTTTTCACAGGATCTCATTTGAGATTCAAGAGATTGTCGATAAGTATCTTTTAGAGACGCAATTTCTCTCACTAAATTGTCATTGTGATTCTTTAAAGATTCAAAATTAGATTTGTTAGATTCACAATCAGTACAATCTACTTTAACAGATGAGGTAGCAGAAATAGAATGACTAACCTCGTTTATCATAGCCATGCATGCAAAGACTGTTGTAGGCTTGTCACAGGAATCATCAGAATCCGATCCAGAGTCATTATCAGAAGATACCTCACTTCCTTGGAAATCTTGAGTCAACCCGAACAAAGCCAAATTAGCTTGATTATCGTTGCACAGTAATCGTTGTGACCAATAATCTCCATTGGTTAACATCGCTTGTGACCCAGAACTTGATGTTTCTTCTCAGCATCATTACCTCGTGGTTTTGAAGAATTTGAACTTTGACCACGAGGACCATTATACTCCTTTTTCGGTTTGTCACATTCTTTTGCAAAATGACCGAATTCTTGACAATTATAACATTTTACCTTCAACTTGTCAAATCCCAACTTCTTGTTTAGAGCGGGAAGATCTTTTCTGGTTCTTTGCATGAATCTTTTCACCTTTTGAACAATCATTGCCATGTTTCATTTTAAATCCATGATTTCTAAGTCGTCTGGGTAAATCTAATCATAGTCTTCATCAGTTAAATCACTAGTGGCAAATTTGCTACCAACCAGATTTTCATAAGACGTCATGAAAGCGGATAGAAAGGAAAAGTTTTGTTCAGCTTCTTTCATATTGACGTTTGGAGGTGATGAGTATTGATTTGATGAAGACGAACTTCCTGAACCAGCAGAAACATTTGGTGATTCAGAGTTACCAGCAGTATAAAAACATGCTCTAGGATCACAATAGATTGTTGTTTCATTCTCTTTTGCATTCTGTGTCAGAAAAGCAGTGATCGGTGAAATTTTTGAACTTAAAGGCATACTTGTCCCATAGAAAGCAGGATCTTGACACTTGAGATCATACTCACGAGCTTCAATCTTTTGTAAAAACTCACTTGCAGTCAAGTCTTCATTAAAATAGTTGTTTTCTTTTATACCATTAGAAAAGTAGAGTACGAACTTGGTAATGCACTCTTAATAGTATCAATCTTGTCAATCTCAGAAATTTCCAACTTCAATTTATCCATTTCAGCAATCAAGTGATTGAATCTCGTTGTCATCTCTTCAACCGTTTCACCTTTGAGTAAGTTAAAGTTTCTGAATTGAAACTTAAGCATCACCTTTTTGCTTTCAGCCGTATTACCCGTACTTCTCATTCGGATATGTTGAAACAAAGAAGCACATATCTTAATACTACCCACTTGGTGAAATATATTTTCAGGTAAAGCCATAGTTAGAGTAGAATATGCTTTTGTCTCTATCTCTAGTGCCTTCTTCTCTTCTTGTGAATATTGAGATATGGCTTTAGGTCTGAAGCCGATAGTCTCATCCCCAATCATAGGAACGGTATAGACTTCATCCAAACAATATGAGCAGTCAGGATGAACTGAACCTAAATGTGCACGAAACCGAGGTTCCCATTTCGCGATGTCACTGAACTTCATCAATATTGGACATTTTGAATGTGAACCTATCTTGGTATCAAGTTGCAACATTTGTTGCATCAACATGTTTTGAGACGCTAATGCATACATACCGGCCATAGTTGTCAAGTTTCCAAAATTTGAGGGTGTAACGAATTAACTAGCGAATAAGGTTTAACGAATGAGAATTGTAACGAACAGTAAACAGTTGTAGCGAACTATGAACAGCAGATTAACGAATCAAATTTTAACGAAGCTAAGATTGATCAGACAACGAATCACAATTGAGTTTAACAAATCAACCTAACAAATCAGAAAGTCAACTAACGAATTAGCTAGCGAATTGATAAGAGAAACTTAACGAATTAGAAAGTATTCAGTAGCGAATTACTTAATAAAAACTTAGCGAAATAGATAACGAACTAGCTACAGTTGATTAGTGAATCAACTATAACGAATCAGGTTGTTACAACCGTTTGTAACAAACTCTGACACCTTATACCACGTGGCAAAGGTTGTTATGACACAAATCCCAAAGTGTACGCGTGTCACACGAATCAGTTAACCTAAATAGCGAATTAGATAACACGAATCACAAATTGTTGCGAACTGGCTAGCGAATCACTTGAAGTCTATAACGAATTAGCTAAATTAGATAACGAATCAAAGTGAATAATATAACGAATCATCAGAAAGATGATAGCGAATCATATTCATCTTCGAATATTCAAAAAAGATTTCCAGAAACCTGGAAATGATGAACACCAACTCAGAACCTTAAATCTGTAATACTATCTCGATTCTAAACCAAATCACACAAATAACCAACCAAAACACTCGTAAATCGATTGTGAATCCAATACTCCTAACCTTGTAACCAAATATCTTCGAATACAAATTCAATTTTGCCAAAACACTGACCCTGTTTCGGCCACAAACCAAACTAATACCGAATCAATCCGAAATCAATCCAAACCTCAATTCTCCTCACAATACTTTACCAATACTCATATCAACTAAAATTCAATCCAAACCATCCATAATTCATTCAATTAATCATTAAGTTAGTCCAAATTCAACCAAAACAGAACACGAATAATAACTAAGAATAATTAACTGTTTAAACACCCAAATCAAGTGTAATTTGAGCCCAGAAAGCTCTGATACCACTTGTTGGAACCCCGGATAGTATCAATTCAATAACAATTAACAGATCTAAGATCTGTGTCTAATAGATTAATACATTACCTATAGATCTAGCTCATAATTACGTATGATTGAGTGTTATATATGTTTATGTATTATCAGTATATATGTATTAGTGATTATATAAGATTAGGATGAAGATCGAGAGAGGATTCGGACAGGGTTTCGATATTTAACTCTCAAAGCTCTTTTGAAACGTGAGCAGTGTTCACTATATATAGAAGATAGGTCTGGTTCGCTAACATTCCCTAGCGAACCAGACACTACTTCATTACATATATAAATAAACAAAATAACTTAACGAAACATCTCTTGATTCGTTAACATTCCCTAACGAATTAGGAGGGAATAAGTTTAAGTCTTAGTTCGCTAAACAACATTAGCGAACTAGACATTACATATAACGAACTAGACAATAACTTAACTAATTACTACATTAAACATAAAACGAAAACAATAACGATAATTACAAAGACTCAAGACGCAAAACCGTGCACTAACAAATTTGCATCAACTAAAATATTAAACATCTTAAGTATTTTCATAGGTTACTTATCATTATTCTTTTTATAACTATTAAGTGTATATATATATATATATATATATTAATACGTGCTACAACGAAAACAAAGATTAAATTGACTTTAATAGATTTCAGTTCTTCCGACTGCTGCTCGGTTTTGAGGAGACTAATAGCGCCCAGGTTAAGCAAAAGATAACGTGAAAAACTGAGAGCTGATGACAGCGAGGTAAGAACAATTACTGATCTGGCCTCCAACGTTTTAAAATCACAAAAACGTTATAAATTTTATCCATCTTACTATTGTTCAAGAATCATATTTTAAGTTAATAGGGCCTTGTTCTTATTGCCGGAAAAAGTTTCATATAAGCGGTATAAACAAAACAAGTTATCAGAATATAATAAACAGGTTGTAGGGAAACTGACGATTACCTCGACAGCCGAACGGAACGAATTAGAGAGGAGATGTAAGTCGCAGCGGTTGTGATGGTTTTCTTTATCAACAACAGTTAGCGGTTGCGGTGAGGGTTTAACTCGGAAGTAAACGGGGTTGCAGATGGTGGTCGAAACACAGCGGTGGCGGTGTTGAAGAAGACATGGAGGAACAGAGACTTAGGGTTTATGGTTTACATTGAATGGATTATTGTTTCTAGATATAGTTGAGTAGATGAGCACGAAAATGTTGTGATAGAGCTGATAATTCGTTGAGGGGCTTAACGAAGTTCTAGCCATAGGGTAGATGTTCATATCAACTCAAATTGAATTTTAAGAAATGGTGAAATTGACCCCTCTACTTTACTTCACAATTAATTTCCATCATTTACAATCTAATGCTTCTAGTTTGGATTTTAATTTATTTGAACCCCTAAAAATCAACGAAAACAATTTTGCTTGTTATTATAAACATAATTTGGTTAAATTAAAAATATATCGTGTTTGGTTAGTCGACATTACCATCCGATCAGTTTTATTAAAAATCAACTCACTAAATGCAACATGTTAATTTGATATATAATATTTTAGGTTTTTAAATTTCGTGTATTACAATCCCCCTTAAAATAAATCAGGTTAAGCAAAATATAACGTGAAAAACTGAGAGCTGATGACAGCGAGGTTAGAACAAATACTGATCTGGCCTCCAACGTTTTAAAATCACAAAAACGTTATAAATTTTATCCATCTTACTATTGTTCAAGAATCATATTTTAAGTTAATAGGGCCTTGTTCTTATTGCCGGAAAAAGTTTAATATAAGTGGTATAAACAAAACAAGTTATCAGAATATAATAAACAGGTTGTAGGGAAACTGACGATTACCTCGACAGCCGAACGGAACGAATTTGATAGGAGAGGTAAGTCGCAGCGGTTGTGATGGTTTTCTTTGTCAACAACAGTTAGCGGTTGCGGTGACGGTTTAACTCAGAAGTAAACGGGGTTGCAGATGGTGGCCGAAACACAGCGGTGGCGGTGTTGAAGAAGACGTGGAGGAACAGAGACTTAGGGTTTATGGTTTACATTGAATGGATTATTGTTTCTAGATATAGTTGAGTAGATAAGCACGAAAATGTTGTGATAGAAGCTGATAATTCGTTGAGGGGCTTAACGAAGTTGTAGCCATAGGGTAGATGTTCATATCAACTCAAATTGAATTTTAAGAAATGGTGAAATTGACCCCTCTACTTTACTTCCCAATTAATTTCCATCATTTACAATCTAAACCTTCTAGTTTTGATTTTAATTTATTTGAACCCTTAAAAATCAATGAAAACAATTTTGCTTGTTATTATAAACATAATTTGGTTAAATAAAAAATATATCGTGTTTGGTTAGTCGACGTTACCATCCGATCAGTTTTATTAAAAATCAACTCACTAAATGCAACATGTTAATTTGTATATATAATATTTTAGGTTTTCAAATTTCGTGTATTACAATCCCCCTTAAAAAAATCAGGTTAAGCAAAAGATAACGTGAAAAACTGAGAGCTGATGACAGCGAGGTTAGAACAAATACTGATCTGGCCTCCAACTTTTTAAAGTCACAAATACGTTATAAATTTTATCCATCTTACTATTGTTCAAGAATCATATTTTAAGTTAATAGGGCCTTGTTCTTATTGCCGGAAAAAGTTTCATATAAGCGGTATAAACAAAAAAAGTTATCAGAATAAAATAAACAGGTTGTAGGGAAACTGACGATTACCTCGACAGCCGAACGGAACAAATTAGATAGGAGAGGTAAGTCGTAGCGGTTGTGATGGTTTTCTTTGTCAACAACAGTTAGCGGTTGCGGTGAGGGTTTAACTCGGAAGTAAACGGGGTTGCAGATGGTGGCCGAAACACAGCGGTGGCGGTGTTGAAGAAGACGTGGAGGAACAGAGACTTAGGGTTTAAGGTTTACATTGAATGGATTATTGTTTCTAGATATAGTTGAGTAGATAAGCAGGAAAATGTTGTGATAGAAGCTAATAATTCGTTGAGGGACTTAACGAATATCTAGCCATAGGGTAGATGTTCATATCAACTCAAATTGAATTTTAAGAAATGGTGAAATTGACCTCTCTACTTCACTTCACAATTAATTTCCATCATTTACAATCTAAACCTTCTAGTTTGGATTTTAATTTATTTGAACCCTTAAAAATCAACGAAAACAATTTTGCTTGTTATTATAAACATAATTTGGTTAAATTAAAAATATATCGTGTTTGGTTAGTCGACATTACCATCCGATCAGTTTTATTAAACATCTACTCACTAAATGCAACATGTTAATTTGATATATAATATTTTAGGTTTTTAAATTTCGTGTATTACAATCCCCCTTAAAATAAATCAGGTTAAGCAAAATATAACGTGAAAAACTGAGAGCTGATGACAGCGAGGTAAGAACAATTACTGATCTGGCCTCCAACGTTTTAAAATCACAAAAACGTTATAAATTTTATCCATCTTACTATTGTTCAAGAATCATATTTTAAGTTAATAGGGCCTTGTTCTTATTGCCGGAAAAAGTTTCATATAAGCGGTATAAACAAAACAAGTTATCAGAATATAATAAACAGGTTGTAGGGAAACTGACGATTACCTCGACAGCCGAACGGAACGAATTAGAGAGGAGATGTAAGTCGCAGCGGTTGTGATGGTTTTCTTTATCAACAACAGTTAGCGGTTGCGGTGAGGGTTTAACTCGGAAGTAAACGGGGTTGCAGATGGTGGTCGAAACACAGCGGTGGCGGTGTTGAAGAAGACATGGAGGAACAGAGACTTAGGGTTTATGGTTTACATTGAATGGATTATTGTTTCTAGATATAGTTGAGTAGATGAGCACGAAAATGTTGTGATAGAGCTGATAATTCGTTGAGGGGCTTAACGAAGTTCTAGCCATAGGGTAGATGTTCATATCAACTCAAATTGAATTTTAAGAAATGGTGAAATTGACCCCTCTACTTTACTTCACAATTAATTTCCATCATTTACAATCTAATGCTTCTAGTTTGGATTTTAATTTATTTGAACCCCTAAAAATCAACGAAAACAATTTTGCTTGTTATTATAAACATAATTTGGTTAAATTAAAAATATATCGTGTTTGGTTAGTCGACATTACCATCCGATCAGTTTTATTAAAAATCAACTCACTAAATGCAACATGTTAATTTGATATATAATATTTTAGGTTTTTAAATTTCGTGTGTTACAATCCCCCTTAAAATAAATCAGGTTAAGCAAAATATAACGTGAAAAACTGAGAGCTGATGACAGCGAGGTTAGAACAAATACTGATCTGGCCTCCAACGTTTTAAAATCACAAAAACGTTATAAATTTTATCCATCTTACTATTGTTCAAGATTCATATTTTAAGTTAATAGGGCCTTGTTCTTATTGCCGGAAAAAGTTTAATATAAGTGGTATAAACAAAACAAGTTATCAGAATATAATAAACAGGTTGTAGGGAAACTGACGATTACCTCGACAGCCGAACGGAACGAATTTGATAGGAGAGGTAAGTCGCAGCGGTTGTGATGGTTTTCTTTGTCAACAACAGTTAGCGGTTGCGGTGACGGTTTAACTCAGAAGTAAACGGGGTTGCAGATGGTGGCCGAAACACAGCGGTGGCGGTGTTGAAGAAGACGTGGAGGAACAAAGACTTAGGGTTTATGGTTTACATTGATTGGATTATTGTTTCTAGATATAGTTGAGTAGATAAGCACGAAAATGTTGTGATAGAAGCTGATAATTCGTTGAGGGGCTTAACGAAGTTGTAGCCATAGGGTAGATGTTCATATCAACTCAAATTGAATTTTAAGAAATGGTGAAATTGACCCCTCTACTTTACTTCAAATTAATTTCCATCATTTACAATCTAAACCTTCTAGTTTTGATTTTAATTTATTTGAACCCTTAAAAATCAATGAAAACAATTTTGCTTGTTATTATAAACATAATTTGGTTAAATAAAAAATATATCGTGTTTGGTTAGTCGACGTTACCATCCGATCAGTTTTATTAAAAATCAACTCACTAAATGCAACATGTTAATTTGTATATATAATATTTTAGGTTTTCAAATTTCGTGTATTACAATCCCCCTTAAAAAAATCAGGTTAAGCAAAAGATAACGTGAAAAACTGAGAGCTGATGACAGCGAGGTTAGAACAAATACTGATCTGGCCTCCAACGTTTTAAAGTCACAAATACGTTATAAATTTTATCCATCTTACTATTGTTCAAGAATCATATTTTAAGTTAATAGGGCCTTGTTCTTATTGCCGGAAAAAGTTTCATATAAGCGGTATAAACAAAAAAAGTTATCAGAATAAAATAAACAGGTTGTAGGGAAACTGACGATTACCTCGACAGCCGAACGGAACAAATTAGATAGGAGAGGTAAGTCGCAGCGGTTGTGATGGTTTTCTTTGTCAACAACAGTTAGCGGTTGCGGTGAGGGTTTAACTCGGAAGTAAACGGGGTTGCAGATGGTGGCCGAAACACAGCGGTGGCGGTGTTGAAGAAGACGTGGAGGAACAGAGACTTAGGGTTTAAGGTTTACATTGAATGGATTATTGTTTCTAGATATAGTTGAGTAGATAAGCAGGAAAATGTTGTGATAGAAGCTAATAATTCGTTGAGGGACTTAACGAATATCTAGCCATAGGGTAGATGTTCATATCAACTCAAATTGAATTTTAAGAAATGGTGAAATTGACCTCTCTACTTCACTTCACAATTAATTTCCATCATTTACAATCTAAACCTTCTAGTTTGGATTTTAATTTATTTGAACCCTTAAAAATCAACGAAAACAATTTTGCTTGTTATTATAAACATAATTTGGTTAAATTAAAAATATATCGTGTTTGGTTAGTCGACATTACCATCCGATCAGTTTTATTAAACATCTACTCACTAAATGCAACATGTTAATTTGATATATAATATTTTAGGTTTTTAAATTTCGTGTATTACAATCCCCCTTAAAATAAATCAGGTTAAGCAAAATATAACGTGAAAAACTGAGAGCTGATGACAGCGAGGTAAGAACAATTACTGATCTGGCCTCCTACGTTTTAAAATCACAAAAACGTTATAAATTTTATCCATCTTACTATTGTTCAAGAATCATATTTTAAGTTAATAGGGCCTTGTTCTTATTGCCGGAAAAAGTTTCATATAAGCGGTATAAACAAAACAAGTTATTAGAATATAATAAACAGGTTGTAGGGAAACTGACGATTACCTCGACAGCCGAACGGAACGAATTAGAGAGGAGATGTAAGTCGCAGCGGTTGTGATGGTTTTCTTTATCAACAACAGTTAGCGGTTGCGGTGAGGGTTTAACTCGGAAGTAAACGGGGTTGCAGATGGTGGTCGAAACACAGCGGTGGCGGTGTTGAAGAAGACATGGAGGAACAGAGACTTAGGGTTTATGGTTTACATTGAATGGATTATTGTTTCTAGATATAGTTGAGTAGATGAGCACGAAAATGTTGTGATAGAGCTGATAATTCGTTGAGGGGCTTAACGAAGTTCTAGCCATAGGGTAGATGTTCATATCAACTCAAATTGAATTTTAAGAAATGGTGAAATTGACCCCTCTACTTTACTTCACAATTAATTTCCATCATTTACAATCTAATGCTTCTAGTTTGGATTTTAATTTATTTGAACCCCTAAAAATCAACGAAAACAATTTTGCTTGTTATTATAAACATAATTTGGTTAAATTAAAAATATATCGTGTTTGGTTAGTCGACATTACCATCCGATCAGTTTTATTAAAAATCAACTCACTAAATGCAACATGTTAATTTGATATATAATATTTTAGGTTTTTAAATTTCGTGTATTACAATCCCCCTTAAAATAAATCAGGTTAAGCAAAATATAACGTGAAAAACTGAGAGCTGATGACAGCGAGGTTAGAACAAATACTGATCTGGCCTCCAACGTTTTAAAATCACAAAAACGTTATAAATTTTATCCATCTTACTATTGTTCAAGAATCATATTTTAAGTTAATAGGGCCTTGTTCTTATTGCCGGAAAAAGTTTAATATAAGTGGTATAAACAAAACAAGTTATCAGAATATAATAAACAGGTTGTAGGGAAACTGACGATTACCTCGACAGCCGAACGGAACGAATTTGATAGGAGAGGTAAGTCGCAGCGGTTGTGATGGTTTTCTTTGTCAACAACAGTTAGCGGTTGCGGTGACGGTTTAACTCAGAAGTAAACGGGGTTGCAGATGGTGGCCGAAACACAGCGGTGGCGGTGTTGAAGAAGACGTGGAGGAACAGAGACTTAGGGTTTATGGTTTACATTGATTGGATTATTGTTTCTAGATATAGTTGAGTAGATAAGCACGAAAATGTTGTGATAGAAGCTGATAATTCGTTGAGGGGCTTAACGAAGTTGTAGCCATAGGGTAGATGTTCATATCAACTCAAATTGAATTTTAAGAAATGGTGAAATTGACCCCTCTACTTTACTTCATAATTAATTTCCATCATTTACAATCTAAACCTTCTAGTTTTGATTTTAATTTATTTGAACCCTTAAAAATCAATGAAAACAATTTTGCTTGTTATTATAAACATAATTTGGTTAAATAAAAAATATATCGTGTTTGGTTAGTCGACGTTACCATCCGATCAGTTTTAATAAAAATCAACTCACTAAATGCAACATGTTAATTTGTATATATAATATTTTAGGTTTTCAAATTTCGTGTATTACAATCCCCCTTAAAAAAATCAGGTTAAGCAAAAGATAACGTGAAAAACTGAAAGCTGATGACAGCGAGGTTAGAACAAATACTGATCTGGCCTCCAACGTTTTAAAGTCACAAATACGTTATAAATTTTATCCATCTTACTATTGTTCAAGAATCATATTTTAAGTTAATAGGGCCTTGTTCTTATTGCCGGAAAAAGTTTCATATAAGCG
Source organism: Bidens hawaiensis (assembly GCF_021521415.1). Lineage (NCBI taxonomy): Eukaryota > Viridiplantae > Streptophyta > Magnoliopsida > Asterales > Asteraceae > Bidens > Bidens hawaiensis. The sequence goes on from NW_027491956.1 coordinate 361,542, forward strand.
GTATAAACAAAAAAAGTTATCAGAATAAAATAAACAGGTTGTAGGGAAACTGACGATTACCTCGACAGCCGAACGGAACAAATTAGATAGGAGAGGTAAGTCGCAGCGGTTGTGATGGTTTTCTTTGTCAACAACAGTTAGCGGTTGCGGTGAGGGTTTAACTCGGAAGTAAACGGGGTTGCAGATGGTGGCCGAAACACAGCGGTGGCGGTGTTGAAGAAGACGTGGAGGAACAGAGACTTAGGGTTTAAGGTTTACATTGAATGGATTATTGTTTCTAGATATAGTTGAGTAGATAAGCAGGAAAATGTTGTGATAGAAGCTAATAATTCGTTGAGGGACTTAACGAATATCTAGCCATAGGGTAGATGTTCATATCAACTCAAATTGAATTTTAAGAAATGGTGAAATTGACCTCTCTACTTCACTTCACAATTAATTTCCATCATTTACAATCTAAACCTTCTAGTTTGGATTTTAATTTATTTGAACCCTTAAAAATCAACGAAAACAATTTTGCTTGTTATTATAAACATAATTTGGTTAAATTAAAAATATATCGTGTTTGGTTAGTCGACATTACCATCCGATTAGTTTTATTAAACATCTACTCACTAAATGCAACATGTTAATTTGATATATAATATTTTAGGTTTTTAAATTTCGTGTATTACAATCCCCCTTAAAATAAATCAGGTTAAGCAAAATATAACGTGAAAAACTGAGAGCTGTTGACAGTGAGGTTAGAACAAATACTGATCTGGCCTCCAACGTTTTAAAATCACAAAAATGTTATAAATTTTATCCATCTTACTATTGTTCAAGAATCATATTTTAAGTTAATAGGGCCTTGTTCTTATTGCCGAAAAATGTTTAATATAAGTGGTATAAACAAAACAAGTTATCAGAATATAATAAACAGGTCGTAGGGAAACTGACGATTACCTCGACAGCCGAACGGAACAAATTAGATAGGAGAGGTAAGTCGCAGCGGTTGTGATGGTTTTCTTTGTCAACAACAGTTAGCGGTTGCGGTGACGGTTTAACTCAGAAGTATACGGGGTTGCAGATGGTGGCCGAAACACAGCGGTGGCGGTGTTGAAGAAGACGTGGAGGAACAGAGACTTAGGGTTAATGGTTTACATTGAATGGATTATTGTTTCTAGATATAGTTGAGTAGATAAGCACGAAAATGTTGTGATAGAAGCTGATAATTCGTTGAGGGGCTTAACGAAGTTGTAGCCATAGGGTAGATGTTCATATCAACTCAAATTGAATTTTAAGAAATGGTGAAATTGACCCCTCTACTTTACTTCACAATTAATTTCCGTCATTTACAGTCTAAACCTTCTAGTTTGGATTTTAATTTATTTGAACCCTTAAAAATCAACGAAAACAATTTTGCTTGTTATTATAAACATAATTTGGTTAAATAAAAAATATATCGTGTTTGGTTAGTCGACATTAACATCCGATCTGTTTTATTAAAAATCAACTCACTAAATGCAACATGTTAATTTGATATATATAATATTTTAGGTTTTCAAATTTCGTGTATTACAAACCCCCTTAAAATAAATCAGGTTAAGCAAAAGATAACGTGAAAAACTGAGAGCTGATGACAGCGAGGTTAGAACAAATACTGATCTGGCCTCCAACGTTTTAAAGTCACAAATACGTTATAAATTTTATCCATCTTACTATTGTTCAAGAATCATATTTTAAGTTAATAGGGACTTGTTCTTATTGCCGGAAAATGTTTCATATAAGCGGTATAAACAAAACAATTTATCAGAATATAATAAACAGGTTGTAGGGAAACTGACGATTACCTCGACAGCCGAACGGAACGAGTTAGATAGGAGAGGTAAGTCGCAGCGGTTGTGATGGTTTTCTTTGTCAACAACAGTTAGCGGTTGCGGTGAGGGTTTAACTCAGAAGTAAACGGGGTTGCAGAGGGTGGCCGAGAAACAGCGGAGGCGGTGTTGAAGAAGACATGGAGGAACATAGACTAAGGGTTTATGGTTTACATTGAATGGATTATTGTTTCTAGATATAGTTGAGTAGATAAGCACGAAAATGTTGTGATAGAAGCTGATAATTCGTTGAGGGGCTTAACGAAGTTCTAGCCATAGGGTAGATGTTCATATCAACTCAAATTGAATTTTAAGAAATGGTGAAATTGACCACTCTACTTTACTTCACAATTAATTTCCATCATTTACAATCTAAACCTTCTAGTTTGGATTTTAATTTTTTGAACCCTTAAAAATCAACGAAAACAATTTTTCTTGTTATTATAAACATAATTTGGTTAAATAAAAAATATATCGTGTTTGGTTAGTCGACAATACCATCCGATCAGTTTTATTAAAAATCAACTCACTAAATGCAACATGTTAATTTGATATATATAATATTTTAGGTTTTCAAATTTCGTGTATTACAATCCCCATTAAAATAAATCAGGTTAAGCAAAAGATAACGTGAAAAACTGAGAGCTGATGACAGCGAGGTTTTTACAAATACTGATCTGGCCTCCAACGTTTTAAAATCACAAAAACTTTATAAATTTTATCCATCTTACTATTGTTCAAGAATCATATTTTAAGTTAATAGGGCCTTGTTCTTATTGCCGGAAAAAGTTTCATATATGCGGTATAAACAAAACAAGTTATCAGAATATAATGAACACGTTGTAGGGAAACTGACGATTACCTCGACAGCCGAACGGAACGAATTAGATAGGAGAGGTAAGTCGCAGCGGTTGTGATGGTTTTCTTTGTCAACAACAATTAGCGGTTGCGGTGAGGGTTTAACTCAGAAGTAAACGGGGTTGCAGATGGTGGCCGAGAAACAGCGGAGGCGGTGTTGAAGAAGACATGGAGGAACATAGACTTAGGGTTTATGGTTTACATTGAATGGATTATTGTTTCTAGATATAGTTGAGTAGATAAGCACGAAAATGTTGTGATAGAAGCTGATAATTCGTTGAGGGGCTTAACGAAGTTCTAGCCATAGGGTAGATGTTCATATCAACTCAAATTGAATTTTAAGAAATGGTGAAATTGACCCCTCTACTTTACTTCACAATTAATTTCCGTCATTTACAGTCTAAACCTTCTAGTTTGGATTTTAATTTATTTGAACCCTTAAAAATAAACGAAAACAATTTTGCTTGTTATTATAAACATAATTTGGTTAAATAAAAAATATATCGTGTTTGGTTAGTCGACATTAACATCCGATCTGTTTTATTAAAAATCAACTCACTAAATGCAACATGTTAATTTGATATATATAATATTTTAGGTTTTCAAATTTCGTGTATTACAAACCCCCTTAAAATAAATCAGGTTAAGCAAAAGATAACGTGAAAAACTGAGAGCTGATGACAGCGAGGTTAGAACAAATACTGATCTGGCCTCCAACGTTTTAAAGTCACAAATACGTTATAAATTTTATCCATCTTACTATTGTTCAAGAATCATATTTTAAGTTAATAGGGACTTGTTCTTATTGCCGGAAAATGTTTCATATAAGCGGTATAAACAAAACAATTTATCAGAATATAATAAACAGGTTGTAGGGAAACTGACGATTACCTCGACAGCCGAACGGAACGAGTTAGATAGGAGAGGTAAGTCGCAGCGGTTGTGATGGTTTTCTTTGTCAACAACAGTTAGCGGTTGCGGTGAGGGTTTAACTCAGAAGTAAACGGGGTTGCAGAGGGTGGCCGAGAAACAGCGGAGGCGGTGTTGAAGAAGACATGGAGGAACATAGACTTAGGGTTTATGGTTTACATTGAATGGATTATTGTTTCTAGATATAGTTGAGTAGATAAGCACGAAAATGTTGTGATAGAAGCTGATAATTCGTTGAGGGGCTTAACGAAGTTCTAGCCATAGGGTAGATGTTCATATCAACTCAAATTGAATTTTAAGAAATGGTGAAATTGACCACTCTACTTTACTACACAATTAATTTCCATCATTTACAATCTAAACCTTCTAGTTTGGATTTTAATTTTTTGAACCCTTAAAAATCAACGAAAACAATTTTTCTTGTTATTATAAACATAATTTGGTTAAATAAAAAATATATCGTGTTTGGTTAGTCGACAATACCATCCGATCAGCTTTATTAAAAATCAACTCACTAAATGCAACATGTTAATTTGATATATATAATATTTTAGGTTTTCAAATTTCTTGTATTACAATCCCCATTAAAATAAATCAGGTTAAGCAAAAGATAACGTGAAAAACTGAGAGCTGATGACAGCGAGGTTTTTACAAATACTGATCTGGCCTCCAACGTTTTAAAATCACAAAAACGTTATAAATTTTATCCATCTTACTATTGTTCAAGAATCATATTTTAAGTTAATAGGGCATTGTTCTTATTGCCGGAAAAAGTTTCATATATGCGGTATAAACAAAACCAGTTATCAGAATATAATGAACAGGTTGTAGGGAAACTGACGATTACCTCGACAGCCGAACGGAACGAATTAGATAGGAGAGGTAAGTCGCAGCGGTTGTGATGGTTTTCTTTGTCAACAACAGTTAGCGGTTGCGGTGAGGGTTTAACTCAGAAGTAAACGGGGTTGCAGATGGTGACCGAAACACAGCGGTGGCGGTGTTGAAGAAGACGTGGAGGAACAGAGACTTAGGGTTTATGGTTTACATTGAATGGATTATTGTTTCTAGATATAGTTGAGTAGATAAGCACGAAAATGTTGTGATAGAAGCTAATAATTTGTTGAGGGACTTAACGAAGTTCTAGCCATCGGGTAGATGTTCATATCAACTCAAATTGAATTTTAAGAAATGGTGAAATTGACCCCACTACCTCATTTCACAATTAATTTCCATCATTTACAATCTAAACCTTCTAGTTTTGATTTTAATTTATTTGAACCCTTAAAAATCAAGGAAAACAATTTTGCTTGTTATTATAAACATAATTTGGTTAAATAAAAAATATATCGTGTTTGGTTAGTCGACATTACCATCCGATCAGTTTTATTAAAAATCAACTCACTAAATGCAACGTGTTAATTTGATATATATAATATTTTAGGTTTTCAAATTTCGTGTATTACAATCCCCCTTAAAATAAATCAGGTTAAGCAAAAGATAACGTGAAAAACTGAGAGCTGATGACAGCGAGGTTAGAACAAATACTGAACTGGCCTCCGACGTTTTAAAGTCACAAATACGTTATAAATTTTATCCATCTTACTATTGGTCAAGGATCATATTTTAAGTTAATAGCGCCTTGTTCTTATTGCCGGAAAAAGTTTCATATAAGCAGTATAAACAAAACAAGTTATCATAATATAATGAACAGGTTGTAGGGAAACTGACGATTACCTCGACAGCCGAACGGAACGAATTAGATAGGAGAGGTAAGTCGCAGCGGTTGTGATGGTTTTCATTGTCAACAACACTTAGCGGTTGCGGTGAGGGTTTAACTCGGAAGTAAACGGGGTTGCAGATGGTGGCCGAAACACAGCGGTGGCGGTGTTGAAGAAGACGTGGAGGAACAAAGACTTAGGGTTTATGGTTTACATTGAATGGATTATTGTTTCTAGATATAGTTGAGTAGATAAGCACGAAAATGTTGTGATAGAAGCTGATAATTTGTTGAGGGACTTAACGAAGTTCTAGCCATCGGGTAGATGTTCATATCAACTCAAATTGAATTTTAAGAAATGGTGAAATTGACCCCTCTACCTCAATTCACAATTAATTTCCATCATTTACAATCTAAACCTTCTAGTTTGGATTTTAATTTATTTGAACCCTTAAAAATCAACGAAAACAATTTTGCTTGTTATTATAAACATAATTTGGTTAAATAAAAAATATATCGTGTTTGGTTAGTCGACATTACCATCCGATCAGTTTTATTAAAAATCAACTCACTAAATGCAACATGTTAATTTGATATATATAATATTTTAGGTTTTCAAATGTCGTGTATTACAATCCCCCTTAAAATAAATCAGGTTAAGCAAAAGATAACGTGAAAAACTGAGAGCTGATGACAGCGAGGTTAGAACAAATACTGATCTGGCCTCCGACGTTTTAAAGTCACAAATACGTTATAAATTTTATCCATCTTACTATTGTTCAAGGATCATATTTTAAGTTAATAGCGCCTTGTTCTTATTGCCGGAAAAAGTTTCATATAAGCAGTATAAACAAAACAAGTTATCATAATATAATGAACAGGTTGTAGGGAAACTGACGATTACCTCGACAGCCGAACGGAACGAATTAGATAGGAGAGGTAAGTCGCAGCGGTTGTGATGGTTTTCTTTGTCAACAACACTTAGCGGTTGCGGTGAGGGTTTAACTCGGAAGTAAACGGGGTTGCAGATGGTGGCCGAAACACAGCGGTGGCGGTGTTGAAGAAGACGTGGAGGAACAAAGACTTAGGGTTTATGGTTTACATTGAATGGATTATTGTTTCTAGATATAGTTGAGTAGATAAGAACGAAAATGTTGTGATAGAAGCTGATAATTTGTTGAGGGACTTAACGAAGTTCTAGCCATCGGGTAGATGTTCATATCAACTCAAATTGAATTTTAAGAAATGGTGAAATTGACCCCTCTACCTCAATTCACAATTAATTTCCATCATTTACAATCTAAACCTTCTAGTTTGGATTTTAATTTATTTGAACCCTTAAAAATCAACGAAAACAATTTTGCTTGTTATTATAAACATAATTTGGTTAAATAAAAAATATATCGTGTTTGGTTAGTCGACATTACCATCCGATCAGATTTAGTAAAAATCAACTCACTAAATGCAACATGTTAATTTGATATATATAATATTTTAGGTTTTCAAATTTCGTGTATTACAATCCCCCTTAAAATAAATCAGGTTAAGCAAAAGATAACGTGAAAAACTGAGAGCTGATGACAGCGAGGTTAGAACAAATACTGATCTGGCCTCCAACGTTTTAAAGTCACAAATACGTTATAAATTTTATCCATCTTACTATTGTTCAAGAATCATATTTTAAGTTAATAGGGCCTTTTTCTTATTGCCGGAAAAAGTTTCATATAAGCGGTATAAACAAAACAAGTTATCAGAATATAATAAACAGGTTGTAGGGAAACTGACGATTACCTCGACAGCCGAACGGAACGAATTAGATAGGAGAGGTAAGTCGCAGCGGTTGTGATGGTTTTCTTTGTCAACATTAGCGGTTGCGGTGAGGGTTTAACTCGGAAGTAAACGGGGTTGCAGATGGTGGCCGAAACCCAGCGGTGGCGGTGTTGAAGAAGACGTGGAGGAACAGAGACTTAGGGTTTATGGTTTACATTGAATGGATTATTGTTTCTAGATATAGTTGAGTAGATAAGCACGAAAATGTTGTGATAGAAGCTGATAATTCGTTGAGGGGCTTAACGAAGTTGTAGCCATAGGGTAGATGTTCATATCAACTCAAATTGAATTTTAAGAAATGGTGAAATTGACCCCTCTACTTTACTTCACAATTAATTTCCATCATTTACAATCTAAACCTTCTAGTTTGGATTTTAATTTATTTGAACCCTTAAAAATCAAGGAAAACAATTTTGCTTGTTATTATAAACATAATTTGGTTAAATAAAAAATATATCGTGTTTGGTTAGTCGACATTACCATCCGATCAGTTTTATTAAAAATCAACTCACTAAATGCAACATGTTAATTTGATATATAATAATTTAGGTTTTCAAATTTCGTGTATTACAATCCCCCTTAAAATAAATCAGGTTAAGCAAAAGATAACGTGAAAAACTGAGAGCTGATGACAGCGAGGTTAGAACAAATACTGATCTGGCCTCCAACGTTTTAAAGTCACAAATACGTTATAAATTTTATCCATCTTACTATTGTTCAAGAATCATATTTTTAGTTAATAGGGCCTTGTTCTTATTGCCGGAAAAAGTTTCATATAAGCGGTATAAACAAAACAAGTTATCATAATATAATGAACAGGTTGTAGGGAAACTGACGATTACCTCGACAGCCGAACGGAACGAATTAGATAGGAGAGGTAAGTCGCAGCGGTTGTGATGGTTTTCTTTGTCAACAACAGTTAGCGGTTGCGGTGAGGGTTTAACTCCGAAGTAAACGGGGTTGCAGATGGTGGCCGAAACACAGCCGTGGCGGTGTTGAAGAAGACGTGGAGGAACAGAGACTTAGGGTTTATGGTTTACATTGAATGGATTATTGTTTCTAGATATAGTTGAGTAGATAAGCACGAAAATGTTGTGATAGAAGCTGATAATTTGTTGAGGGACTTAACGAAGTTCTAGCCATCGGGTAGATGTTCATATCAACTCAAAATGAATTTTAAGAAATGGTGAAATTGACCCCTCTACCTCATTTAACAATTAATTTCCATCATTTACAATCTAAACCTTCTAGTTTGGATTTTAATTTATTTGAACCCTTAAAAATCAAGGAAAACAATTTTGCTTGTTATTATAAACATAATTTGGTTAAATAAAAAATATATCGTGTTTGGTTAGTCGACATTACCATCCGATCAGTTTTATTAAAAATCAACTCACTAAATGCAACATGTTAATTTGATATTTATAATATTTTAGGTTTTAAAATTTCGTGTATTACAATCCCCCTTAAAATAAATCAGGTTAAGCAAAAGATAACGTGAAAAACTGAGAGCTGATGACAGCGAGGTTAGAACAAATACTGATCTGGCCTCCAACGTTTTAAAGTCACAAATACGTTATAAATTTTATCCAACTTACTATTGTTCAAGGATCATATTTTAAGTTAATAGGGCCTTGTTCTTATTGCCGGAAAAAGTTTCATATAAGCGGTATAAACAAAACAAGTTATCATAATATAATGAACAGGTTGTAGGGAAACTGACGATTACCTCGACAGCCGAACGGAACGAATTAGATAGGAGAGGTAAGTCGCAGCGGTTGTGATGGTTTTCTTTGTCAACAACAGTTAGCGGTTGCGGTGAGGGTTTAACTCGGAAGTAAACGGGGTTGCAGATGGTGGCCGAAACACAGCGGTGGCGGTGTTGAAGAAGACGTGGAGGAACAGAGACTTAGGGTTTATGGTTTACATTGAATGGATTATTGTTTCTAGATATAGTTGAGTAGATAAGCACGAAAATGTTGTGATAGAAGCTGATAATTTGTTGAGGGACTTAACGAAGTTCTAGCCATCGGGTAGATGTTCATATCAACTCAAATTGAATTTTAAGAAATGGTGAAATTGACCCCTCTACCTCATTTCACAATTAATTTCCATCATTTACAATCTAAACCTTCTAGTTTGGATTTTAATTTATTTGAACCCTTAAAAATCAAGGAAAACAATTTTGCTTGTTATTATAAACATAATTTGGTTAAATAAAAAATATATCGTGTTTGGTTAGTCGACATTACCTTCCGATCAGTTTTATTAAAAATCAACTCACTAAATGCAACATGTTAATTTGATATATATAATATTTTATGTTTTCAAATTTCGTGTATTACAATCCCCCTTAAAATAAATCAGGTTAAGCAAAAGATAACCTGAAAAACTGAGAGCTGATGACAGCGAGGTTAGAACAAATACTGATCTGGCCTCCAATGTTTTAAAGTCACAAATACGTTATAAATTTTATCCATCTTACTATTGTTCAAGGATCATATTTTAAGTTAATAGGGCCTTGTTCTTATTGCCGAAAAAAGTTTCATATAAGTGGTATAAACAAAACAAGTTATCATAATATAATGAACAGGTTGTAGGGAAACTGACGATTACCTCGACAGCCGAACGGAACGAATTAGATATTAGAGGTAAGTCGCAGCGGTTGTGATGGTTTTCTTTGTCAACAACAGTTAGCGGTTGCGATGAGGGTTTAACTCGGAAGTAAACGGGGTTGCAGATGGTGGCCGAAACACAGCGGTGGCGGTGTTGAAGAAGACGTGGAGGAACAGAGACTTAGGGTTTATGGTTTACATTGAATGGATTATTGTTTCTAGATATAGTTGAGTAGATAAGCACGAAAATGTTGTGATAGAAGCTGATAATTCGTTGAGGGGCTTAACGAAGTTGTAGCCATAGGGTAGATGTTCATATCAACTCAAATTGAATTTTAAGAAATGGTGAAATTGACCCCTCTACTTCACTTCACAATTAATTTCCATCATTTACAATCTAAACCTTCTAGTTTGGATTTTAATTTATTTGAACCCTTAAAAATCAACGAAAACAATTTTTTTTGTTATTATAAATATAATTTGGTTAAATAAAAAATATATCGTGTTTGGTTAGTCGACATTACCATCCGATCAGATTTATTAAAATTCAACTCACTAAATGCAACATGTTAATTTGATATATATAATATTTTAGGTTTTCAAATTTCGTGTATTACAATCCCCCTTAAAATAAATCAGGTTAAGCAAAAGATAACGTGAAAAACTGAGAGCTGATGACAGCGAGGTTAGAACAAATACTGATCTGGCCTCCAACGTTTTAAAATCACAAAAATGTTATAAATTTTATCCATCTTACTATTGTTCAAGAATCATATTTTAAGTTAATAGGGCCTTGTTCTTATTGCCGAAAAATGTTTAATATAAGTGGTATAAACAAAACAAGTTATCAGAATATAATAAACAGGTCGTAGGGAAACTGACGATTACCTCGACACCCGAACGGAACGAATTAGATAGGAGAGGTAAGTCGCAGCGGTTGTGATGGTTTTCTTTGTCAACAACAGTTAGCGGTTGCGGTGACGGTTTAACTCAGAAGTATACGGGGTTGCAGATGGTGGCCGAAACACAGCGGTGGCGGTGTTGAAGAAGACGTGGAGGAACAGAGACTTAGGGTTAATGGTTTACATTGAATGGATTATTGTTTCTAGATATAGTTGAGTAGATAAGCACGAAAATGTTGTGATAGAAGCTGATAATTCGTTGAGGGGCTTAACGAAGTTGTAGCCATAGGGTAGATGTTCATATCAACTCAAATTGAATTTTAAGAAATGGTGAAATTGACCCCTCTACTTTACTTCACAATTAATTTCCGTCATTTACAGTCTAAACCTTCTAGTTTGGATTTTAATTTATTTGAACCCTTAAAAATCAACGAAAACAATTTTGCTTGTTATTATAAACATAATTTGGTTAAATAAAAAATATATCGTGTTTGGTTAGTCGACATTAACATCCGATCTGTTTTATTAAAAATCAACTCACTAAATGCAACATGTTAATTTGATATATATAATATTTTAGGTTTTCAAATTTCGTGTATTACAAACCCCCTTAAAATAAATCAGGTTAAGCAAAAGATAACGTGAAAAACTGAGAGCTGATGACAGCGAGGTTAGAACAAATACTGATCTGGCCTCCAACGTTTTAAAGTCACAAATACGTTATAAATTTTATCCATCTTACTATTGTTCAAGAATCATATTTTAAGTTAATAGGGACTTGTTCTTATTGCCGGAAAATGTTTCATATAAGCGGTATAAACAAAACAATTTATCAGAATATAATAAACAGGTTGTAGGGAAACTGACGATTACCTCGACAGCCGAACGGAACGAGTTAGATAGGAGAGGTAAGTCGCAGCGGTTGTGATGGTTTTCTTTGTCAACAACAGTTAGCGGTTGCGGTGAGGGTTTAACTCAGAAGTAAACGGGGTTGCAGAGGGTGGCCGAGAAACAGCGGAGGCGGTGTTGAAGAAGACATGGAGGAACATAGACTAAGGGTTTATGGTTTACATTGAATGGATTATTGTTTCTAGATATAGTTGAGTAGATAAGCACGAAAATGTTGTGATAGAAGCTTATAATTCGTTGAGGGGCTTAACGAAGTTCTAGCCATAGGGTAGATGTTCATATCAACTCAAATTGAATTTTAAGAAATGGTGAAATTGACCACTCTACTTTACTTCACAATTAATTTCCATCATTTACAATCTAAACCTTCTAGTTTGGATTTTAATTTTTTGAACCCTTAAAAATCAACGAAAACAATTTTTCTTGTTATTATAAACATAATTTGGTTAAATAAAAAATATATCGTGTTTGGTTAGTCGACAATACCATCCGATCAGTTTTATTAAAAATCAACTCACTAAATGCAACATGTTAATTTGATATATATAATATTTTAGGTTTTCAAATTTCGTGTATTACAATCCCCATTAAAATAAATCAGGTTAAGCAAAAGATAACGTGAAAAACTGAGAGCTGATGACAGCGAGGTTTTTACAAATACTGATCTGGCCTCCAACGTTTTAAAATCACAAAAACTTTATAAATTTTATCCATCTTACTATTGTTCAAGAATCATATTTTAAGTTAATAGGGCCTTGTTCTTATTGCCGGAAAAAGTTTCATATATGCGGTATAAACAAAACAAGTTATCAGAATATAATGAACACGTTGTAGGGAAACTGACGATTACCTCGACAGCCGAACGGAACGAATTAGATAGGAGAGGTAAGTCGCAGCGGTTGTGATGGTTTTCTTTGTCAACAACAGTTAGCGGTTGCGGTGAGGGTTTAACTCAGAAGTAAACGGGGTTGCAGATGGTGGCCGAGAAACAGCGGAGGCGGTGTTGAAGAAGACATGGAGGAACATAGACTTAGGGTTTATGGTTTACATTGAATGGATTATTGTTTCTAGATATAGTTGAGTAGATAAGCACGAAAATGTTGTGATAGAAGCTGATAATTCGTTGAGGGGCTTAACGAAGTTCTAGCCATAGGGTAGATGTTCATATCAACTCAAATTGAATTTTAAGAAATGGTGAAATTGACCCCTCTACTTTACTTCACAATTAATTTCCGTCATTTACAGTCTAAACCTTCTAGTTTGGATTTTAATTTATTTGAACCCTTAAAAATAAACGAAAACAATTTTGCTTGTTATTATAAACATAATTTGGTTAAATAAAAAATATATCGTGTTTGGTTAGTCGACATTAACATCCGATCTGTTTTATTAAAAATCAACTCACTAAATGCAACATGTTAATTTGATATATATAATATTTTAGGTTTTCAAATTTCGTGTATTACAAACCCCCTTAAAATAAATCAGGTTAAGCAAAAGATAACGTGAAAAACTGAGAGCTGATGACAGCGAGGTTAGAACAAATACTGATCTGGCCTCCAACGTTTTAAAGTCACAAATACGTTATAAATTTTATCCATCTTACTATTGTTCAAGAATCATATTTTAAGTTAATAGGGACTTGTTCTTATTGCCGGAAAATGTTTCATATAAGCGGTATAAACAAAACAATTTATCAGAATATAATAAACAGGTTGTAGGGAAACTGACGATTACCTCGACAGCCGAACGGAACGAGTTAGATAGGAGAGGTAAGTCGCAGCGGTTGTGATGGTTTTCTTTGTCAACAACAGTTAGCGGTTGCGGTGAGGGTTTAACTCAGAAGTAAACGGGGTTGCAGAGGGTGGCCGAGAAACAGCGGAGGCGGTGTTGAAGAAGACATGGAGGAACATAGACTTAGGGTTTATGGTTTACATTGAATGGATTATTGTTTCTAGATATAGTTGAGTAGATAAGCACGAAAATGTTGTGATAGAAGCTGATAATTCGTTGAGGGGCTTAACGAAGTTCTAGCCATAGGGTAGATGTTCATATCAACTCAAATTGAATTTTAAGAAATGGTGAAATTGACCACTCTACTTTACTACACAATTAATTTCCATCATTTACAATCTAAACCTTCTAGTTTGGATTTTAATTTTTTGAACCCTTAAAAATCAACGAAAACAATTTTTCTTGTTATTATAAACATAATTTGGTTAAATAAAAAATATATCGTGTTTGGTTAGTCGACAATACCATCCGATCAGCTTTATTAAAAATCAACTCACTAAATGCAACATGTTAATTTGATATATATAATATTTTAGGTTTTCAAATTTCTTGTATTACAATCCCCATTAAAATAAATCAGGTTAAGCAAAAGATAACGTGAAAAACTGAGAGCTGATGACAGCGAGGTTTTTACAAATACTGATCTGGCCTCCAACGTTTTAAAATCACAAAAACGTTATAAATTTTATCCATCTTACTATTGTTCAAGAATCATATTTTAAGTTAATAGGGCATTGTTCTTATTGCCGGAAAAAGTTTCATATATGCGGTATAAACAAAACAAGTTATCAGAATATAATGAACAGGTTGTAGGGAAACTGACGATTACCTCGACAGCCGAACGGAACGAATTAGATAGGAGAGGTAAGTCGCAGCGGTTGTGATGGTTTTCTTTGTCAACAACAGTTAGCGGTTGCGGTGAGGGTTTAACTCAGAAGTAAACGGGGTTGCAGATGGTGGCCGAAACACAGCGGTGGCGGTGTTGAAGAAGACGTGGAGGAACAGAGACTTAGGGTTTATGGTTTACATTGAATGGATTATTGTTTCTAGATATAGTTGAGTAGATAAGCACGAAAATGTTGTGATAGAAGCTAATAATTTGTTGAGGGACTTAACGAAGTTCTAGCCATCGGGTAGATGTTCATATCAACTCAAATTGAATTTTAAGAAATGGTGAAATTGACCCCACTACCTCATTTCACAATTAATTTCCATCATTTACAATCTAAACCTTCTAGTTTTGATTTTAATTTATTTGAACCCTTAAAAATCAAGGAAAACAATTTTGCTTGTTATTATAAACATAATTTGGTTAAATAAAAAATATATCGTGTTTGGTTAGTCGACATTACCATCCGATCAGTTTTATTAAAAATCAACTCACTAAATGCAACATGTTAATTTGATATATATAATATTTTAGGTTTTCAAATTTCGTGTATTACAATCCCCCTTAAAATAAATCAGGTTAAGCAAAAGATAACGTGAAAAACTGAGAGCTGATGACAGCGAGGTTAGAACAAATACTGATCTGGCCTCCGACGTTTTAAAGTCACAAATACGTTATAAATTTTATCCATCTTACTATTGTTCAAGGATCATATTTTAAGTTAATAGCGCCTTGTTCTTATTGCCGGAAAAAGTTTCATATAAGCAGTATAAACAAAACAAGTTATCATAATATAATGAACAGGTTGTAGGGAAACTGACGATTACCTCGACAGCCGAACGGAACGAATTAGATAGGAGAGGTAAGTCGCAGCGGTTGTGATGGTTTTCTTTGTCAACAACAGTTAGCGGTTGCGGTGAGGGTTTAACTCGGAAGTAAACGGGGTTGCAGATGGTGGCCGAAACACAGCGGTGGCGGTGTTGAAGAAGACGTGGAGGAACAAAGACTTAGGGTTTATGGTTTACATTGAATGGATTATTGTTTCTAGATATAGTTGAGTAGATAAGCACGAAAATGTTGTGATAGAAGCTGATAATTTGTTGAGGGACTTAACGAAGTTCTAGCCATCGGGTAGATGTTCATATCAACTCAAATTGAATTTTAAGAAATGGTGAAATTGACCCCTCTACCTCAATTCACAATTAATTTCCATCATTTACAATCTAAACCTTCTAGTTTGGATTTTAATTTATTTGAACCCTTAAAAATCAACGAAAACAATTTTGCTTGTTATTATAAACATAATTTGGTTAAATAAAAAATATATCGTGTTTGGTTAGTCGACATTACCATCCGATCAGTTTTATTAAAAATCAACTCACTAAATGCAACATGTTAATTTGATATATATAATATTTTAGGTTTTCAAATGTCGTGTATTACAATCCCCCTTAAAATAAATCAGGTTAAGCAAAAGATAACGTGAAAAACTGAGAGCTGATGACAGCGAGGTTAGAACAAATACTGATCTGGCCTCCGACGTTTTAAAGTCACAAATACGTTATAAATTTTATCCATCTTACTATTGTTCAAGGATCATATTTTAAGTTAATAGCGCCTTGTTCTTATTGCCGGAAAAAGTTTCATATAAGCAGTATAAACAAAACAAGTTATCATAATATAATGAACAGGTTGTAGGGAAACTGACGATTACCTCGACAGCCGAACGGAACGAATTAGATAGGAGAGGTAAGTCGCAGCGGTTGTGATGGTTTTCATTGTCAACAACACTTAGCGGTTGCGGTGAGGGTTTAACTCGGAAGTAAACGGGGTTGCAGATGGTGGCCGAAACACAGCGGTGGCGGTGTTGAAGAAGACGTGGAGGAACAAAGACTTAGGGTTTATGGTTTACATTGAATGGATTATTGTTTCTAGATATAGTTGAGTAGATAAGCACGAAAATGTTGTGATAGAAGCTGATAATTTGTTGAGGGACTTAACGAAGTTCTAGCCATCGGGTAGATGTTCATATCAACTCAAATTGAATTTTAAGAAATGGTGAAATTGACCCCTCTACCTCAATTCACAATTAATTTCCATCATTTACAATCTAAACCTTCTAGTTTGGATTTTAATTTATTTGAACCCTTAAAAATCAACGAAAACAATTTTGCTTGTTATTATAAACATAATTTGGTTAAATAAAAAATATATCGTGTTTGGTTAGTCGACATTACCATCCGATCAGATTTAGTAAAAATCAACTCACTAAATGCAACATGTTAATTTGACATATATAATATTTTAGGTTTTCAAATTTCGTGTATTACAATCCCCCTTAAAATAAATCAGGTTAAGCAAAAGATAACGTGAAAAACTGAGAGCTGATGACAGCGAGGTTAGAACAAATACTGATCTGGCCTCCAACGTTTTAAAGTCACAAATACGTTATAAATTTTATCCATCTTACTATTGTTCAAGAATCATATTTTAAGTTAATAGGGCCTTTTTCTTATTGCCGGAAAAAGTTTCATATAAGCGGTATAAACAAAACAAGTTATCAGAATATAATAAACAGGTTGTAGGGAAACTGACGATTACCTCGACAGCCGAACGGAACGAATTAGATAGGAGAGGTAAGTCGCAGCGGTTGTGATGGTTTTCTTTGTCAACATTAGCGGTTGCGGTGAGGGTTTAACTCGGAAGTAAACGGGGTTGCAGATGGTGGCCGAAACCCAGCGGTGGCGGTGTTGAAGAAGACGTGGAGGAACAGAGACTTAGGGTTTATGGTTTACATTGAATGGATTATTGTTTCTAGATATAGTTGAGTAGATAAGCACGAAAATGTTGTGATAGAAGCTGATAATTCGTTGAGGGGCTTAACGAAGTTGTAGCCATAGGGTAGATGTTCATATCAACTCAAATTGAATTTTAAGAAATGGTGAAATTGACCCCTCTACTTTACTTCACAATTAATTTCCATCATTTACAATCTAAACCTTCTAGTTTGGATTTTAATTTATTTGAACCCTTAAAAATCAAGGAAAACAATTTTGCTTGTTATTATAAACATAATTTGGTTAAATAAAAAATATATCGTGTTTGGTTAGTCGACATTACCATCCGATCAGTTTTATTAAAAATCAACTCACTAAATGCAACATGTTAATTTGATATATAATAATTTAGGTTTTCAAATTTCGTGTATTACAATCCCCCTTAAAATAAATCAGGTTAAGCAAAAGATAACGTGAAAAACTGAGAGCTGATGACAGCGAGGTTAGAACAAATACTGATCTGGCCTCCAACGTTTTAAAGTCACAAATACGTTATAAATTTTATCCATCTTACTATTGTTCAAGAATCATATTTTTAGTTAATAGGGCCTTGTTCTTATTGCCGGAAAAAGTTTCATATAAGCGGTATAAACAAAACAAGTTATCATAATATAATGAACAGGTTGTAGGGAAACTGACGATTACCTCGACAGCCGAACGGAACGAATTAGATAGGAGAGGTAAGTCGCAGCGGTTGTGATGGTTTTCTTTGTCAACAACAGTTAGCGGTTGCGGTGAGGGTTTAACTCCGAAGTAAACGGGGTTGCAGATGGTGGCCGAAACACAGCCGTGGCGGTGTTGAAGAAGACGTGGAGGAACAGAGACTTAGGGTTTATGGTTTACATTGAATGGATTATTGTTTCTAGATATAGTTGAGTAGATAAGCACGAAAATGTTGTGATAGAAGCTGATAATTTGTTGAGGGACTTAACGAAGTTCTAGCCATCGGGTAGATGTTCATATCAACTCAAAATGAATTTTAAGAAATGGTGAAATTGACCCCTCTACCTCATTTAACAATTAATTTCCATCATTTACAATCTAAACCTTCTAGTTTGGATTTTAATTTATTTGAACCCTTAAAAATCAAGGAAAACAATTTTGCTTGTTATTATAAACATAATTTGGTTAAATAAAAAATATATCGTGTTTGGTTAGTCGACATTACCATCCGATCAGTTTTATTAAAAATCAACTCACTAAATGCAACATGTTAATTTGATATATATAATATTTTAGGTTTTAAAATTTCGTGTATTACAATCCCCCTTAAAATAAATCAGTTGAAGCAAAAGATAACGTGAAAAACTGAGAGCTGATGACAGCGAGGTTAGAACAAATACTGATCTGGCCTCCAACGTTTTAAAGTCACAAATACGTTATAAATTTTATCCAACTTACTATTGTTCAAGGATCATATTTTAAGTTAATAGGGCCTTGTTCTTATTGCCGGAAAAAGTTTCATATAAGCGGTATAAACAAAACAAGTTATCATAATATAATGAACAGGTTGTAGGGAAACTGACGATTACCTCGACAGCCGAACGGAACGAATTAGATAGGAGAGGTAAGTCGCAGCGGTTGTGATGGTTTTCTTTGTCAACAACAGTTAGCGGTTGCGGTGAGGGTTTAACTCGGAAGTAAACGGGGTTGCAGATGGTGGCCGAAACACAGCGGTGGCGGTGTTGAAGAAGACGTGGAGGAACAGAGACTTAGGGTTTATGGTTTACATTGAATGGATTATTGTTTCTAGATATAGTTGAGTAGATAAGCACGAAAATGTTGTGATAGAAGCTGATAATTTGTTGAGGGACTTAACGAAGTTCTAGCCATCGGGTAGATGTTCATATCAACTCAAATTGAATTTTAAGAAATGGTGAAATTGACCCCTCTACCTCATTTCACAATTAATTTCCATCATTTACAATCTAAACCTTCTAGTTTGGATTTTAATTTATTTGAACCCTTAAAAATCAAGGAAAACAATTTTGCTTGTTATTATAAACATAATTTGGTTAAATAAAAAATATATCGTGTTTGGTTAGTCGACATTACCTTCCGATCAGTTTTATTAAAAATCAACTCACTAAATGCAACATGTTAATTTGATATATATAATATTTTATGTTTTCAAATTTCGTGTATTACAATCCCCCTTAAAATAAATCAGGTTAAGCAAAAGATAACGTGAAAAACTGAGAGCTGATGACAGCGAGGTTAGAACAAATACTGATCTGGCCTCCGACGTTTTAAAGTCACAAATACGTTATAAATTTTATCCATCTTACTATTGTTCAAGGATCATATTTTAAGTTAATAGCGCCTTGTTCTTATTGCCGGAAAAAGTTTCATATAAGCAGTATAAACAAAACAAGTTATCATAATATAATGAACAGGTTGTAGGGAAACTGACGATTACCTCGACAGCCGAACGGAACGAATTAGATAGGAGAGGTAAGTCGCAGCGGTTGTGATGGTTTTCTTTGTCAACAACAGTTAGCGGTTGCGGTGAGGGTTTAACTCGGAAGTAAACGGGGTTGCAGATGGTGGCCGAAACACAGCGGTGGCGGTGTTGAAGAAGACGTGGAGGAACAAAGACTTAGGGTTTATGGTTTACATTGAATGGATTATTGTTTCTAGATATAGTTGAGTAGATAAGCACGAAAATGTTGTGATAGAAGCTGATAATTTGTTGAGGGACTTAACGAAGTTCTAGCCATCGGGTAGATGTTCATATCAACTCAAATTGAATTTTAAGAAATGGTGAAATTGACCCCTCTACCTCAATTCACAATTAATTTCCATCATTTACAATCTAAACCTTCTAGTTTGGATTTTAATTTATTTGAACCCTTAAAAATCAACGAAAACAATTTTGCTTGTTATTATAAACATAATTTGGTTAAATAAAAAATATATCGTGTTTGGTTAGTCGACATTACCATCCGATCAGTTTTATTAAAAATCAACTCACTAAATGCAACATGTTAATTTGATATATATAATATTTTAGGTTTTCAAATGTCGTGTATTACAATCCCCCTTAAAATAAATCAGGTTAAGCAAAAGATAACGTGAAAAACTGAGAGCTGATGACAGCGAGGTTAGAACAAATACTGATCTGGCCTCCGACGTTTTAAAGTCACAAATACGTTATAAATTTTATCCATCTTACTATTGTTCAAGGATCATATTTTAAGTTAATAGCGCCTTGTTCTTATTGCCGGAAAAAGTTTCATATAAGCAGTATAAACAAAACAAGTTATCATAATATAATGAACAGGTTGTAGGGAAACTGACGATTACCTCGACAGCCGAACGGAACGAATTAGATAGGAGAGGTAAGTCGCAGCGGTTGTGATGGTTTTCTTTGTCAACAACACTTAGCGGTTGCGGTGAGGGTTTAACTCGGAAGTAAACGGGGTTGCAGATGGTGGCCGAAACACAGCGGTGGCGGTGTTGAAGAAGACGTGGAGGAACAAAGACTTAGGGTTTATGGTTTACATTGAATGGATTATTGTTTCTAGATATAGTTGAGTAGATAAGCACGAAAATGTTGTGATAGAAGCTGATAATTTGTTGAGGGACTTAACGAAGTTCTAGCCATCGGGTAGATGTTCATATCAACTCAAATTGAATTTTAAGAAATGGTGAAATTGACCCCTCTACCTCAATTCACAATTAATTTCCATCATTTACAATCTAAACCTTCTAGTTTGGATTTTAATTTATTTGAACCCTTAAAAATCAACGAAAACAATTTTGCTTGTTATTATAAACATAATTTGGTTAAATAAAAAATATATCGTGTTTGGTTAGTCGACATTACCATCCGATCAGATTTAGTAAAAATCAACTCACTAAATGCAACATGTTAATTTGATATATATAATATTTTAGGTTTTCAAATTTCGTGTATTACAATCCCCCTTAAAATAAATCAGGTTAAGCAAAAGATAACGTGAAAAACTGAGAGCTGATGACAGCGAGGTTAGAACAAATACTGATCTGGCCTCCAACGTTTTAAAGTCACAAATACGTTATAAATTTTATCCATCTTACTATTGTTCAAGAATCATATTTTAAGTTAATAGGGCCTTTTTCTTATTGCCGGAAAAAGTTTCATATAAGCGGTATAAACAAAACAAGTTATCAGAATATAATAAACAGGTTGTAGGGAAACTGACGATTACCTCGACAGCCGAACGGAACGAATTAGATAGGAGAGGTAAGTCGCAGCGGTTGTGATGGTTTTCTTTGTCAACATTAGCGGTTGCGGTGAGGGTTTAACTCGGAAGTAAACGGGGTTGCAGATGGTGGCCGAAACCCAGCGGTGGCGGTGTTGAAGAAGACGTGGAGGAACAGAGACTTAGGGTTTATGGTTTACATTGAATGGATTATTGTTTCTAGATATAGTTGAGTAGATAAGCACGAAAATGTTGTGATAGAAGCTGATAATTCGTTGAGGGGCTTAACGAAGTTGTAGCCATAGGGTAGATGTTCATATCAACTCAAATTGAATTTTAAGAAATGGTGAAATTGACCCCTCTACTTTACTTCACAATTAATTTCCATCATTTACAATCTAAACCTTCTAGTTTGGATTTTAATTTATTTGAACCCTTAAAAATCAAGGAAAACAATTTTGCTTGTTATTATAAACATAATTTGGTTAAATAAAAAATATATCGTGTTTGGTTAGTCGACATTACCATCCGATCAGTTTTATTAAAAATCAACTCACTAAATGCAACATGTTAATTTGATATATAATAATTTAGGTTTTCAAATTTCGTGTATTACAATCCCCCTTAAAATAAATCAGGTTAAGCAAAAGATAACGTGAAAAACTGAGAGCTGATGACAGCGAGGTTAGAACAAATACTGATCTGGCCTCCAACGTTTTAAAGTCACAAATACGTTATAAATTTTATCCATCTTACTATTGTTCAAGAATCATATTTTTAGTTAATAGGGCCTTGTTCTTATTGCCGGAAAAAGTTTCATATAAGCGGTATAAACAAAACAAGTTATCATAATATAATGAACAGGTTGTAGGGAAACTGACGATTACCTCGACAGCCGAACGGAACGAATTAGATAGGAGAGGTAAGTCGCAGCGGTTGTGATGGTTTTCTTTGTCAACAACAGTTAGCGGTTGCGGTGAGGGTTTAACTCCGAAGTAAACGGGGTTGCAGATGGTGGCCGAAACACAGCCGTGGCGGTGTTGAAGAAGACGTGGAGGAACAGAGACTTAGGGTTTATGGTTTACATTGAATGGATTATTGTTTCTAGATATAGTTGAGTAGATAAGCACGAAAATGTTGTGATAGAAGCTGATAATTTGTTGAGGGACTTAACGAAGTTCTAGCCATCGGGTAGATGTTCATATCAACTCAAAATGAATTTTAAGAAATGGTGAAATTGACCCCTCTACCTCATTTAACAATTAATTTCCATCATTTACAATCTAAACCTTCTAGTTTGGATTTTAATTTATTTGAACCCTTAAAAATCAAGGAAAACAATTTTGCTTGTTATTATAAACATAATTTGGTTAAATAAAAAATATATCGTGTTTGGTTAGTCGACATTACCATCCGATCAGTTTTATTAAAAATCAACTCACTAAATGCAACATGTTAATTTGATATATATAATATTTTAGGTTTTAAAATTTCGTGTATTACAATCCCCCTTAAAATAAATCAGGTGAAGCAAAAGATAACGTGAAAAACTGAGAGCTGATGACAGCGAGGTTAGAACAAATACTGATCTGGCCTCCAACGTTTTAAAGTCACAAATACGTTATAAATTTTATCCAACTTACTATTGTTCAAGGATCATATTTTAAGTTAATAGGGCCTTGTTCTTATTGCCGGAAAAAGTTTCATATAAGCGGTATAAACAAAACAAGTTATCATAATATAATGAACAGGTTGTAGGGAAACTGACGATTACCTCGACAGCCGAACGGAACGAATTAGATAGGAGAGGTAAGTCGCAGCGGTTGTGATGGTTTTCTTTGTCAACAACAGTTAGCGGTTGCGGTGAGGGTTTAACTCGGAAGTAAACGGGGTTGCAGATGGTGGCCGAAACACAGCGGTGGCGGTGTTGAAGAAGACGTGGAGGAACAGAGACTTAGGGTTTATGGTTTACATTGAATGGATTATTGTTTCTAGATATAGTTGAGTAGATAAGCACGAAAATGTTGTGATAGAAGCTGATAATTCGTTGAGGGGCTTAACGAAGTTGAATCCATAGGGTAGATGTTCATATCAACTCAAATTGAATTTTAAGAAATGGTGAAATTGACCCCTCTACCTCATTTCACAATTAATTTCCATCATTTACAATCTAAACCTTCTAGTTTGGATTTTAATTTATTTGAACCCTTAAAAATCAACGAAAACAATTTTGCTTGTTATTATAAACATAATTTGGTTAAATAAAAAATATATCGTGTTTGGTTAGTCGACATTAACATCCGATCAGATTTAGTAAAAATCAACTCACTAAATGCAACATGTTAATTTGATATATATAATATTTTAGGTTTTCAAATTTCGTGTATTACAATCCCCCTTAAAATAAATCAGGTTAAGCAAAAGATAACGTGAAAAACTGAGAGCTGAAGACAGCGAGGTTAGAACAAATACTGATCTGGTCTCCAACGTTTTAAAGTCACAAATACGTTATAAATTTTATCCATCTTACTATTGTTCAAGAATCATATTTTAAGTTAATAGGGCCTTGTTCTTATTGCCGGAAAAAGTTTCATATAAGCGTTATAAACAAAACAAGTTATCAGAATATAATAAACAGGTTGTAGGGAAACTGACGATTACCTCGACAGCCGAACGGAACGAATTAGATAGGAGAGGTAAGTCGCAGCGGTTGTGATGGTTTTCTTTGTCAACATTAGCGGTTGCGGTGAGGGTTTAACTCGGAAGTAAACGGGGTTGCAGATGGTGGCCGAAACCCAGCGGTGGCGGTGTTGAAGAAGACGTGGAGGAACAGAGAGTTAGGGTTTATGGTTTACATTGAATGGATTATTGTTTCTAGATATAGTTGAGTAGATAAGCACGAAAATGTTGTGATAGAAGCTGATAATTCGTTGAGGGGCTTAACGAAGTTGTAGCCATAGGGTAGATGTTCATATCAACTCAAATTGAATTTTAAGAAATGGTGAAATTGACCCCTCTACTTTACTTCACAATTAATTTCCATCATTTACAATCTAAACCTTCTAGTTTGGATTTTAATTTATTTGAACCCTTAAAAATCAAGGAAAACAATTTTGCTTGTTATTATAAACATAATTTGGTTAAATAAAAAATATATCGTGTTTGGTTAGTCGACATTACCATCCGATCAGTTTTATTAAAAATCAACTCACTAAATGCAACATGTTAATTTGATATATAATAATTTAGGTTTTCAAATTTCGTGTATTACAATCCCCCTTAAAATAAATCAGGTTAAGCAAAAGATAACGTGAAAAACTGAGAGCTGATGACAGCGAGGTTAGAACAAATACTGATCTGGCCTCCAACGTTTTAAAGTCACAAATACGTTATAAATTTTATCCATCTTACTATTGTTCAAGAATCATATTTTTAGTTAATAGGGCCTTGTTCTTATTGCCGGAAAAAGTTTCATATAAGCGGTATAAACAAAACAAGTTATCATAATATAATGAACAGGTTGTAGGGAAACTGACGATTACCTCGACAGCCGAACGGAACGAATTAGATAGGAGAGGTAAGTCGCAGCGGTTGTGATGGTTTTCTTTGTCAACAACAGTTAGCGGTTGCGGTGAGGGTTTAACTCCGAAGTAAACGGGGTTGCAGATGGTGGCCGAAACACAGCCGTGGCGGTGTTGAAGAAGACGTGGAGGAACAGAGACTTAGGGTTTATGGTTTACATTGAATGGATTATTGTTTCTAGATATAGTTGAGTAGATAAGCACGAAAATGTTGTGATAGAAGCTGATAATTTGTTGAGGGACTTAACGAAGTTCTAGCCATCGGGTAGATGTTCATATCAACTCAAAATGAATTTTAAGAAATGGTGAAATTGACCCCTCTACCTCATTTAACAATTAATTTCCATCATTTACAATCTAAACCTTCTAGTTTGGATTTTAATTTATTTGAACCCTTAAAAATCAAGGAAAACAATTTTGCTTGTTATTATAAACATAATTTGGTTAAATAAAAAATATATCGTGTTTGGTTAGTCGACATTACCATCCGATCAGTTTTATTAAAAATCAACTCACTAAATGCAACATGTTAATTTGATATATATAATATTTTAGGTTTTAAAATTTCGTGTATTACAATCCCCCTTAAAATAAATCAGGTGAAGCAAAAGATAACGTGAAAAACTGAGAGCTGATGACAGCGAGGTTAGAACAAATACTGATCTGGCCTCCAACGTTTTAAAGTCACAAATACGTTATAAATTTTATCCAACTTACTATTGTTCAAGGATCATATTTTAAGTTAATAGGGCCTTGTTCTTATTGCCGGAAAAAGTTTCATATAAGCGGTATAAACAAAACAAGTTATCATAATATAATGAACAGGTTGTAGGGAAACTGACGATTACCTCGACAGCCGAACGGAACGAATTAGATAGGAGAGGTAAGTCGCAGCGGTTGTGATGGTTTTCTTTGTCAACAACAGTTAGCGGTTGCGGTGAGGGTTTAACTCGGAAGTAAACGGGGTTGCAGATGGTGGCCGAAACACAGCGGTGGCGGTGTTGAAGAAGACGTGGAGGAACAGAGACTTAGGGTTTATGGTTTACATTGAATGGATTATTGTTTCTAGATATAGTTGAGTAGATAAGCACGAAAATGTTGTGATAGAAGCTGATAATTTGTTGAGGGACTTAACGAAGTTCTAGCCATCGGGTAGATGTTCATATCAACTCAAATTGAATTTTAAGAAATGGTGAAATTGACCCCTCTACCTCATTTCACAATTAATTTCCATCATTTACAATCTAAACCTTCTAGTTTGGATTTTAATTTATTTGAACCCTTAAAAATCAAGGAAAACAATTTTGCTTGTTATTATAAACATAATTTGGTTAAATAAAAAATATATCGTGTTTGGTTAGTCGACATTACCTTCCGATCAGTTTTATTAAAAATCAACTCACTAAATGCAACATGTTAATTTGATATATATAATATTTTATGTTTTCAAATTTCGTGTATTACAATCCCCCTTAAAATAAATCAGGTTAAGCAAAAGATAACCTGAAAAACTGAGAGCTGATGACAGCGAGGTTAGAACAAATACTGATCTGGCCTCCAATGTTTTAAAGTCACAAATACGTTATAAATTTTATCCATCTTACTATTGTTCAAGGATCATATTTTAAGTTAATAGGGCCTTGTTCTTATTGCCGGAAAAAGTTTCATATAAGTGGTATAAACAAAACAAGTTATCATAATATAATGAACAGGTTGTAGGGAAACTGACGATTACCTCGACAGCCGAACGGAACGAATTAGATATTAGAGGTAAGTCGCAGCGGTTGTGATGGTTTTCTTTGTCAACAACAGTTAGCGGTTGCGATGAGGGTTTAACTCGGAAGTAAACGGGGTTGCAGATGGTGGCCGAAACACAGCGGTGGCGGTGTTGAAGAAGACGTGGAGGAACAGAGACTTAGGGTTTATGGTTTACATTGAATGGATTATTGTTTCTAGATATAGTTGAGTAGATAAGCACGAAAATGTTGTGATAGAAGCTGATAATTCGTTGAGGGGCTTAACGAAGTTGTAGCCATAGGGTAGATGTTCATATCAACTCAAATTGAATTTTAAGAAATGGTGAAATTGACCCCTCTACTTCACTTCACAATTAATTTCCATCATTTACAATCTAAACCTTCTAGTTTGGATTTTAATTTATTTGAACCCTTAAAAATCAACGAAAACAATTTTTTTTGTTATTATAAATATAATTTGGTTAAATAAAAAATATATCGTGTTTGGTTAGTCGACATTACCATCCGATCAGATTTATTAAAATTCAACTCACTAAATGCAACATGTTAATTTGATATATATAATATTTTAGGTTTTCAAATTTCGTGTATTACAATCCCCCTTAAAATAAATCAGGTTAAGCAAAAGATAACGTGAAAAACTGAGAGCTGATGACAGCGAGGTTAGAACAAATACTGATCTGGCCTCCAACGTTTTAAAGTCACAAATACGTTATAAATTTTATCCATCTAACTATTGTTCAAGAATCATATTTTTAGTTAATAGGTCCTTGTTCTTAATGCCGGAAAAAGTTTCATATAAGCGGTATAAACAAAACAAGTTATCAGAATATAATAAACTGGTTGTAGGGAAACTGACGATTACCTCGACAGCCGAACGGAACGAATTAGATAGGAGAGGTAAGTCGCAGCGGTTGTGATGGTTTCCTTTGTCAACAACAGTTAGCGGTTGCGGTGAGGGTTTAACTCAGAAGTAAACGGGGTTGCAGATGGTGGCCGAAACACAGCGGTGGCGGTGTTGAAGAAGACGTGGAGGAACAGAGACTTAGGGTTTATGGTTTACATTGAATGTATTATTGTTTCTAGATATAGTTGAGTAGATAAGCACGAAAATGTTGTGATAGAAGCTGATAATTCGTTGAGGGGCTTAACGAAGTTGTAGCCACAGGGTAGATGTTCATATCAACTCAAATTGAATTTTAAGAAATGGTGAAATTGACCCCTCTACTTCACTTCACAATTAATTTCCATCATTTACAATCTAAACCTTCTAGTTTGGATTTTAATTTATTTGAACCCTTAAAAATCAACAAAAACAATTTTGCTTGTTATTATAAACATAATTTGGTTAAATTAAAAATATATCGTGTTTGGTTAGTCGACATTACCATCCGATCTGATTTAGTAAAAATCAACTCACTAAATGCAACATGTTAATTTGATACATATAATATTTTAGGTTTTCAAATTTCGTGTATTACAATCCCCCTTAAAATAAATCAGGTTAAGCAAAAGATAACGTGAAAAACTGAGAGCTGATGACAGCGAGGTTAGAACAAATACTGATCTGGCCTCCAACGTTTTAAAGTCACAAATACGTTATAAATTTTATCCATCTTACTATTGTTCAAGAATCATATTTTAAGTTAATAGGGCCTTGTTCTTATTGCCGGAAAAAGTTTCATATAAGCGGTATAAACAAAACAAGTTATCAGAATATAATAAACAGGTTGTAGGGACTTAACGATGTTCTAGCTATAGGGTAGATGTTCATATCAATTCAAATTGAATTTTAAGAAATGGTGAAATTGACCCCTCTACTTCACTTCACAATTAATTTCCATCATTTACAATCTAAACCTTCTAGTTTGGATTTTAATTTATTTGAACCCTTAAAAATCAACGAAAACAATTTTGCTTGTTATTATAAACATAATTTGGTTAAATTAAAAATATATCGTGTTTGGTTAGTCGACATTACCATCCGATCAGTTTTATTAAAAATCAACTCACTAAATGCAACATGTTAATTTGATATATAATATTTTAGGTTTTCAAATTTCGTGTATTACAATCCCCCTTAAAATAAATCAGGTTAAGCAAAAGATAACGTGAAAAACTGAGAGCTGATGACAGCGAGGTTAGAACAAATACTGATCTGGCCTCCAACGTTTTAAAGTCACAAATACGTTATAAATTTTATCCATCTTACTATTGTTCAAGAATCATATTTTAAGTTAATAGGGCCTTGTTCTTATTGCCGGAAAAAGTTTCATATAAGCGGTATAAACAAAACAAGTTATCAGAATATAATAAACAGGTTGTAGGGAAACTGACGATTACCTCGACAGCCGAACGGAACGAATTAGATAGGAGAGGTAAGTCGCAGCGGTTGTGATGGTTTTCTTTGTCAACAACAGTTAGCGGTTGCGGTGAGGGTTTAACTCAGAAGTAAACGGGGTTGCAGATGGTGGCCGAAACACAGCGGTGGCGGTGTTGAAGAAGACGTGGAGGAACAGAGACTTAGGGTTTATGGTTTACATTGAATGGATTATTGTTTCTAGATATAGTTGAGTAGATAAGCACGAAAATGTTGTGATAGAAGCTGATAATTCGTTGAGGGGCTTAACGAAGTTGAATCCATAGGGTAGATGTTCATATCAACTCAAATTGAATTTTAAGAAATGGTGAAATTGACCCCTCTACCTCATTTCACAATTAATTTCCATCATTTACTATCTAAACCTTCTAGTTTGGATTTTAATTTATTTGAACCCTTAAAAATCAACGAAAACAATTTTGCTTGTTATTATAAACATAATTTGGTTAAATAAAAAATATATCGTGTTTGGTTAGTCGACATTAACATCCGATCAGATTTAGTAAAAATCAACTCACTAAATGCAACATGTTAATTTGATATATATAATATTTTAGGTTTTCAAATTTCGTGTATTACAATCCCCTTAAAATAAATCAGGTTAAGCAAAAGATAACGTGAAAAACTGAGAGCTGAAGACAGCGAGGTTAGAACAAATACTGATCTGGTCTCCAACGTTTTAAAGTCACAAATACGTTATAAATTTTATCCATCTTACTATTGTTCAAGAATCATATTTTAAGTTAATAGGGCCTTGTTCTTATTGCCGGAAAAAGTTTCATATAAGCGTTATAAACAAAACAAGTTATCAGAATATAATAAACAGGTTGTAGGGAAACTGACGATTACCTCGACAGCCGAACGGAACGAATTAGATAGGAGAGGTAAGTCGCAGCGGTTGTGATGGTTTTCTTTGTCAACAACAGTTAGCGGTTGCGGTTTGGGTTTAACTCGGAAGTAAACGGGGTTGCAGATGGTGGCCGAAACACAGCAGTGGCGGTGTTGAAGAAGACGTGGAGGAACAGAGACTTAGGGTTTATGGTTTACATTGAATGGATTATTGTTTCTAGATATAGTTGAGTAGATAAGCACGAAAATGTTGTGATAGAAGCTGATAATTCGTTGAGGGGCTTAACGAAGTTGTAGCCATAGGGTAGATGTTCATATCATCTCAAATTGAATTTTAAGAAATGGTGAAATTGACCCCTCTACTTTACTTCACAATTAATTTCCATCATTTACAATCTAAACCTTCTAGTTTGGATTTTAATTTATTTGAACCCTTAAAAATCAAGGAAAACAATTTTGCTTGTTATTATAAACATAATTTGGTTAAATAAAAAATATATCGTGTTTGGTTAGTCGACATTACCATCCGATCAGTTTTATTAAAAATCAACTCTCTAAATGCAACCTGTTAATTTGATATATATAATATTTTAGGTTTTCAAATTTCGTGTATTACAATCCCCCTTAAAGTAAATCAGGTTAAGCAAAAGATAATGGGAAAAGCTGAGAGCTGATGACAGCGAGGTTAGAACAAATACTGATCTGGCCTCTAACGTTTTAAAATCACAAAAACGTTATAAATTTTATCCATCTTACTATTGTTCAAGAATCAGATTTTAAGTTAATAGGGCCGTGTTCTTATTGCCGGAAAAAGTTTCATATAAGCGGTATAAACAAAACAAGTTATCAGAATATAATAAACAGGTTGTAGGGAAACTGACGATTACCTCGACAGCCGAACGGAATGAATTAGATAGGAGTGGTAAGTCGCAGCGGTTGTGATGGTTTTCTTTGTCAACAACAGTTAGCGGTTGCGGTGAGGGTTTAACTCAGAAGTAAACGGGGTTGCAGATGGTGGCCGAAACACAGCGGTGGCGTTGTTGATGAAGACGTGGAGGAACAGAGACTTAGGGTTTATGGTTTACATTGAATGGATTATTGTTTCTAGATATAGTTGAGTAGATAAGCAGGAAAATGTTGTGATAGAAGCTAATAATTCGTTGAGGGACTTAACGACGTTCTAGCCATAGGGTAGATGTTCATATCAACTCAAATTGAATTTTAAGAAATGGTGAAATTGACCCCTCTACTTCACTTCACAATTAATTTCCATAATTTACAATCTAAACCTTCTAGTTTGGATTTTAATTTATTTGAACCCTTAAAAATCAACGAAAACAATTTTGCTTGTTATTATAAACATAATTTGGTTAAATTAAAAATATATCGTGTTTGGTTAGTCGACATTACCATCCGATCAGTTTTATTAAAAATCAACTCACTAAATGCAACATGTTAATTTGATATATATAATATTTTATGTTTTCAAATTTCGTGTATTACAATCCCCCTTAAAATAAATCAGGTTAAGCAAAAGATAACCTGAAAAACTGAGAGCTGATGACAGCGAGGTTAGAACAAATACTGATCTGGCCTCCAACGTTTTAAAATCACAAAAAGGTTATAAATTTTATCCGTCTTACTATTGTTCAAGAATCATATTTTAAGTTAATAGGGCCTTGTTCTTATTGCCGGAAAAAGTTTCATATAAGCGGTATAAACAAAACAAGTTATCAGAATATAACAAACAGGTTGTAGGGAAACTGACGATTACCTCGACAGCCGAACGAAACGAATTAGATAGGAGAGGTAAGTCGCAGCGGTTGTGATGGTTTTTTTTGTCAACAACAGTTAGCGGTTGCGGTGACGGTTTAACTCGGAAGTAAACGGGGTTGCAGATGGTGGCCGAAACACAGCGGTGGCGGTGTTGAAGAAGACGTGGAGGAACAGAGACTTAGGGTTTATGGTTTACATTGAATGGATTATTGTTTCTAGATATAGTTGAGTAGATAAGCAGGAAAATGTTGTGATAGAAGCTGATAATTCGTTGAGGGGCTTAACGAAGTTCTAGCCATAGGGTAGATGTTCATATCAACTCAAATTGAATTTTTAGAAAAGGTGAAATTGACCCCTCTACTTTACTTCACAATTAATTTCCGTCATTTACAATCTAAACCTTCTAGTTTGGATTTTAATTTATTTGAACCCTTAAAAATCAACGAAAACAATTTTGCTTGTTATTATAAAGAAAATTTGGTTAAATAAAAAATATATCGTGTTTGGTTAGTCGACATTACCATCCGATCTGTTTTATTAAAAATCAACTCACTAAATGCAACATGTTAATTTGGTATATATAATATTTTAGGTTTTCAAATTTCGTGTATTACAATCCCCCTTAAAATAAATCAGGTTAAGCAAAAGATAACGTGAAAAACTGAGAGCAGATGACAGCGAGGTTAGAACAAATACTGATCTGGCCTCCAACGTTTTAAAGTCACAAATACGTTATAAATTTTATCCATCTTACTATTGTTCAAGAATCATATTTTAAGTTAATAGGGCCTTGTTCTTATTGCCGGAAAATGTTTCATATATGCGATATAAACAAAACAAGTTATCAGAATATAATAAACAGGTTGTAGGGAAACTGACGATTACCTCGACAGCCGAACGGAACGAATTAGATAGGAGAGGTAAGTCGCAGCGGTTGTGATGGTTTTCTTTGTCAACAACAGTTAGCGGTTGCTGTGAGGGTTTAACTCGGAAGTAAACGGGGTTGCAGATGGTGGCCGAAACACAGCGGTGGCGGTGTTGAAGAAGACATGGAGGAACATAGACTTAGGGTTTATGGTTTACATTGAATGGATTATTGTTTCTAGATATAGTTGAGTAGATAAGCACGAAAATGTTGTGATAGAAGCTGATAATTCGTTGAGGGGCTTAACGAAGTTCTAGCCATAGGGTAGATGTTCATATCAACTCAAATTGAATTTTAAGAAATGGTGAAATTGAACACTCTACTTTACTTCACAATTAATTTCCATCATTTACAAACTAAATCTTCTAGTTTGGATTTTAATTTATTTGAACCCTTAAAAATCAACGAAAACAATTTTGCTTGTTAGTATAAACATAATTTGGTTAAATAAAAAATATATCGTGTTTGTTTAGTCGACATTACCATCCGATCAGTTTTATTAAAAATCAACTCACTAAATGCAACATGTTAATTTGATATATATAATATTTTAGGTTTTCAAATTTCATGTATTACAATCCCTCTTAAAATAAATCAGGTTAAGCAAAAGATAACGTGAAAAACTGAGACCTGATGACAGCGAGGTTTTTACAAATACTGATATGGCCTCCAACGTTTTAAAATCACAAAAACGTTATAAATTTTATCCGTCTTACTATTGTTCAAGAATCATATTTTAAGTTAATAGGGCCTTGTTCTTATTGCCGGAAAAAGTTTCATATAAGCGGTATAAACAAAACAAGTTATCAGAATATAACAAACAGGTTGTAGGGAAAATGACGATTACCTCGACAGCCGAACGAAACGAATTAGATAGGAGAGGTAAGTCGCAGCGGTTGTGATGGTTTTTTTGTCAACAACAGTTAGCGGTTGCGGTGGCGGTTTAACTCCGAAGTAAACGGGGTTGCAGATGGTGGCCGAAACACAGTGGTGGCGGTGTTGAAGAAGACGTGGAGGAACAGAGACTTAGGGTTATTGGTTTACATTGAATGGATTATTGTTTCTAGATATAGTTGAGTAGATAAGCACGAAAATGTTGTGATAGAAGCTGATAATTCGTTGAGGGGCTTAACGAAGTTGTAGCCATAGGGTAGATGTTCATATCAACTCAAATTGAATTTTAAGAAATGGTGAAATTGACCCCTCTACTTTACTTCACAATTAATTTCCATCATTTACAATCTAAACCTTCTAGTCTGGATTTTAATTTATTTGAACCCTTAAAAATCAACGAAAACAATTTTGCTTGTTATTATAAACATAATTTGGTTAAATAGAAAATATATCGTGTTTGGTTAGTCGACATTACCATCCGATCAGTTTTATTAAAAATCAACTCATTAAATGTAACATGTTAATTTTATATATATAATATTTTAGGTTTTCAAATTTCGTGTATTACAATCCCCCTTAAAATAAATCAGGTTAAGCAAACGATAACGTGAAAAACTGAGAGCTGATGACAGCGAGGTTAGAACAAATACTGATCTGGCCTCCAACGTTTTAAAATCACAAAAACGTTATAAATTTTATCCATCTTACTATTGTTCAAGAATCATATTTTAAGTTAATAGGGCCTTGTTCTTATTGCCGGAAAAATTTCACATAAGCGGTATAAACAAAACAAGTTATCAGAATATAATAAACAGGTTGTAGGGAAACTGACGATTACCTCGACAGCCGAACGGAACGAATTAGATAGGAGAGGTAAGTCGCAGCGGTTGTGATGGTTTTCTTTGTCAACAACAGTTAGCGGTTGCGGTGAGGGTTTAACTCGGAAGTAAACGGGGTTGCAGATGGTGGCCGAAACACAGTGGTGGCGGTGTTGAAGAAGACGTGGAGGAACAGAGACTTAGGGTTTATGGTTTACATTGAATGGATTATTGTTTCTAGATATAGTTGAGTAGATAAGCACGAAAATGTTGTGATAGAAGCTGATAATTCGTTGAGGGGCTTAACGAAGTTTTAGCCATAGGGTAGATGTTCATATCAACTCAAATTGAATTTTAAGAAATGGTGAAATTGACCCCTCTACTTTACTTCACAATTAATTTCCATCATTTACAATCTAAACCTTCTAGTTTGGATTTTAATTTATTTGAACCCTTAAAAATCAACGAAAACAATTTTGCTTGTTATTATAAACATAATTTGGTTAAATAAAAAATATATCGTGTTTGGTTAGTCGACATTACCATCCGATCAGTTTTATTAAAAATCAACTCACTAAATGCAACATGTTAATTTGATATATATAATATTTTAGGTTTTCAAATTTCGTGTATTACAATCCCCCTTAAAATTAATTTCGTCCTCGAAATTGCATAATGGAAACAAGTAAATTCAAACATAACGAAGACCGAACAGAATGTAAACTTCATAAATTCAGATATGCGAATACAAGACACTAAAATTTCGGATTTCCCGAAACGACAGATAAACAGATATTGAACTTGAGAAATCAAAATTTATACAAAATCAAACCGATTTAACCGGATTACGGGGTACTAAGAAGTAAACAATAAACAAATATATATATATATATATATATATATATATATATATTGGAATGGGGTCGCAAACATGAGTTTTGCATTCAAAGTGGTTTTATATTAATAAAGTCGTATAAACCTATCACTATATAATGGCAAACTTATGACAAGGTCAGATTGGCGTATTCAAAGAAATATTAATATGCAAAATAAGATTGTAGTAGCACACATACGTACCTATAAATTCACGGTTACATTTGTGACATGCAATCGTTAATTTACTTTACAACAGTGTCTTTACAGATTCAGAAGGACATTAATCTACATCATAGGAATTCAATAGCACACATATGTAAATGTAAATTCACCTTTACATATGTTAACTTATGGTATAGAGAATGACTCATTCGCTATACCCCCATTCGTCAACATTCCATGACGAATGGATCTAATACATAACGACTGAGGTCCATTCGTTAAACATCCTTAAGGAATGGACAATTACATATAACGATTAAGGTTCATTCGTTAAACATCCTTAACGAATGAACCATAATTAAAAACGAATGGACGAATGAGCCTTACATAGCGAATGGGTCATAACTACTAAAATGCCCTTTAACATTAAAATAAGAATAAATTACAAACGATAATTACAAAGACTCGAGACGGAAAAACTATGCACTAACAAACACCTCGTCGTCTTGAGCTCTTTTTCTTAAATATACTTGAATGTCTTTGTCTTCCAATCTCGGCAACTATGAATCCCGAATGCATGATACACACGCACGACACATTGGAATTGCATAGCCCGATCAAAATCTTCTTGACGTTCAATCGAAATCTTGTTCTCAAATAATACGTCATTGTTGGTCTCTGATAAGTTAACGAGCCACATCGGATCGATGACTCGTATGAAGCTGGTCTTCAATCCCTTTCCCAGCACAATGACCGCCTCGCCTGTCCGATTATCGTAGTACCATTGATTGAACTATAGGTGAAGACTCTGTGGAAAAGTCTTCACCGGTACACGTTTCAAGGTCTTAGGCGGTTTAATTATTAAGGACAAGTTTCCTCTAACCCGTACGAGGAATAATTACATCAGTGTACTTACGGGTTGGGACTTGTAGATTAAAGAACTTAAATCCATGGTTGACCTTGAAAAGCAAATGTTGGTGAAACAATTCTGCTAGTAGATCTCCGCCACGATTAATAAATGGCCGATTGGCGAGTGTCCGTACATCCCACCTCGTCAGTGAGAGAACGTCAGTAACGTACTGAACACCGTTCTCCCACTTGATGATTCACACTTTCAACTCAGACTCGTATAACCAAGAAACAATATCACCTTTAACTGTGTGCACAGGCTTGAAAGTTGTTTTCTGATTAGCTATAGCTCGTGTAGCAACATCCATTTGTTGCTCTTGATCCAAATACCGATAGGCATCAATGATCTTTGTTGTTCGAGCCTTGTTGTGAGCCTTGAACCAATTCACAATGTCAGTCACAGAAGGATCAGACTCCCTTTCAGGCATCTTTTCATTCATCTTTGTAGTCTTTTCCAGATGATCTTCATCAGCTTTAACATAATCTTCAGTAAATGTGGGAACACCCTGAACAACGTTTGAACAATGATACAGATCAGGATATTCCTCTGCTGTGACATCTTCCATCACAATCTCCTCGTTTTCATAGATAAATGACGTATTCCCATGTGGAATACTCGTATCATATAATACCTCATCATCGTTAATAACTTTCATGTCCTCCTCTGCCTCCAAAGCGTCTAATTCTTCATTGTTCAGCCTTAATAATAAAGAGATATGATCACGAGTCAGGGCATGATTGACGAACTCACCCACCTCAATCTCGTCTGCGTTGGCAGCGCTCATCACCACCCCCCTTATCATCCATTAATAATACGGTGTTGGTTTTGATTGACTCAATAGTTTGAACATTTGTCAAGTCATGATAAACAACTAACTGATTCTCATTGCCTTCACCACTAGCACCACTCGTACCAGCACTAGAAGATGAGCCATTAGCTTGTTTCGGCTCACTTTCACCAGCACAAGGATCCTTATACAAGCCAAGATCTAGCCGCTAACATCGATACAACAATACGATAAACACGAGATCGATACTTTAAATACTGTTCATTATAATAGTGGAATACATACATTATGGTGGATAATAACTTACAGAAAGAATCCGGCATGGTAACGATATGGAATAACTTATGGCTCGGATCTCTCTCTCATTCAGTGAATAGGATAAGCCTATTTATAGGCATGGACCCCATTCGTTATACAACACTAACGAATGGGGTGATCCTTGTCATGAATGGCTTCACATACATTAACTTAATCTCATTCGTTATCCTTCCATAATGAATGGGGATTAACATAACGATTAAGCCTCCATTTTCTATACAGTCCATCGCGAATAGGCTTATACCTTAACGAATAGCTAGTCTATAATGAATGGGCCTTATTCGCTATACAATCCATAGCGAATGGGCCATTTTATATTAAATAAACAGACTAGACAACTCTAACTTATTCGATCGCTACGGAAACCAAAACCGTGCACTAATAAACACCCCCTTTTCCGTAGTTATCGAATACTTTAACCTTGAATACTTTAACTACAAATCACCAGTCACAAATCCTGCACTAAAACAAAAACACTTATAAGGATATTATAAGCATTCACTGAAATCAAACCTAAGTATCATAGACAACTAAATCACACAAATTGTCATTCAAAGCACACAATCAGTTAAGCATAAACACATAATCAAGCACATAAACAAAAATTTCACTCACAAGACCTAAACAATAATCAGTTAACGCAGTGAGCACACATCATTAATCAGACTTCATTAGATTTGATCATTCCCATAGCTTTCAGGCAAAAGTGAAATCTAGTTTTATCCAGTGGCTTGGTGAATAAATCTGCAAAGTTGTCACTAGTATCAAATCTTCTTATTTCAATAAGACCTTTCTCACTACAATCTCTAATGAAATGGTGTCTTATTTCAATGTGCCCTGATACCATTGGATTGGATTCATAACTATGAACAAACAGCAGTATTCAATAAAGATAGGAGCGTTCAAGTAATTCAAACCATAGTCCAGCAGTTGATTCTGAATTCAAAGGACTTGTCTACAGCAGGCAAATGCAGCAATATACTCAGCTTCAATAGTATAGATTGACACAGTAGTTTGCTTCTAGCATTGCCATGACATCATCCTGTCTCCCAGAAATTGACATCTACCATATGTAGACTTCCTACTCATGTTGCAGCCATCATAGTCACTATTAGTGTAGGCAAGATTCTTTTGATACCATATCCCCAAATCAGGCTTCCCCTTCAAATATCTAAAGATCCTCTTGACAGCAGTCATGTCAGACACTTTTGGATTTAATAGGAGTCGTGCACACACACAAACAACAAACATAATGTCAGGCCTTGAAGCAGTCAGGTACATTAGAGATCCAATCTTTGCTTTGTATTCATGTTCATCAACAGGATCCCCCTTTTCATCAACTATCATCCTCTCATGGGTGTCCGTTGGAGTAGAAGCACTCTTCAAGTCTTGACATTTGAACTTGTTCAAGATGTCTTTCACATACTTTGATTGACAAATGAATATACCATCCATCTTTTGTTGACCTTGCAAACCCAGTAAGAAACTCAATTCCCCCATTGAGCTCATGCAGTACTTGGACCTCATCACTTCCTCAAACTCCAAACACATATTTTCATTTGTAGACCCAAAGACGATATTGATGTGTGTATAACGATGCTCTTTCTAAATAACTCAAAAACTAAGCTTTAAATTTATTAAACAAGACTCCTAAAGAAACCACACAAAACCGACAAGTGTACCGATCACTAATTGTATAGAACTAAGGAAGTCCGAGTATCGAACACAAGAAACTGGGTCTGCATGGCGGCCCAAGTAGCAATGGATCCCTATGGGAGGGACTCAAGCCACAGACTCGCATGATCAACGAGTGAGAACGGAAAAATGCGGAGTTTGATGGCGTCTTCGGATACGCCGGCAAGATGAAACGTGTCACAAATACGTGCAATGCGAGTGTTTGATCCCGTACTTGAATAATAATCAACAGTCAATAACGATTAACACAGATCTCAGATCTGTCAGTTATAATATTATAGATCTATCTCATAATCAACCTTGATTCGGTGTTCTACATATGTGTATATATTATCAATAAATTTAACATGAAGCTTGAGGGAGAATAAATACTTTAAACTTTTCTTAATAATTTTATTTCTCTCAAAACTTCGACCCTTTATAAGTGAACATTTGTTCACTATATATAGAAGACGATCTGGTTCAATAACATCCCCTAGCGAACTAGCATCCCCTTCGTTAAATAAGTTATCTTAACGAACGACCCCCTGATTCGTTAACATACCCTAACGAATCAGAAGGGAATACATTATAATGTCCTAGTTCGCTAACATTCCTAGCGCTAACATTCCTATCGAACTAGACTTAAACCTAACGAATTAGTCTAAAATAAACATTAAATATTACATTTAAATATCAAATAAACATTAATGATAAATACAAAGACTCTAGACGAAAAACCGTGCACTAACAGACACCCCCTCGTCTTGAACTCTTTGTCTTTAACTTATTTGAAACGCTTTGTCTGCCAATCTCTACAACTATGAATCCCATGTTCATGGCATACACGAACGACACGTTGGAATTGCATAGCCAGGTCGTAATCTTCTTGGCGTTCAAACAAAATCTGCTTCCTGTGTAGCACGTCATTTTCTGTCTCTGATAAATTAACCAACCACATCGGATCGATTATCTTGATGAGCTCAGTTTGTAGTCCTCGACCACGAACAATAACGGCCTCGCCAGTACGATTGTCATAGTACCAACGGTTGAAAGACAGATAAATATCTTGAGGCATTGTCTTCACAGGAACCCTTTTCATTGTCTTTGGTGTCTTCACTTTCAAGACAAGTTTCTTCCAGCCGGTCCTTGGATAAATCTCATCAGTACGTTTACGTCTTGGGACCTGGGGCTTGAAGAATTTGAAGCCATGATTGACCTCGAACAGTAAGTGTTGATGAAACCACTGAGCAGTTCGGTTACCCCCACGATTGATAAATGGACGTCTCGCGAGGGTGCGTACATCACAACGTGGTAGTGTTAAAACATCCATTATCCTCTCGTAATATTGGACACCCTTTTCCCATTTAACAATACATACCTTAAGGTCTGAATCATAGAGCCAGGAGACAATATCACCATGTACCTTAGAAACAGTCTTGAAGGTAGTCATCTGATTTGCCTCAATCCAAGCAGCAGCGGTATCCTTTCTTTCTTTATCTACATACCGATAAGCACTGATGATCTTACCCACTTTCTGGCGTTTAAACCATCTTTCAATGTCATCATCAGTCACTTCTTTGAGTGAAGGAACAGTCCGTTGCACAATCTTCTCCAGTTCATTCTCAGTCTCCTTAATTACGTCTTCATGAAACACCGGAGCACCTTGATCAACATTTACGTGTTGATACAAGTCCGGGTACTCATCAGCTGTAACATCCTCCATCTCAATTTCCTCGTTCTCATAAATAAAATCTGTATTCATAAATAATGGATCAACATCCATTTCTTCCTCATTGATCACTTTGACATCGGGCTCAGTCTCTAAATCAGTCAACTGATCGTCATTCAGCCCAAGCAGAATCGAAATCTGCTCCCGTGTCAAAGATCTAACCACAAACTCACCGATCTGTATCTCATCTTTGTTCACCATACTTCTAACCATCCCCAATTCATCAATAAATATCACCGTGTTAGCCTCAATCATTTCTATTGGCTTGGCAGCTGTTGGATCTTGATATGAAATTATCTGCTTGTTCGAATCATCAGCGCCACTAATACCAGCACCAGAGGATGAACCATGTGATTGTTTAGGCTCACCTCCTGTATCAGACTCGTCAGGATCATCATCATCATTTTTGAGTTTCTTGAGGGCATTTTCTTTACAAGTTAATTGTAAAATTAACTCATCTTGTTCTTTTAATTTCACCCCCTGAGACTCAACAATCGTACGCAACGACTTGGTCTCCTTCTGACAGAACGAAATATAACTCATCATTTTTCGTTAATTCTCATGAAAGAGACATCACTAAGCGGAGGCGGAGGAAGAGTAGTTGTTGGCAGAGGAGGAGGTCTCATTGAAGTGGTGGAAGAAACAGTCGACAGCACAGCAGGAGGCCTCGGTATCTCGGTCAACGCCATTTGAGGAATTAAACCGAGCCTCTCATGTGACACCATCGTCGTGGTCAAGGTAAGCATCGGAGTGCTAGTAGTCAGCGGCACCGCCGAGCTTTGAGTAGTTGATTGATGAGGTGGTGGTGTTCCAATAATTACACCAGCCCCAGAAGACACACGGGGCTTCTTTGGTGGTTCACCGGTAGCTACAGCTTTACCCTTTCATTTTCTTACTTGCTGAGCATTCATGGTGGCAGCTAGAGCAGCATCAACTGCATCTTGTAGTTCTTTCAGAGCTCGTTCACCAGCTCCACCATCACCATCACCATTATCACCATCATCATCTCCACAATCATTGTTCCCACCTTCTCCCCCTTCACGCTCGGAATCCGAATCATCATCGATCCAGCGCTCATTAGGAGGACATACATAATCCGGATTGATTATATGACCAATCATCCGTTTGTCATGTGGCTTGTCTTTTCTATAAATTAACATACGATGCACTGTTTCAGCTTTCATATGTTCCATATCAAGAACATCGTTCACCATCGGTCGATCAATCACCAAATCCGGTATCAGATCTTGAATAATTAATTGTAGAAAGCGTGGATACATCAAGAACTTCTTTGACGGTAGAGTTTGCTGAACTTGCTCTTTCAGATGATCAAAGATGAGTTCTGAGTAGTTGTAAGGCTTGTTCAGGAATAGAGCAACAAATGCCGATTGTAAGCTCAGTCTACATTCATCGAAACCACCGCGACGTCCACTCATACAATGAAGCAAGACATGCATCAAATACTTGTATGGTGGACACAACCCATTCTTGTTCAACATTGACCGACGAATTTCACCCCCATAATTTAATCGTGTGAATAAACCCCTAACCAACGACCTGTCAAATTCACTCGGTTAATCATCAGTATCATCAAATTGAAGTACCCGGCGAATGACTTCAACATCAATCGTAATAGTGATCTGATTAATTGTAGCTCGAACCCAGTTTTCTGCCTCAACATATTCTGCCGTGTTCCAAAACTGCTTGATTATGATACACCTTAGGGTTAGCAGTGATTGCATAATGTATCTTCGAACGGCGTAGGAAAGTCAGCATAGCTCCGAACGTTCTCAAATCACTCACATCTTGATCAACATAAGCACAGATGTTGTGCTTCTTATCAAACAGTAATAAAATCATGTCAGCTTGTTGATCATGTTGTTGTGGTTGTGCTTGTGGAAGTTGTTCCTGTGGCGGTTGATGTTGTTGTTCTTGTTCAGCCAGGTTTAACTATATAAAGAACACCGAATATGAGAATAGATAACACAAATAAAAAATGTGTAATTAGACGATTTAAATCCTTTGCGTAAAATGGATAAAAAAAAATTTAAGTTTTTTTTTTTTTTTTTTTTTTTTTAAATGTCATTCGTTTAGAATCACACTGATTCGTTATACAAAGATAACGAATCAGGCAATTCGCTATCAAGTAAATATCTTAACGAACATATCTTAGCGAATCACTATTTAATGTTAACGAACTAAACTCTAGTTCGTTTTATTTTAAGCGAATCAAAATCTGATTCGTGAAACATCTTATTCGCTAAGCTAGTTCGTGTAAAATCTTAACGAATTGGACACGAAACAGTTCCAATTCGTTAAGACTAACGAATGGTCATAATTAAGACTTATTCTTTGACTTC
This sequence comes from Bidens hawaiensis, assembly GCF_021521415.1. Classification (NCBI taxonomy): domain Eukaryota; kingdom Viridiplantae; phylum Streptophyta; class Magnoliopsida; order Asterales; family Asteraceae; genus Bidens; species Bidens hawaiensis. The sequence continues at coordinate 404,665 of NW_027491956.1, forward strand.
TGATAGTCAAAGTCAAAATTAAGATGAAAAACAATAGTCAATCATCGTAAACCCAGGAACAATTAGGCCATGACCATCGTCGAATCATCACACTAATCAGCTCATTGAGCTCGGAATCACACTGGTAAGCATAGGTGGATGAGATTGAGACTCAATACCTATATGCACTGAGGGTAAAACGAACCAACAGTACACAACAATAACACAAACAATAATTAACCCGGCAAAAAACAATTAAACGTGATTGAAGTCCACCAAGGGTATCGGAATGTGAATCCGATCATAATGACATTAAAATCATCCAGTTATGAGCATAAATTATACATCAATGGTTTTCAAAAGTTCAAAACCCATTAACCCCAAAAATTACATAATTCAACAGTTAATTCATTGACATTTTTGACGAAAATGATATCGCCAAGAACATTTATACCTTAGAAACTCAAATTGATCTTTGAAATGTTCAAACTTAAAGATCGAAAATATCAGAGAGAATTTGAATAGTTTCTTAAAGATGAAGAAAGAAGACGAACAGTGGAATACTCTTCGTTTTCTTGTCTTATATAGCAGTGCACGAAACCCTAGGCACAACTTGTACGAATCAGACGATTCGTTTAACTTAAAGTTAGCGAATTAGCCCATTCGCTAACTCAATTCGTTACCTAGTGAATCACAATGTGATTCGTTAAATTAAAGATAGCGAATCAAGACATGATTCGTGTCATGATTCGTTAAATATGCATAACGAAGGGATGATTCGTTACAGAGTGCGGAAGCGAATTAGGTTAGCGAACCAGAAGCTAGTTCGCTAAAGAATCACCTAGTTCGTTATCCATACATAACCAATTAAGTTTAACGAAATAAACCCTTTTATTTAATTTTAAATTAAATAATTAAATGAATAAATTAAAGAATTAAATAATAAAAATTAAATAAATGAATTTAGTAAATTATAGAGAAACCCTTTTATTAAACTTGTTTCAGATTTCCGAAACTTAACTTAAAAATTTATTTAAGTATATTGTATAAAGAAGACGAAAATATTTTTGGTATTTTGAGAAAATTTAAAAGAATTAAAGAATGTATTTACAGAAGAATATCCGAACAATTAAAGTAAATTTTTTTTTTTTTGAGCAGAGAATCATATTGACCAAATTGCCCTTCCATCACAGTTTTATATTTCAGCGATATTATGACTGGCGATAAGTCGGTCATTGGTATTGTTGTCCACATAAGTCTAATAACACACATTCAAGTATTTTTGTGATATGATTAAATAGTTCAATTAGAGCACAGAATATCAGAAATTATCTGCCTCTAATCTCGGTTCAAGCTTAATTTGATTTTTGCCAAATCACCCCAACTTGACTTAAACCATTATATTGTTGACCAAAAATTTTAATACCAATTTAGAAATTTGGAGCAATGCATCAAGTATCCTTTACTGTGAGTGAGTATGCACGAGTCCATCTGTCGGTTTACATACATTGTATCCCCTGGGGTCCGTTTCTTAGTGGTATTAAGACGCACGCAAGGGAGGAACAATTGTATGACTAACAGCGGATTTTGATCAAGTCAGTAATTTAAATTGTACGAAGTACAGCGGTGATCAAGTTTAATGACTTTGGGTTTGATCTAGAAAGCGGGTGAAATATTCATGCTTATGAATACCCAGATGGTTAAGCCGCATAAAGACTCACAATGTCCAAAATCCTAATGCTTGTTATTTGCTTTATTGTAGTTTTGGGTGATCAACAAATATAAGGCTTGAGTATGATTGGTTATTACATTTCTGCCATCCTCACCAAGACTTTTGCTAGAGACTAACACCCCTTTCAACTTAGCGTTTCTTTATGTTTATATCACATACTTTACTCTACTGGGTTGTTTTAAGACCTACCAATGCACCAATGCAATTAAACACGCAGTCTTTTAAGCTTACTTTTTACTGAATTTGGGGTCAAGATAATCAATGTACTATCATGTTCCCTTTTTGCTTCAAAAACTCAAAATTTTGAGGAGCATAAAAAATAAAGAAAAGATAAATTTAATCGCCCCAGTTAACTTAAGAGTATAAATAAATGGCTAACCAACAATTCACGAGTGAATCATAGGACCAAGACATGCAAGCATGCTTCATAAACTTAAATAACCGACGTAATTTTCAGCGAGAAAATAATCTAAAATCTTTTTGGTTTTTTTTTTTTTAATTTTAAAATGTTTTTGATTTTTCTAAATTTTAAAGGAAAAACATTAAAGAACAAATAGGAAAAACATTAAAGAACAGAAATCACAATATTTTTGAATTTTTCTTTAATTTTTTTAATGTTTTTGGATTTTATCTATACAAACGAAAACACCTTTTTGTATTTTCTAGATTTCTCCTTCTAAAACCTAAAAACATAAAAGATAAGACTAAATCTATAAAGCAATTAAAAGATAATTATCCTAATTTTAGGATCTCAGCAAGGGTCTTCAATCCATTTAAACCAAGCAAAAAAGTAAAACGTGTTTTATCAAACGCTTTGGTAAATAGATCGGCTTTTTGAAAATCTGTGTGCACTTTCTCAAGATCAATTAATTTCTTTTCATAACAATCCCGTATAAAATGATATCGAATCTCGATATGTTTTGTTTTAGAATGTTGTACGGGATTCTTGGTGATACTAATAGCAGCAGAATTATCAATTAAGATGGGAGTAGTAAGAAACTTCAAACCGTAGTCGCGAAGATGTTGTTGTATCCACAGAACCTGGGAACAGCAACTCGAGGCTGCAACATATTCAGCTTCAGCGGTTGAAGTAGAGACCGTTGTCTGCTTCTTACACAGCCAGGAAACAAGCCGGTTTCCTAAGAATTGACATCCTGCAGTCGTTGATATGAAGTTGATCTTGCATCCTCCATAATCTGAGTCTGAGTAGGCGGTAAAATCGAAAGTATTATCTTTGGGGTACCATAACCCGATGTCAGGATTTCCCCACAGATATTGCAAAATACGCTTGACCGCTGCCAGGTGAGTCACTCGGGGACTAGCTTGGTACCTAGCACACACACAAATAGCAAACATTATGTCGGGTCGAGAAGCAGTTAAATACATTAGAGAACCAATCATAGCACGATAAAGGGTCGGATCAACGGTATCCTCCAATTCATCCGGTGATAAATTGTGACCCACAGGAAGAGGAGTTGAAGGGATTTTTCCGGCAGTTATCTTGAATCGGCTCAAGACGTCGTTCACATATTTAGTCTGATGAATGAAGATTCCCTTATCAGACTGATGAACCTGCAGCCCTAAAAAGAAATTCATCTCTCCCATCGAGCTCATTTCAAACTTGGTTTGCATGGACTTCTCGAACTCCTTACATAAAGTGTCGTTTGTAGACCCAAAAATAATATCATCAACATAAATCTGGACTAGAAGAAGATCATCACCAACAGTTTTATGAAATAAAGTGCAGTCAACAGTTCCTCGTTTGAATCCATTATCAGTCAGATGGTCGGCGAGTGTGCCATACCAAGCTCTCGGGGCTTGATGTAGACCATACAGGGCCTTGTTTAAACGGTAAACACGGTCTGGATAATCAGGATCTTCAAAACCAGGTGGTTGTTGAACAAACACTTCCTCTTGTAGTTCACCATTGAGAAAAGCACTTTTAACATCCATTTGATAGACCTTGATATTCTTGTAAGCAGCATAAGCCAGGAAGATTCGAATCGACTCTAATCTTGCAACAGGAGCATATACCTCAGTATAATCAATACCCTCTTGCTGATGAAAACCTTGCACCACTAGACGTGCTTTGTTTCTGACAATCACCCCTCGATCGTCCTTTTTTAAATACCCACTTAGTTGGAATAGCTTTCTTGACTCTAGCAGGCTTGTCTAGTAAATCCCAAACACCCAATCGTGCAAATTGCTGTAATTCATCTTGCATAGCTTCTACCCAAGAAGGATCATCAAGTGTCTTACGAGCTGTCGTTGGCTCAACTTGAGATAGAAAGTAATTGAATTTAGCAATATTCACAATTCCCGAAGAATGTAAATTAGTGTAAGCATACAATACGTTATTGTCGCTTGACGAAGCAACTTGATGACGTGTACGAACGCCCACATCAAGTTCTCCAATGATATTGTCTTGTGGATGATATCCATGAATCCGAAGAGTAGGATTTTCAGGAACAACAACATTATCAAATAAATTAGTGTAATGTTCACCCAATTCGGGAGATGAAGCATTATCACTATCAAGATCAATAACTTGAATCTCAGCTTGATCATCATCGGAAGAAGTAGAAGCACTGTCAATAACAACTGGAGGAACAACTTGGGAGTCTTCAGTTGGAGCATCTGGTTGAACTTCAACTGCATTTGAAATTGAAGAGCTTGGAATGTTCAAATGTTCTTCAAAATATGCTCTAACCAGATCTTCATCGATGTGTTCAGCCGAAGGAGTAATAGAATTAAATAAACTATCGTAGTCAAACATCCAGTCTGGACATTTCCCTTGAGGAGGAGTTGTGTACTTTTGACAGTCCACATGGTACCATTCTTCAACACAGCCAGATGTAAAATTAAATACTCTTTTCTTTGGAGACGCATATCCCAAGAAATATCCTTCGATAGCCTTTTCATCAAATTTACTTCTTCAACATTGTACACGGACACCCAAATGGTTCCAGGTACTTTAAATTAGGTTTTCTGTTATTTAATATTTCATAGCTTGTCTTCTTGAGTCGTTTTACTGTTAGAACCCGATTAAGTGTATAACAAGCTGTGTTCACTGCTTCATTCCAAAATTGAATAGGAAGCTTTGAATCAGCAAGCATTGTACGTGTAGCTTCAATCAGAGTTCTATTTTTCCTTTCAGCAACACCGTTTTGTTGTGGTACATAAGGTGCACTATATTCTCGGTGAATTCCCTTTTGAATACAAAAGAAATCCAAAATAGTGTTTTTGAATTCAGTACAATTATCACTTCGGATTCTCCTCACCTTTTGTTTGTACAGTGATTCTATCTTAGTAATAAGGTATTGTACCAAAACAGGTGTTTGATCTTTTGAACTCATAAATAACACCCATGAATATCTTGAATAATCATCTGTCACTACCAGACAATACCAGTCTCCAGAAATACTCGCACGATTCACTGGACCAAACAAATCCATATGAAGTCGTTCAAGAGGAGTATTAATGGAATTCAATAACTTAGAAGGATGTGTCTTCTTCTTCTGCTTGCCCTTTTTGCATGCAACACAGTGATCAGATAACTTAAAGTTGTTTAACGAAACACCCTCAACTAAATTATTTACCATTAAATAATTCATCTTTCTAACATGAATGTGACCCATTTTTCGATGCCATAGAATCGAGTCTTTCTCGGTTGCTTTCGAGACAAAACATGTTTCGATCGATGTTGATATCTTAGAACTCATGTTTAAGACATAAATATCATTTGATCGTGGTGATCGCATGACAACCATGTCCTCGGGAATAATTAAACCCGGTTTCAAGATAAGACACTCTTTGTCAGTAAATATTGTAGTGTACTTTTTATCACAAATTTGCGATACACTCAATAAGTTATGATCAACCTTGTCACAATAATTTACTTTTTCAAATGTAATATGACCATTTGAAACGTCACCCTCTTGTGTGATCATGCCCCCAGAATTCCCAGCAAACGCTACATAACCACCTTGAATATTTCTTACGTTGGTTAATAGGTCGAGATTTCCGGTGATATGACGAGAACATCCGCTATCCATGATCCAGTTTTCACCAGACATGGTCTTGGATGGACCCTACACATAAACAAAAGTGATTAATTCAAAAAGGCTGCCCAGGCCTCAGTCTTGGGCACCTTTTTGGTTTTCTCTTTGATCATTAACTTTAACAGTTTTCAATTGTTGTTCAGCCACTTGTGAATAAGTTACTGGCTTCTTAGACTTGCGTCTTAAGTATGCTTCCTGAACAATGTTTGAATTCCTGTTTTGACATATAGGTTCTGTTGGAATGAATTTTGGTTTCACTTGATCGTGTGTCTCATTGATATGAAACACCTTCCGAGGATTCACATCAGAGAATAAAATATGAGTATCATCAACATATGACACAGGTCGTTTCAGAATCTCCTTAACCACTGGAATTGGCTTAGATTTGTCCTTGATAAAAGGATGAAGATTTTGAAAGTTTTGCTGATTACAATTTCTCACAACATGATCTTGCTGACTGTAGGTTCCCAGCCGGATCTACACGGAAATATCTCTTTCTACGTAGGTGCGGAATCCCTACGTAAGACGATACGAGTGTAGAATCGATATACGTTAAACACAAGCAAACACACGTTACAATAAACAAAGAATAGGTTGTATTGCAACTAATAACACATGATTCACCGATCACAATTACACGTACTGAATCGTTCATTACAAAACAAGCCGCAGCTAAGCTTTTATGGTTATCGACAACTTCGCCTAACATGTTAGGCGAAGTTGTTGATAACTTCGCCTGTTCCACAAGTTCGCTTATAAGAGGCGAACTTGTGAAACAAGTTAACAAAACATTAATACAAATCCAACTAACACAATTACAGACACTAGATACTGAACTACTGACATCATGTACCAACAGACTCCCCCTTGGCAGTAGTTTCATATCTCTATCTTCAAACACGTGTCTCGTAATCCCAAAAATCTTGTATCTTCCATCTTCAAGCATGAACGCCTTCTCGTACGCAAACTGAAACTACTCTTTGATATTTCTTTGCTTCTTCTTTCCGGAAGGAATATAAAATATCTTTTTCTCATATCAGCTTGAGACAAATTCACTAAGTGCATTGGATCATACACTCTCATCAGCTTCTGTTCATCTTCATCCTCCATTACTGCTTCAGCCGTCTCACTATCAACGTACCACCATTACTGCTTCAGATCCTTGAGCACATCCTTGGGCATTTGTTTCATCGGCACTTCTTTTAGACACCGGATCGGCTTATACTTCATTATCATCCAAGGCTTGCCATCTGCTCTCATTCCTCTGTCTTTGTCTTCAACGAGCTTTCCTTTCTGCGGTTTCAACAGCTCGAACTTTTTCTCCTTTATGCTTTCCTTCCAGACTATCTTCCCAATGATCCTAGCCATGTAATCATCACTCCTGTTTATCAACCCCAACCTGGCTAAGTCCTTCACCTCACACTAAGGCAACGTATTCAACGACCTCAACAATCTCTTGAAATACTGAACCCCATCATACCGTTTAATCACAAAAAACCTCAACTGCTCATCATATAACCAGCAAATAATCCCCTTTTTCGATTCAGCATAACCCTTGATGTTGTAACTTTTCTTGAACATAGTAGGGACCGCCGGTTTCTTAGTCTTTACGAACCACTGAGCGTAGCCTTCTTTCCATCTTGGCTGCTCTTCCCATTCTGTCTCATCACATCCCGTATCTTGACCCAAATCTGACTTTTCAACTTCTGGAATTTCATGTTCAACGTTCTCCTCCACAATCTCTCCCTCTTCGACTTCACTATCAATCACGATCTCAGCCCCTATCTTCTCAATCTCTTCCAACAGTAACACATCCTCATCACCTATAACATCATCATCCAACACCTCCTCAGCCTCCACAACCACCACATCATCACCCCCTGAACCGCCAGCTGCACTCGTTGACTCCCCCTGAGATGTGGAAGTCCCAAGAGCTTGTTCAGTTCTTGGCAACTCTCCACCTGCATCTTTCGATGCATTGGGATCATCGTCTCGATCGTTTCTCTTCTTCGTCCTCAGTTCGTCACCCTTACAGCTCGTCTCCCCCTGAGATGCCAAGAACTGTTTCAAGGCATCAAATATTTTACCATGCTCGATCAGGAGGGACGACCGAATTTGATTCTCCGCAACGAGGCGCTGAATAGCATGAGTCTGGATTAGATTTACTCTTGATTGTTCTGCCACGACCCTTTCAAGCACTGCTATTCTTTCCGAGTCGGATAAGGTTGCATCGAAATCAAACCTCATATGTGATGTCTTGAGTGTACGGAGGAGGGATTCCCAATGTAACTGGCACCTCAGAAACAGGTGGAAACGTAACCGCAGGTGGTATCGTACGCGATAACCCTGCAGTGGCGACAACCGTCGACTCAACAAACCTTGCTACGACCTCCGATGGAGTAAGAGATGGAGGTGGCAAGGACACAATCTCCGGAGCCGAGAGCTGGAATGTAGTGGGTGGGATGCCGAAGGAAGATGAGGTAGTCACCACGGGAACATCCGCGGCGCTTAACCCTGTAACTGGCAGTGATGAAGGGACCATAGTCATACCAGATAGTGCGGGTGGAGTAAAACAAACCACCCTTGAGCTCTCACCAGCTCCCGAACCTGCACCTGCCCTTTCGCTTCTCGCTCTACGGACCAACCGATATAAATCTTCCTCAAAATCCAAATCACTGTCATCGGTGTCTCTCTTTCTCTTCCCATGAATCCTTTCTTGTGTAACTAAAATCCGTCTAGCTTCAGCCATATCATCATCTGAGGAATCAAAATCAGCCTCCGTCGTAGCTGTCATAGCCACATCTACACTTGTAACCCGTGCAACCGAGACTTGTACCTCTTCCTCTGGATCAACACGTTCCATATCAAAGAATCCTTGACCGCCAAACGCAGCTTCAAGGTCTACATTTTCCTTCGGTGCCACAACAGGAGCAGCAGGTAAAGCTTGTTGTACCTCAGGTGGTGGTTGAGGTGCTCCAGCCTGTTGTGGTGCCGGATCCCGAAACTCGTCCCCACGAGCTGCAACATACTCTGGATTGATCAAGTACCCAAACAATGGAGTATGTCGAGGACGGAGCTCAGGTTTACTTCTTGCACTTGATGATCTACACTGAGTGAAGATTCTCTTGCTTACACTCTCCACATATCTAATCGGGCGGCGCTGAGGTAACGTGGGAGCAACGTGATTCTAGATCACTTGAAGGAATCTTGGATACATCAGGAATCTCTCACGCGCCACCGCTCGTCTTTGACGGTCTATCTCGTAGAACACCATCTAACTAAAGCTATAACGCTTATTGTAAGTCAGTGTTGTCATCGCCGACTGCATCGTCACACCCATTCCATCTGTACCAGCCTTTCTCCCCGACATACACACGATCATCACGTGCATGAGAAAGCGCCATTGGTCCAACAAGAACCCTTTTCGTCTTTGAGTATCCCCCAATGGACCAGAATAGTCCATTCTTAGAAAAGCACCATCTCTGAATGGAGCCACGAAGTCTGTAGGATCGTCTCTCGTTTCATCTCCAAATTGCAAGGCCACCCTGATCTGCTCAGACGAGAACTGCACTACCTGATTGTTAACCGTTGCACGCATAACCGAGGGCTCGACTCGACAATCATATTCCACTGTCTGCCAGAAATCTTCTATGTTTGGCAAAGAGATAGGCAGTGTTGTAGTAATATTGTGGAAGATACGCGAGCGGATAAGAAACGTGATGATCTCGTGGAAATCATCAACACCGCTCGCATCCGGGTCCAGAGTAATGTACATATTATGCCCCGGGAAAAACTGTCGGTTGTTGTCTCCACCTTCATCACCACCTGCACCACCGGCTCCAGCTAAGCTGCCATTTCTGCAACAAAAACAGTCTAAGTTAGAGAATTGTCAAGTCAAATCACAAGTTCGCCTGTTACCATGAGCGAAGTTATGATTAATTCTGTATAGGCGAAGTTAGGGGTGGGGCGAAGTTGGTAATAACTTCGCCTGATAAATGTAAATTAAAAATAAGTTAAAAGGGCTAGGCGAAGTTAATGATAACTTCGCCTAACCACAACTTCGCCTCATATACTGTTAAACAATTAAATATCAGTCGAAGTTAACCCTTACGCGAAGTTAAGGTTAACTTCGCCTAAACTGTAACTTCGCCTGAATCTGAAGCGGCAACAGTATAGACGGCCAAACGAGGTGAAATTGGATAATTTGATGATTGTGGACTCTACAAAACATGTTTTTGAGGAGATCACGACGATCAAGTTGATTAAGACCACGTGAAAATAAGTATGAAAAGCGGGTGTTGAGGGTTTGAATGAACGGGGTCACGAATCGGATCAAAACAATCTTTGATTAACGCCATTGACATAGATTATAAGTTAGGACAACACTACACACCTTAAGACGGATTGAAATTGATTAATATGAAGGTTTGATTCACAAGATAACTTCGCCGAGGATTAACAGTTGATAAGTTCGCTGGTTTATGAAAAGTAAAAGTAAAAAGAGTTTGACTATAAGACTTCTTTATATACCTTCAATATTATACAGGCGAAGTTAGGGTTAACTTCGCTTACCCCTTAACTTCGCCTGTTTAATAAGTTCGCCTATAATTTCACAACTTCGCTTATATTGAAAGTTACACAACAAGACCTTATAAATTGAACATTTTGCCATTAACTTTTAAAACCTCCTTTAAAGCGTTAAAATAAATATGATCAACGACCAAGTAACCAGGTATTAAACGATAATACGACATAAGTAAAATCAAAGTTTGAGATAGAATACACGGGATCAAATTTCAGTCTGACAGGGACTTACATGTTTTAGAAAAGATCCGAACAGGAATCATACTAATTAATTGACTGTCACTTAGATCCATGTTCAGCTGTATTATGACATAAAGAAACAGGTTGTAAGCAGGTAAACAACTTAGCATGGTTTTCATCGTTTCTGTGATACGGATTAGGTTCAATTAAGCTCAAAATATAAATGGACAACACATCAGAGAATGTGATGTCTCCTATCTATTCTCAAAGAGTATTTGGCTTTCCCCAAGTCACCCCGAGTTGACCTCGACCCGTAGTGTCTGATTAAGCTGTAAATACATCTCGATATTCATCTCGTCTCGGTCTTTCCTTTTCATTGATAAGTATAACATAATAGACTTCAGAAGGCTTAAATAGTAATAATAATTTTTTTAATTTTTTTTAAACATTTCCATAGCCGTAAACAGTAGACTACTGCAAGTCCCGAATCTGGATCACTGCAGTTTCTTGACACACTATCTTCTCGGGAATCAGAACACTCACGGGCTCGTGTATGACTGGGTAATCACTTTTCTGCCTATCATTCGGAAAGATATATATGAAGACATGCACAACTCTTAATGAGTTTCCACTTAAAATCGAGGAGAGTTAGTTAGTATCACTTCTACTTTTACGCACCATAAAAAGCTACCATGACATACAATGACTGTTCTAAAGTCTTTTAGGCCTAATAACTTCACTAGTTAAGTACACAGAATTAGTTTATCTATCACTTCCCAAGGTTGGATCAATTTTCTTTTAAACATAGTAAAGAAACTTCTTACGAAGTAGTAGACTTGAAAAATTATTTCATCTCCCCTAAAAGTATTTTAAATTCCATCGCCCCGCTCAAGTCAAAGTCTTCAGGTAAACGGCTATCCTGAAGATCCAATGGATCAGCCAGACCGACCACATACGAGTATGTGTCCTTCTAACTAAGTATGAACGACTAATTTTCCGCGAAAGAATAAAAACACATAATAAACCGCCCCGGTCACTTTCAGTCATCTGGTTAATGGCTATCCTCATACTCTACAGGTAGAAATGAGGACCAAACATAACCGAAGATATGTCCTTCAAACAGAAGCAACCGACATACTTCTAAGCGATAGTGACGTTTTTTTTTTAATTAAAAACGAGAAACACGGTTACTCGGGATTGATCATCCCATTTAGCTCAACAAGGTTTTGAAAACGATTTTTGTCAAACGCTTTAGCAAACAAATCAGCGAAATTATCTAACGAATCAACCTTTTCTAGCATTATTAATTTCTTCTCAGCACAATCCCGTATAAAATGATGACGTATGTCAATGTGTTTAGTTTTACTGTGCTTTACGGGATTGTTAGTTACTGAGATCGCTGCAGTGTTGTCAATGCAAATAGGAGTTTGAGTGAAATTCAGACCGTAATCGCGTAACTGCTGTTGTATCCAAAGAACCTGGGAGCAGCAGTTCGATGCTGCCATGTACTCTGCTTCACAGGTAGAGATGGCGACAGAGGTCTGCTTCTTGCACTGCCATGACACTAATCTGCCTCCAAGAAACTGACATCCACCTGTTGTCGACTTCCGATTCTGATTGCATCCTCCATAATCAGAATCCGTGTAGGCGACTAACTCCAAGTCTCCCCCTTTCGTGTACCACAACCCTAGCTTAGGCTTGCCTTTAAGATAACGCAATATCCTCTTCACACCTTTCATGTTAGATTCCTTTGGGTTTGCCTGAAAACGAGCACAAAGACAAACTACAAACATAATATCAGGTCTAGATTCAGTTAAATACATTAAAGAACCTATTATTGCCCGATATTGGGTGGGGTCCACGTCTGCATCACTGTCTGAATCAGCACCGAATTTATGGTTGACGCAAACTGGAGTATCAAATGGAGTGCTGTCCTCCATCTTGAAGCGTTTGAGAACGTCTTGGACATATTTAGTATGATGAATGAACATCCCATCTTTCTTCTGATCAACCTGCAATCCTAAAAAGAAAGTTAGTTCACCCATAGCACTCATTTCAAACCTCTTTTTCATGACGGCTTCAAACTCCTGACACATGGCTACTTTTGATGCAGCAAAGATGATGTCTTCAACGTAGACTTGAACCAGAAGAAAGTCTCTTCCTTTTCTCTTAACGAACAGTGTGCTATCGATCTTTCCCCTTTCAAACCCATTCTCAAGCAAGTAATCGGATAGAGTTGCATACCAGGCACGAGGGGCCTGATGTAGCCCATATAGCGCTTTACTTAGCTTGTACACGTGATCAGGAAAGTCTGGGTCAGGAAAACCCGGCGGTTGCTCAACGTACACAACCTCATCGACTTTACCGTTAAGAAACGCACTTTTCACGTCCAACTGGAACACCTTCATCTCCTGTGCAGCAAATGCCAAAAACAAACGAATCGCTTCCAATCTCGCCACAGGAGCAAACACTTCATTGTAGTCGATCCCTTCTTGCTGATTAAAACCTTTTACAACCAGCCTTGCCTTGTTCCTGATAATTATCCCTTTTTCATCTCTCTTGCATTTGAAAACCCATTTTGTGCCAATCGCATGCACATTTTTCGGTTTTGCAACCAATTTCTAAACCTCCATCTTCTCGAACTGGGCTAACTCTTCTTGCATGGCTTCGACCCACGAGCTGTCCTTTAGAGCCATTTGATAGTTCTTTGGTTCAATCTGACTAATGAAACAGGTGTACAGGCACTCGTTAATGATACCTGTTTCTTTTATACTTGCGTAAACACAGGTGTCCTCATTCAAGCTTCGTCTTGTTTGTACACCATCAGACAGATCATCTATCACGTTCTCCAAAGGGTGATATTTATGAACTCCTGTAGTCGGAACCGAACTGACTTGCAGATTGTCTTCCAGGTTCGAAAATAGTTCATCAATGGGCGATTGTTGTTGAGAGTGAAAAGGATTGAAGAATTCGTCTTCAGTAGAGGCAGCAGGGGTGTCGACAGCAGTTGACGAGGAATGTTGACATTCATCGTACTGCGGTCGTTGCACAAAATTTTCTTCCTCATCATAAAGAATCTGCGTAGCTATTCTCTCATCAACATCTGCACAATCCAAGTAAGGCAAATTAAAAGATTTAAAAAGCTTATCATAGTCGAAAGCCCCAGCGGGTCCCGTGCTTGGTTTTGGTGATTTGTAACGTGTGATGTCAGAGTTACACACCACCTCAACCTTGTTGGTCGATAGATTAAAGACTCGTCTGTTGGGTGTCCCAACAACATATCTGACTAAAATACCTTCGTCGGCTATCTCACCAAATTTTGAGTTCGTCTTTAATATCGAACACAGGGACCCGAATGGTTCAAGACCATTCAAGTTAGGCTTTCTACCATGCATAAGTTCATAACATGTTTTATTCAATCTGTTAACAGTTAAAACTCGATTAAGGATAAAACAGGCTGTTGCAACAGCTTCAGCCCAGAACACCACAGGAAGTTTAGCATCAGCCAGCATGGTTCTGGTTCCTTCAATTAGCGTTCTGTTCTTCCTCTCAGCCACCCCATTTTGTTGCGGAGTATACGGAGCGCTGTACTAGTGCTCTATCCCTTTCTGTAAGCAGAATATCTCCATCTGATAGTTTCTGAACTCTGTCCCATTGTCATTCCTGATGTATTTAACCTTTCTCCCCATAATATTTTCAACCTTGGTAGTCAAGTTAATTACCAACTGAACCGTTTCATCCTTTGTCTTCAGGAAATATACCCAAGAATATCGAGAGAAATCATCAGTTATCACCAAGCAGTATGATGTTCCACCTAGGCTTTTTACATTCACGGGACCGAAGAGATCCATGTGAAGTAGGTCTAGGGTACTGACTATTGAATTAACCTTCTTGGTGTGATGAGATTTCTTTTGTTGCTTTCCTTTCTTGCACAATAGACATTGGTCTTCAAAGTTGAAATTTTTCAAGGGAATACCCAGCACCAGCCCATTCTTGACAATGTAGTTCATTTTTCGAAGATGTATATGCCCCATTCTTCGATGCCATAACTCGGACTCCGATTCAGTTGCTTTTGATAGAAGACATGATTCTTCTGTTGCCATCTCAGTCGACCTCATGTCCATTACATATGTTATCTTTTCCCTTGGAGCCTTCATCACTATCCATGCCTCTGGTATCTTGAAACCAGGATACAGTACAATCGCTTCATTTTTGGTAAAGTGCACAGTGTAATCTTTGTCACAAATCTGAGACACACTCAGCAAATTATGCTTCAGCTCTTCAACGAAATTCACCTTTTCTAACTTCATTTTACCATTAGTCACCATCCCAATTCCAGTAATTCTACCACCACTCTCTCCAGCAAAACTTACTCTACCTCCCTGAACAAGTTTCCATTTGTGTAACAAATTCTTGTTACTAGTCATGTGCCGGGAACAGCCGCTATCCACAACCCATAGATTGTTTGCAGCCCTGTTCAACTGTTCCTACACGATTAAAGCAAAGGATTAAAATCTGGGGACCCAAGACCTATTGGTCTTGGGTCGATTATATATGTTAAAAGGCATCCCGTACTTTGGCTGTCCAGAGTTAGTATGAGAATGATTTCTGTAAGTCCTAAAAGGATACCTTCTTGTAGATTGACTATGAGGCCATCCAAACCTTCGTGAATTAAATGAATTATGACTAGTGGTTTGGTTGTTAACAGGGAAAAACTGAGATCGATTTCTTTGAAAACCTGGATTAGTCCAATATCTGAACTTTGATGAGTTTGCATTCTTACCATTATAGTAATTACTGTTAGCTCAATTCTCAGTTTTCGGAGGTCTCATACCTCTGAATCTCTGATTCAGAGGGCAATCAGCAATCAGGTGTCCTATTTGATTACATCTGAAACAACTCCTGTGTTCAACTTTCATCTCAACAGTTGTTTCTGATGTTGAGGTAGCATTACTGCCCGTTTGTCTAACATATGGTGGGACATACGGGTTTAGTGGAGAATTCTTTTCAGTTGGTTTATGTTCCTCTCCACGTTTTAGTAACACTGCCTCTTCTTTTGTCTCACTAGACTCGGATGTCTTGTCCGAATTTGATGAGACAGAACTAGGAACAGAAATCTTAACATTCGAAACAGGCTTACTCGTTTCGCTTTTACTAACTTCTGGATCTTTAATCGTAACTTTAACAGGAACTGTCTGACCAATTTCAACATCAACAGATTTCTGATTACTTGGATCATAAGTATAGTTATGATTATAAGGTGGTGGAACTTCAGAATATCCAATTCCTCCCCTTTTAACTGGGGAACGTTGATCACTTACGAGGTGATCAAGTATTGCGGAGGAATTTCTAAATTGCTCAAGCTTTCTGTTTAGTTCCACCACTTTCACCTGGTAATCAGCTATCTGTTTATCCCTTTCAGCAATTAGTTTGGTTTTCTCTTCTAACACTTCATAGCTAAGATCAATTACTTGTATTTTTTCAGCTAGACTGGCTGTAAGACTTCTGATATCTTTCTCACTAGCTTTTATTTTTACCGTGTAACTGTTTTCTCTAGTTTTAGTGTAATAATGATCTTCTTTTACTGTTTTAAATTGAGCATCCAAACTAATAAACTGATCAGTTATTGTTTTCAATTGTTCAGACAGATTTTCACATTTCGTACAAGGGAGTTTAGAACTTACCTCAGAGAGCTGATCATTCACCTCTGCCATATAAGCTTGATCTTCTCTTGTCTCTCTGTTTTTTCCTTCAGTTTCGATGTTAACTAAGTTGGCCTGTTCGAACACTTCCTCAACTTGTAGATTCCAATTGTATTCCCCGTTCTGTCTGGATATCATCGCCCTATTCTCGTTACTTCCCCCATTCGGTTGTGTTGGCCTGTTCTGACTACGTTCTACTCGTTCATTTGTGCATTTTTTAGCAAAGTGTCCATTCTGTTGACAGTTATAACACCGAACCTTTGACTTATCAAACCTTGGTCTTTCGCCAACAAACTTTCTACCAGTTTTCTTCATAAACCATTTGACTCTTCTTACTATCATCGCCATCTGCCACTGCAGATCCATCTCCTCCAGATCATCAGCATCGATCTGATCATAGTCTTCGTCTAAAGTTTCAGGGTCAACGATTTTACCTTTAATGTAATTTTCGTAAGAAGCAATGAAAGATGCATAGAGAGCAAACTGTTGTTCAGCAGATTTAACACTCATGGGCATCTGAGAGTAGTTGTTGTTCGGAACACTTGAGGAAAAACTACCCTTTCTTGCTTGAGGTTTAGAAGCATTTGTTCCACCAGCTACGAAACACACATCACCATCCATGTAGAGAGTTACATGACCATCATGAGTTGAGTTAGAGCTCGAGTCTCCCTTTGAGTAGTAAGCAGATGATTCTGACTTCGAACTTGAACTTGAATTAACATTCGCACCATACATTCCCGGATCCTGAACCTGATCAGTTGGTGTCTCTTTTCGAACCATGTTAAGTTCAAAAGTTCGTAGTTTATTGACTGCTGTTTCCAAGTCAATGTTGGCAAACTCTTTATCTTCTCTCATCAAGACAGTGTACATTTCCCATTTCGGTGGGAGAGCATCAAGAAGTTTTTCTACGATCTCCTCTTCTTTGTAAACAATGGAATAATTGCTGATTTCGGTCATCAGGTGATAATATCTTGTGATGATATCATCAAGTGACTCATTCTTCAAATGTTTGAACACCGAGAATTGGGTTTTGAGTAGCTTAATCTTGGATGCACGTATCCCCACATTACCTTCATATCGGTTTTCAAGCGCTTCCCATAGCTCTCTGGCGGTTTTATATTTCCTGAAGGTGTGAAGAATCTCTTGTGGAAGAGCCATTGTTATCGCAGCATGAGCTTTGCTTTCAGCCTCATACATCTTCTTTTCTTCCTCTTCCATCTTGTTGTACTTCTTAATTTGTTCGCGACCCTCATATAAGGCCGTTGGTGGGATGTATCCATCTTGAATGCACACCCACATCTTAGCATCTTGATATTTAACATATTGTTCAAACCGATCCTTCCAAGCCACGAAATCGGTACCCTTTAGCATTTTTGGGGCCTTAGTTGCAGAGCCGGCCTCAACTTCCATTTTCACCAGTTCCGTAATGTTTATCGAAGTCATCGCTGAAAAAAAATACGAACAAACACTCAAAGAAACCCAAAATTAATTAAATTTTTTTTATTCTGAACAGTACTCTAGGCGAAGTTAATGATAACTTCGCTTAAGTCTTAACTTCGCTGGATTACACAACTTCGCTGAAATTCTTAACTTCGCTTCTTCTCAACTTCTCCTGATTAGGCGAAGTTGTAGATAACTTCGCTTAAGTTAAGCGAACTTGTGAGGTAGGCGAAGTTGTTAATAACTTCGCTTAAACTTATATCTTCGCCTAAACCCTACAAATAGTGGCGGCAACTTCGCCTGATGAACACAACGATTTTGCAGGTTTGATTTAGACGTATTGCGAGGTATGTGAAGGTGTAATGGGTTGTTTTTAATGGTGGGAGAAGGGTAGGACACGAAAACTCGGTATATTAACGTAAACTCGTCCCGCGAATAGTCGAACGGAACGATTTCTACACCCGTGTGATAATCCCGAACCACACAATCACGAGCAAATGCTTTGATACCAATTGTAGGTTCCCAGCCGGATCGACACGGAAATATCTCGTTCTACGTAGTCGCGGAATCCCTACGTAAGACGATTCGAGTGTAGAATCGATATACGTTAAACACAAGCAAACACACGTTACAATAAACAAAGAACACGTTGTATTGCAACTAATAACACGTGATTCACCGATCACAATTACACGTACTGAATCGTTCATTACAAAACAAGCCGCAGCTAAGCTTTTATTGTTATCGACAACTTCGCCTAACATGTTAGGCGAAGTTGTTGATAACTTCGCCTGTTCCACAAGTTCGCTTATAAGAGGCGAACTTGTGAAACAAATTAACAAAACATTAATACAAATCCAACTAACACAATTACAGACACTAGATACTGAACTACTGACATCATGTACCAATATTGACCGCACAATTAACACGTTCGCATGTCCACATGATGATGTTTAGAAGAAATTGGAATTGATGATTGATGATGACTCACATTCTAAGTCATGCAGTTAGCAAACTCATCAGTCAATTCAGCTTTCTTCTTTAAATAAAAATCTAAATTAGAACAGTTTGAAAAGCTTTTCAGTGTATCTGTTCCAGTTGATTTCACAAAATTAATCTTATTTTCTTGTGTTAAAAATTGTTTTGCCTTAGTCAATGGATCAGATGAGACTGATGTTTTCGCTTGAGCATACACACGTTCAATTTCACGAACCTTGGAAGTTTCATTGTAAAACACACTCTCAATTAGCTCAGGCTTAATGATACTAATTGGAATATCTTTTTCAGTGAACATTGTGTCCATTCCCTTTAACTTAAAAACTCTAGCAGCAGATGGCTTAGAACTAGAAGGATTAATGAAACGCATTAAATCCTCATCAGAAATTTTCGGTTTAACTGACTTATTTGCCTTCATAGAGTTCACTTTCTTTGAATTTTCCTTTTTCTCTTGAGGTTTGTGTGAACCATACACTGCTTCCTCAAATTCGTGAGGTTCGCACAGAATATGATTAGAACTGGGAATGTTCTTATTCTTGTGTATAATCTCTGGTTCAAACACATCCTCGATAATGACCTCGTCATTGTGTTCAACAAACACCTTTTTGCTTTGGACATGAGATTTTTGAGGAACAGATTGGGTTTTAACATCTTTAGATTTAACAGATTCAACATTTTTTGAAATTACAGGTTCTTTCAAAATTACCTCTTCTTCCTTTCTAGCAAAAGGATTCATTTTATAGTCGTTGTGAAATGGTGGAGGAATTTCTACAAAACCTATACCCTTTTTAGAGTCCTTTTGTTTCCCAGAAACTTCAATAATTTTATTCAGTAAAAATGAAGAATTTCGAAACTTTTGGTCATTTATTGTCATTTTCACAGATAATTCGGCTTTTAAATCATGATTACTTATAGTCAAAGCCTCAATCTTTTCTCTTGAGTTAACTTGAGAATTCAAGGATTGTCTATAAGTATCTTTCAATGATACAATCTCTTTCAGAAAGTTGTCATTTTGAAGTTTTAATGAATCAATTTTAGACTTGTTATAATCACAATCAACACATGATGAGTTAGAATTAGAATTACTAACCTCGCTTTGTTTAACCATGCAAGCAGATGAAAAAGAATCACTGATCTTCGCCATACAAGCAAAGTTAGTTGAAGGCTTTTCACTTTGAATATCATATTCAGACTCAGTTTCGGCGTCAGAAGAAACTTCACTTCCACTTACATCTTGTGTGTATTCAGACAAACCAAACATAGCTAGATTAGCTGGATTATCATTGCACAGTAGTCGTTGTGACCAATCACTTCCATCAGCTAACACAGCATGTGATCCAGAAGAAGATGATTTCTTTTCAGTATCATTTTGATCTTGAATTCTTGAACCATTGTAGTCTTTCTTAGGTTTATCACATTCCTTTGCAAAGTGCCCAAATTCTTGACAATCGTAGCACTTCACCTTTAATTTATCAAACCCAAGCTTCTTGCATAATGAAGGAAGATCTTTGCTGGTTCTTTGGATAAACTTCTTCACTTTTCTAACAATCATCGCCATATTCCACTTTAGATCCATGAGTTCCAAATCATCGGAATCAATCTGATCATAATCTTCATCGGTTAAATCACTAGTAGCAATCTTACTACTCACCAGATTCTCATAGGAAGACATAAAAGCAGACAAGAATGCGAAATTCTGTTCAGCCTCCTTTATGTTTACATTAGGTTGAAATGAGAATTGTTTAGTAGAAGATGAATTTCCCGATGTGCCAGATGAACCAGAATTACCAGATATATTTCCAACAGTGTAGAAACAAGCTTGTGGATCTTTAAACGAAGCATATGTATTTTCACTTGCAGCAGCTAGAGTAAGAAAAGCGGTTAATGGAGATATGGTTGAGCTAAGAGGCATACTTCCACCATAGAATGAAGGATCATGACTATCCTTTGAAGACTTATGACATTTCAGATCATATTCTCTGGCTTCAATCTTTTGCATAAATTCAATAGCAGTCAGATCTTCATTTGCAAAATAATTATTTTCCTTCAAAACCATCAAGAATGTGGAATAAGAACTTGGAAGTATACTCTTGATGGTATTAATTTTATCACTTTCAGGAACTTCAATCTGCATCTTGTCCATCTCAGCGATCAAGTGATTGAATCTTGTCGTCATTTCTTCAACCGTCTCACCTTTCAATAAATTAAAGTTTTGAAATTGAAACTTAAGCATTACCTTTTTACTCTCTGCTGTGTTACCCATACTTCTCATGCGAAGATGTTGAAATAAAGCAGCACATCTTTTTATACTACCCACTTGATGAAAGATAGTTTCAGGCAAAGCCATGGTTAGAGTGGAATAAGCTTTTATTTCTATCTCTAATGCTTTCTTTTCTTCAACAGAGTATTGTGAGATAACCTTTGGTGTAAAACCTGTAGTCTCATCTCCAATCATAGGTACAGTGTAAACCTCATCTAAACATTAAGAACAATCAGGATAGACTGATCCTAAGTGAGCACGAAATCGAGGTTCCCACTTTGCAAAATCACTGAATTTCATTAATCTAGGACATTTGGAATGTGAACCTATTTCAGTATCGAGTTGTAACATTTGTTGCATCAACATGTTCTGAGACGCCAATGCATACATACCAGCCATATTTGAAAATAAACAAGTGTACAGTTATAGCGAACTACACACTGTGTTTAACGAATCAATGAACAAGGTTGAGCGAACTGTGAATAGTGTAGCGAATCAAGTCTTAACGAATAAGGTAAGTATATTAGTGTATCGAAAGTGACAAATCACCAGTCAAAGTAACGAATTGACCAAGTGAATTGACCAAGCCAAGTGGACGAATTGATCAAATCTACTTAACGAATTGATCGAACGAATTATAACGAATCAGTTCAATGAATTAGATAAACTTAGCGAATTAAGCTTAACGAATCAGCACAGTTGATAACGAATCAACACTATAGCGAATCAGGTTGTTACAACCGTTTGTAACAAACTCTGACAAATTATGCCACGTGGCAAAAGTTGTTATGACACAAATTCCAAGACAAACACGTGTCACACGAATCGGTTAATCTAGTTTAACGAACTAGATAACACAAATTGATTAACTCACACGAATCAGTTAGCGAACTGATTAGCGAATGGCAAGAACTGATAGCGAATCAAATTAAATGACATAGCGAAACGCCTGAAACCTTATAACGAATCGCATTCATCTTCAAATCTTCAAACATTTAAAAACAAATTTCCAGATATATGAAGATCAACCCAAATCAATCCCAGAAACTTATCGATTCCAGATTCGTAATACTCACTCAATTCTTAACCAAACTTAACAAGTAATATACCAAAATGCTCGTAATCGCAAAGCGAATTTAGCCGAACACATCTCGTAATCAATTACCCTAATACGCTAATCAATTTCAACCAAAACCAATCCCTTGTTTACGGACTCAAACCGAAAACACAATAAACCTTACCAAATCCAATTCTCAATTCAATTCCACTCAATTGAACATTATCAATACCTTAACCATCACAAACTCAATCTAATTCATTCATAATTCAATCAAATCAACAATGAATTGATTCAAATTCAAACAAAAACAGAAAACTCAATAATAATAACAATTCGTACACCAAATCAAGCGTAAAGAGCACCGAAAGCTCTGATACCACTTGTTTGATCCCGTACTTGAACAATAACCAACAGTCAATAACGATTAACACAGATCTCAGATCTGTCAGTTATAATATTATAGATCTATCTCATAATCAACCTTGATTCGGTGTTCTACGTATGTGTATATATTATCAATAAATTTAACATGAAGCTTGAGGGAGAATAAATACTTTAAACTTTTCTTAATAATTTTATTTCTCTCAAAACTTCGACCCTTTATAAGTGAACATTTGTTCACTATATATAGAAGACGATCTGGTTCGCTAACATCCCCTAGCGAACTAGCATCCCCTTCGTTAAATAAGTTATCTTAACGAACCACCCCCTAATTCGTTAACATTCCCTAACGAATAAGAAGGAATACATTATAATGTCCTAGTTCGCTAACATTCCTAGCGAACTAGACTTAAACATAACGAATTAGTCTAAAATAAACATTAAATATTACATTTAAATATCAAATAAACATTAATGATAAATACAAAGACTCTAGACGAAAAACCGTGCACTAACAGCGAGTAAGATGTGAATGCGGATTTTCGTGGAGCAACCCGTGAAATTGAGCAGAATGAGTGATGGTATTCAGAATGTTCGATGGAATCTGCCAAGTCGTCGTAGCCGTGATGGCTGGTGGAGCAATGCTGGATCTCGCGCTAGCGTCAACCAGACGGGCCCGGTCTGCGACTGTCCTCCTCGGTGGAGCTGCGTCGCCCATGATCGTATCCCTAATGACGGTTCAGAAATATTAGGAGAAGAGGATGTATTACCAACAGACGACGAAGAAGAACTAGAAGACGGCTTGGTACGACGTCTCTCATGTAACTCTCTCTCTGCTTCGGGAAATCCTTTGGCTTCTGGCGGTCCTAGAGATCGAGTACGTCGTATACAACTATTGAAATAAACAAAATTATCTAAACTATTTTAAACTAACAAACAAAGCAAATAAGAAAAACAAGTAGCAAACAAGGTAAGTCCTAACTCGAGTCGTTCTCAATACGCCTCTAACCGTGTCCCCGGCAACGGCGCCAAAAAATTGATGTGTGTATGATGATGCTCTTTCTAAATAACTCACAACTAAGCTTCAAATTTATTAAACAAGACTCCTAAAGAAACCACACAAAACCAGCAAGTGTACCGATCAATAATAGTATAGAACTAAGGAAGTCCGAGTATCGAACACAAGGACACGTGAAAAAGTTTATGATCACTAAACCCTAACCATGACTCTCCTAATAATATTTAAATGATTTTTATTAATTAACTACTTAACCTAACGTACTTTAACTAAATTAATTAACTAGACTTACTTAACTTAACTAAACTTGACGAAACACTTACCGAAACTTGGAAGCTTAACTGCAATCGGAGAAAACGTCTACCTAGGTAAGAATCATATTGAAGGTATAATAAGGTAATGGATTGATGAATCTCACGACACCGGTTTCTAAGGATGACACAACTAAGGTTCACTCAAGGAAGCTAGATCACCTCTCAGTCTCACTAACAAACTCTAACTTACACTTAGTTGATTTTAAGAACAAACCGGGAAACGAACTGTTAAAGTGCTCTAATTTCGACTCTCCTCTCGGTTTCACCGACACACTACCCTAATGGAGACGAATACTACGCAACCAAGGATAGAGGAACAATTTAGTTTAACTTAAACTAGATCAACTAATCGCTCAAAAACCCAAACCCGACAAGAACCGAACCCGCTCTCGCGCGATCCTAGTTTTAACAAGTAAAAGCTATGAGACGACCTTACTTCCTATCACCTCTCGGTCTCTAAGAAGGTGTTCACCCGCTGAATATAATCAATTAACTTACCCACTTAAACCCTACGGTTGTACACCCGCAAACAATCTCTAAACACAAAGCAAAGAGTTCAAACAAGTAACAATCAATCAAAACTAATTCAATCAATCAAAGCAAGAGGTATATGAGTATAATTAATAAATAAACAGCCAATAAAAACAACCTTATTCAATATTAAACCAAAATTTTCATTAACAATTCAATCCATGATGATCAACAATCCATAAAACTCACTAAAACCAAACAATAAACATCAAACCTAGGTAGAACTAACAAGTTTAGCCTAACATTAATTTTGGACAGTAGCAAACAATTGATGTAAACATAATAAAACTCAACATAAACATAAGTAAACTCATTCAAGAATCAATCTCAATCAAACACAAGTCAATCTTCAAGTTACTTGCAAAACAATCCAATGTAAAAGATCAAATCAACTAGTTAAGTATCTTGAACAAGAACATAAAGTTTATGGATGTATTACTTAATATTATGGCTGAAGTTCTTGATGTTGATGACCCGTAGCTGCTGTACCAAGTCTCCCTCGATGATCTCCTTCCTTTCCTAGCCACCAACAAGCTCACAAAAAAAGTTTTTTCTCTCTTCTACCTTGCTGAAATTGCCTATCGGACCAGCTGGTAGGTTTAGGGTATTAAGTTTTTTTTATTTATATGTGTTTGTTGTGGTTGTCTTTGTGAGATTTAATACCAGCCACACAAACCTTGTCTCCTTAGCACCAACACAAAAAAACTACACAACTAGCCGACCACTTCAAATCAAAACAACAAACTTGATTTTTTTGTTTCTCCCTTGTTACGATCGCAGCACCCTCCTTGTTAGGGTTTTTATTTTTTATCAAATATTATATAATAATAATAATACATGAAAGCCTTGGTTCTTGTGGGCTTGGATCGGGACTTGACTTGTAGTATCCAAACTTGATCAAATAAGCCCCTATAATCTTTAAAGTTTACTCTTTTCTCCATCAAAACTCATAACCTACAATTAACATTCAAACTTTGTAAAATCAAGCAAAAACCATCCATAACTCTTATTAATTAAATGATTAAGTACGTAAAACATGATAAAACGATACGGAAAGTAAGTGTGTTTTACAACACATCAGATATCATCAACATACACTTGAATAAGGAGCATATCTCATCCTCTTTTCTTGTAGAAGAGGGTCTTATCAATGCCCCCCCCCCCCCCCTTATGAAAACCATATACAAGAAAGTGGTTTGATAAGTCATCATATCAAGCTCTTGGAACTTGATGTAATCCATATAGAGATTTATTCAACGTATAGACTCTATTTGGAAACTCACAAAACCTGGAGGTTAAGTCCCATACATAACCTCTTCAATTTTTTCATTTAAGAAAGCAGATTTGACATCCAATTGAAATACTCTGATGTTCTTGGAAGCAGCATAAGCTAAGAAGATTATGATTACTTCTATCCTTGCCACTGGTGCAAATACTTCCTTAAAATCAATCCCTTCTTCTTGCAAGCATCCTAGTGTAGCCAGTCTTGCTTTGTTATTCATAACAATCCCTCTCCCATCCTTCTTATTTCTAAAAACCCATTTGGTGCCAATAGCATACTTACCTCTTGGCTTAACCACAAGTTCTCACACTTGTTGATTCCTAAATTGAGTCAACTCCTCTTGCATTGCTTCCACTAAACTACTGTCTTTCAATGCTTGAAGAATGTTCTTAGGTTCAATTTGGGACAGAAAACAGGAGTACAAACATATATTGGCATATTCAGATGCACTTCTTATTACTCTTTCATGAAGGTCACCAATTATATTTTTAGATGGATGGTTTCTTTCAACAGAGGAAGTTTGGATGATTTGAGTTGAAGTAACATTTGAGTCAAAATTTGTGTCATTGAGATCAGGTTCCTCAATGAACATATTAGATGATGTATTGTTCACATCTACCTTTTCTTCAATATTCTGATGGGATGTTGAAGCAATATCATTTCCAATGTTCAAACTTCGAAACAAAGTTTCAAAATTTGGTTATCTTTCAGCTTGTTCTTGAACATTCTGGTCATCAGGTTGCACTTCATTGTTTACAAATTGCTATTGATCATTTTGATTGTCAGTTTGCACATCATCCATGACAAGACTTTCTTGAACAGGTGATTGTTCAAGATTAACATTTTGCTCATCTTCTGATTCAATGTCAGATGCATTTTTATCAAAGGAGTATTCAGCATTTCTGTCATCAATTATATTGTTCTTCATGGACACTAGTTCTGTACAAAGTTTCATCGAAGTCTTCAAGATAAATCTTGAAAGACTTGATTAAATTCTCAAGATTAAACATCCACGATGCTCCATCCATTGTATTAAACTGGTTTTCATTGAATATCACATCAGAAGATTCAATCACACTTAAGTGAACTTTCACATAAACTCTATAAGCTTTTGAGTGTGTGGAGTATCCAACAAAGAAACAATCTAAAGATTTTTATTGAAACTTGTTCAAGTAGTCTTTGGTATTCAATAGTGAGTAATTGCATCCAAAAGGCTTAAGAAACTTGATGTAGGGTTTACTTTCAAACAAAATCTCATAAGGAGTTTTTGTCTTGAATTTTATTGTGAAGAACACTATTCTGAACATAACAAGCAGTGTGGATAGCTTCTGCCCAAAAAGTAACAGGCAGGTAAACATCTGCTATCATGGTTCTGGTAACTTCAATGAGTGTTCTGTTTCTTCTTTTTACAACCCCATTTTGTTCAAGAGTTCTAGGGGCACTAAATTATTGAAGAATTCCTTTTGCTTGATAGAATTCAGCCATAACCCCATTCTTGAACTCAGTCCCATTGTGACTTCTCATTACCTTCACCCTGACATCTAGTTGATTCTCAATCCTTGTTACACATCCTTTAATCAACTCAGCAGTCTCATCCTTGGAATTCAAAAGTAAACCCAAGTATATCTTAAAAAATCATCAATGATCACTAAACAATATCTCTTCTTCCCAATACTAGGAACACTCACAGGACCAAAGAGATCCATATGAAGCATTTCCAGCACTTGTTCAATTGAATTAATGAGTTTTGTTTTGTGAGATGATTTATGTTGTTTTCCTTTCTAACATGAAATATATTTGTCATCTAGCTTGAACTCTCTTGTGGGTAAACCAATGACATGTTCACCTTTAACAAGTTTGTTCATATTCTTTAGATTAACATGACAAAGTTTTATGTGCCACAACTTTGTTTCATTTTCAGTGGCCTTAGACATAAAACAAATACCCCTCAAGAAATGGCATCTTTCATCCTTAGTTCATATAAGTTTCCATTTCTAGGGGCCATCATCATAATCATATCAGGAGGAATCACAAATTCAGGTTTGAGGATGAAACAGTGTGAGTCATCAAATCCAACCTTATACCCTTTATCACACATCTGAGATATGCTCAAAAGGTTATATTTTAATCCTTCCACATAAACACATTATCAAATGACACTTTGCCATTGGTTAGAATGCCTTTTCCCACTATTTTCCCTCCATTCTCATCACTTCCAAATGCAACTGGTTCTTCAAACTTTTACTCATAATTCACAAGTGGCCTCTTGTCACAAGTCATGTCCCTGGAACATCCACTGTCCATATACCATGCATCATTCGTTGGTGTGGATTTTTCCTGCACAAATCAAGGAAAAGGAATCAGTTAAGTGATGAAATACAAGCTTAATCAGCTTGCAAATCATCAACAACCAAACAAACTGTTGCATCAGGTTTAGGATCCTCACAAATAATTTCACATGAATCATCAAATTCATATCCATATTCAATCAAGTTTCCAACATAGGGAATAAGGCTTTTGAATTCTTTAATGACAAACTCCATTTTCTCAAACCTTTAGTTGTGTTTCTGTCCTTGGTTTCCAAAAAAATCCATGTGGCTCAAACCCATGCTTCAAAAGAATTTTCTCATCACCATTTAGTTCTTTTGACTTCTTTCTTTTGAACACATTCTTCTTAATTTTCTCTTCACATCTTGGTGAATTTTCATAGTCACCAGATTTCACAGACTTGGAATCCATATGAGGTTTGATCCTGATAGGTTGCTTGTTCATTGGAGCTTTCTTCTTCTCAATCAAATCTTTCTTCTTCTCTTTCTTGTTAACTGTTTCATCTCCATTCTTGCATCCCTCTCCAATATTGTTCACTGAATCATATGGCATCTTCTTACCCTTGCCTAAATAATCATTGTACTTTTTTTTGTAAAAATGAAAGTCTTGTCCAAACTTTATTGTGTCAGGGACATGAATTGGTTTGAAGGTAAATCTTTGATGAAAAGAATCAGTGTGATGTCCATACACATCACAATGTTTTCACCAAAATTTTCCCTTGAAGCTCTCACTTGACTTTCCTTTCTTAAATCTTTCACTTAGTCTTGGAGGATCAACTCCAATAATCTTTTGAGTAAAGAGACCATCATAGTAAATTAAGAAAGGTACAAATTCTTCAATTTTTATGTCTTGTGTCTCAACTGAACTCTTGACAAAAGTGATCTTTTTCATCTTGAATGGTTCATCATCTTCTTTACCTCTAAATCTTGACTTCCTTCTTTCATATTATCCCATGCTTTCTACCTCTCCAACATCAAACAATTATTGGTTAGAGAAGAAAAGATAGACTGGAATGAATAGATCATCATTTTTCTTGATTTTTTCAGTCATCTTGTTCTCTTTGACATTTTCTCTTCTTTGTGGCACATTGTTAGCAAATTTTTCATTATTCTTCTTTGCCATGGAGCCATCACAATTATCTAATGATTTGTGTTCTCTTCTCATTTGCTCATGATGTTTCTTCATTTTGGGAGTTATCTTTGGCAGTAAGGAATCATGTTCTTTTGTTTCTGTTTGCCACCCTTTTCTTCCTTTTAACTTTCACCACTTGAACTTTTGTCACTTTAATCACTCAAGTCATCCATATCCAACATATCATCATCAAAGTCATCTTCAGTGACTTGCATACCAATAGAATTTTCAACCTTTGATTCAACATCCTTCATTACAAACTCACCTATATCATCAACCTCAGCCAACTTGTAATTTTCAACAAACACCTTTCTATCATCAAACACTTCTCTAAACTGCTTAAGATAAGCATTTCTCTTTTCCTTATCCACTTTCAATGAGTGATTATTATTAAAAGGTGGAGGAAAAACTTTGTACTTATACTCTTCTTTGATCTTTTTCAACTTACCACAGATGTTTCTAGTCGAAACCAAGTTCTATAAAAAATCTATTTCAACTTGAAGATGAGTATTTTTCAACTTCTCATCAATATACATTTTCTTCAATTTTCCAATTTCAGTAACATATCTTGACTAACTGAGGTAACTGTCCATGCAATCTTGTTCCAAACTTTTGATTTGGTTCTCATAGGTCTATTCACTTGTTTCATAGACATTTATTATGAAGAATCATTCATTTCAAGTAATTCACGATTTGTGAGATTTGAATGTACCTGAGATGAAGAGGACTCTGATTCATTCTCAATCTTTGCCATGAATTCAACATCGGCTTTTTCAATATCAGCAGCATGATTGCTCCAAGCCTCCAATCAAATACACCTTCTTACTATTGTTGAGCTAATGCAACATTTCCTTGATTTCTTGGTTGATTTGCATTGTTTCTGTTCTGATTAACAGGAGCTTGTGGAGGGATTTGTTGGTTTCTCTTATATGGTTGTTATTGAGGGATCACTTGTTGATGGTTTTGTTGTTGAAAGTTGTTGTTTAACTGCCTTGGTTTCCCTTGATTCTGATTTTGGTAGTGAAACTGACTTCTTTGTTGATTGGTGTTCTGAAATTGCATTGGTTTATTTCATTCTCTAGCAAAGTGTCCTGGTTGTTGACAGTTGTAGCAAATTGCTTTTGACTTGTCAAAACCTATTATATAATTTGGACAAGACACCAAAGATCTTCCAGTTCTGTTGTACGGCCTCTTACTTCTCAAGGATAACATTGCAGCCTGCCACTTCAGATCCATATCTTCCAAATCATCAGCATCAATTTTTTCAAGATCCTCATGAACCACACTAGTATGAATCAGATTCTTAGCTACAAATGCATTATATGACTCAGTTTACATTGAAAATAGAGCTTGATACTCATTTCCTTGATTTAACATTTCCACCACCATAAGGAGCATGTCCACTGGCCATTGAGGATGTATCATTGTCATCAATCAATTGGACACTGAATCTTTATTGTCCACCTTTATTGCTTAAATGACCAGCCACAAACACCCTTGATGTCTCACCACCATATTCACTTGGCTCCTCTATTATGGGAATCTGCTGTTGATTCTTTGTAGACATATTCCCCATTGGTTCAATATGAGCATTAGACATTGTTGGGTCTAGATTTGTGTGGTTTGTACTTAGTCAATATATGTTTGATTTAAACTTGTAATCTGGGCTGGGCTACGGGCTAATATGTAAACCGAGATTCTAAAAGGTGTGTTGGTTCTCTATATATAGGATATGCTATGTATAGGTTTAAGTTGTTCGTTCATTCACTTGTGTTGTTTTGGCCGTCTACGTGCATACTAGACGAGTTGTAATCGTGCTTAAGCACCTGACGTATAATAAACATACGTGTGTTTTGAAGCAATCCCGTGTTACGTGTTTGTGTTTGTGTTTGCGTGTATTCTTAAGTCACCAAGTATTGGATTTCCACACCAATACTTATATATTGATATCATAATTGTAGTGATACAGATTCGGGACTTACAATTGGTATCAGAGCCTTAGACCTTATTCAGGCTCGTTATTGTGATATCAAAGATTCAAGAATAGTGTTCTTGGTGGTTTGATTGTTTTTCCGGTGTTCAACGTGACCGGAGAAGAAACGATAATGTTTTAGGAAAGAACTGATTTTGATTTGGAAAAAATCAAAATCCCCTTTTTCTCGGAAGTTTGTTACGAGCTTTTTGACAATCTGTGTTCTCGGCTACTGTTGGTTTTCGGCTACTGTTGGTTCTCGGCTATTGTTGGTTCTCGGCTGAAGTTGGTTCTCGGTTACTGTTTGTTCTCAGCCAAGAACAGTTCTCGGCCACTAGTAGTTATCGGCCAAGGTAGTTCTCAGTCAAAGCTTGGTCAGACTTTGAGTTCTCGGTCAAAGCTTGGTCAGACATTGGTAGTTCTCAGTCAAACTCAGTCATACTTGAGTTTTCGGTCAGACTCGGTCAACCAGTGTGAATTTGTTCATAGCCCATGATGTACATAGAAATATACATCTTTTCAGCATCAAATAATCTATAAAAACTGCAATTTCTATCTAATAGCATAGCATAAGAAGCTACTTATCATAATAAAACATAATTTCAGGTGAAACCAAGCCCCAAACAAAGAAACAAGCGAAAAGACGAAGAAAAACAAAAGAAAACAAAGAAACACGCCCCCATGCTTCAAGAAACTAGCCCCCATGCTTCTAAACACAAGAAAAGACAAAATCTAGAAGCAACAGCACGGGGCCGTGCCTACCAAACACGGGGCCATGGACGAGAACACAGAAAAGACGAAGAAGAATTAGCACATGTCACTAAAAACCATGGGACCGTTCCTACCAACCACGGGGCCGTAGCCACCTTTTAGAAAAGACAAAACAAATCTGGCACATGTCATAAAAATGCACGGGGGCGTGCCCACCAACCACGGGGCCCTGCCTCACACTCCAGATTGCCTATAAATAGTGGCTCATGTTGCACTCATTTGGTGTGCCTTGAAAAGATATCTATCCAGTTTTCACTTATAAAAACACACACTAACACTCACTTTGAAGATCTAGTGAAGAGTTTGAAGGCTTGGAGGTCATTACCATCAACCATCATCATCAACCATCATTACCATCATTAAGAAGGAAGATTCATCTACAATTGGTTAGATTGTTCCAAGTTTAATCATGTATTTTTTATCATTACTGTTTAAGGATAAACTAATACTGCAGACGAGGGCTAGACTAAATGGGGACTCAACTCATATATGGGAAGATATGGCGACAAAGATCATTCAAATAGCAAAGGAGACTCTTGGGGTCACAATAGGAAAGACAGGTGGGCATAAGGAGTCTTGGTGGTGGAATGATGCCGTACAAGACAAGGTAAGGGACAAACAAGGATGCTTTAGGGAGCTTATGAGGTGCACGAATGAGGAGGAGCGAGTGGAATTGAGGGAGATCTACAAAACGGCCAAGAGGGAGGCGAAGAAGGCAGTGGCGGAAGCAAAGAATGTAGATTATAAACGTATGTATGAACGTTTAGAAACAAAAGAAGGGGAACATGCTATGTTTAAGATTGCCAAAGCCAGGGAGCGTAGAAGGCAAGATCTAGGGCCTGTGAAGTTCATAAAGGATACAGATGGGCATGTATTGGTCAAGGAGTAGGATATCAAGCTAAGATGGCAAACGTACTTCCACAATCTTTTTAACAATGGGAGAGCTTACCAAGAAGAACATGACAACACAACCGTCCAACGAAAACAACTGAATAACTGCTACTGCCGACGGATCACTCGAGAAGAGGTGCAGACTGCACTTAGGAGGACGGGAAGGGCTAAGACGGTTGGCCCAGACAACATACCCATCGAGGTGTGGAAGTGTCTGGTGAGGAACGAGTCATGTGGTTAATTACTCTGTTCAACATTATCCTCAAATATGGTAAGATGCCAGACAAGTGGAGGAGCAGCGTTGTTGTTCCTATCTATAAGAACAAAGGAGACGCCCAATGTTGTGGTAACTACCGAGGAATCAAACTTCTAAGCCATACTATGAAGCTATGGGAAAGAGTGATTGAGGTTAGACTTAGACAGGAAACTCAGGTTACGGTGAACCAATTTGGCTTCATGCCAGGGCGTTCCAACACAGAGGCAATACACCTTTTAAGAAGATCAATGGAAAAGTTTAGGGAGAAGAAGCGTGACCTGCATATGGTGTTTATTGACCTAGAAAAGGCTTATGACAGTGTGCCAAGACAGGTTCTTTGGGAGTGCTTGGACGGTAGAGGAGTACCAAGGAAATACATAGAGATAATTATGGATATGTATACCAGGAGTGCAAAAAGTGTCCGTGCGCCAGTGGGGGATACTGATTTCTTCCCAGTAGAGGTAGGTCTTCACCAAGGGTCTTCGCTGAGTCCATTTCTTTTTGCAGTAGTCTTGGATGAGTTGTCAAAGTCGATTCAGGGGACGCTTCGGTGGTGCATGATGTTCGCAGACGATATTGTGTTAATGGCTGAGAGGAAACAAGATCTAAACATGAGGCTTGAGGAGTGGCGAACAACCTTAGTGACAAAAGGTTTAAGGATTAGTCGCTCTAAGATGGAGTACCTCCACTGTGATTTTAGCGGGGGGAATGACAACGAGGATGTACAGATCACCATTGAAGGGCAGGTGGTTCCGCAGGTAACGAAGTTCAAGTATCTAGGATCATTTGTTCAGAGCGATGGGGAATTAGACAGTGATGTGACCCATCGAGTTCAGGTAGGATGGTGTAGATGGAAAGCAGCCACAGGTATATTGTGCGACAAAAGCTTCCCAACTAAACTAAAGGGAAAATTTTATAGGGTTGCGGTTAGGCCTGCAATGTTATATGGAACGGATTATTGGGCCATCAAGAAGGCACAAGTGCGGAAGATGGAGGTAGCAGAAATGAGAATGCTACGTTGGATGTGTGCACACAAGGTTAGACCGAATAATAAACGTTGTGTTTCGAGAGAGATTAGGGGTGGCGAAAATAGCAGACAAGATAAGAGAGTGGAGATTGAGATGGTTTGGACATGTGAAGAGAAGACTGCCGGCGAATCCTGTTAGATCTATAGAAAATATTACTGAAGAAGGGAGGAGAGGTAGAGGACGACCTAAACTGACGTGGGATGAGAGGATTAAGCATGATTTGATAGACTTAAACCTTTTCGAGGACATGGTTGAGGATAGGAATTCATGGAGAAGTAGAATTAGAGTTAAGGATTTTTAGGGAGAAAGGAATTCCTTAGAGCTTCTATTTACCTTTTATGGTCACATATATAGTATTAGTATTAGTATTATTATTAGTATTATTCTTCCCATATATATAATATTAGTATATCCTTTCCATATATTATTATTATTATTATTATTATTATTATTATTATTATTATTATTATTATTATTATTATTATTATTATTATTATTATTATTATTATTATTATTATTATTATTATTATTACTATATTATTATTACTATTACTGTTGAACTTTGACTTCCTTTATACTGCTTCATACATATGTACTTTAGAGCTGAGGGTCTCTCTGGAAGCCACCTCTTTATCTCTTTGGATAGAGGTACGGTGTGCCTACATCCCACCCTCCCCAGACCCTACCTTTAGCTTTGCTGTTGGTGGGACTTCACTGGGTATGATTGATTGATTGATTCATCTTAATGTTTATCATCATGCTCATCATGAGCTAAAACTCCTTTTACCATCTAAAATCTATGAAGAAGCTTTGTTTTACTTGATAATTAATCAAGACATATGATGTAGTCTAGTAAAGTACATGGTTATATTACAATTATCTTTTGATGAGAAATGTTTCACCATCTTAAATCACTAATTCAAAGTTGGTGGTTGTCAATTCTATTGGCAATCGTTCATGATCGATTTGATACATTATTGAAACATGGATCCTTATATTGTACTTAGAAATGTTAAGATATAAGTTATGATGTATTTCTCTAAATCTTGGTAATCCGAAAATGGCTTTCTCAAATTAGTTAAAAGAAATCATATGTTAATGGAATGTGTAATTATAACCTACATAAATCAACCAAGGGGAGGTTGTGTGATGAACTACAACCACCCAAAGTTATTAGAATTGGTATTTGAGAAATCGAAGTCAGTCCTAATCTTTCTACTTTACGAAACTACTTGCCAACTTAAATTGACATCATTGAGATGGTATGACATTAGGAAAGGGTGAAATTTAAAATGCGCATGTTATCTCCTTAGTGCCAAAGATGCTCACTTAAGGTTTAAGGAGCTATCTATCATATATTGCTATGGCAAGGTTATCATATGTCTAAATATTAATTATCAATGTTAAAATGGAGTGGATTCTTGATCTTAGATGGTTACCTTCGCATAATTGAACAACTCGTTTAGAATCTCTTGTCTTGATCACCTATATATTATATATAAGTATTTATATTTTATAAAAAGTTCAAAAATTAACCCCAAAAAATGATTAAAACCTCCGGCTAAAATAAAACAGCGATTTACTATTAAAAACATTTGTGTCCACGGATCGATACTTGGTTCTTACCAATACTATTCTGCATATACGATAGGTACACTTGCCTATTTTGTGTGTGTTTAGTCTTTGTAGAAATCACTTTTATAAATTTAAAACATGATCTTATGCAAAAGCAAATCATTCCATCCTTTTATATTTTACTACTACACGCGCACACGAATCAAGTTTTTGGCGCCGTTGCCGGGGACACGGTACGTTTCTAAGAACGATCTAAGTTTTGATTTAATCATTGTCTATAGTTGTACAAATTTTTAACTTCTATTTTATTTTACTTTGTTTTTTTTTACTAAATATTAAAAAATATAATTTTACGGCTAGCCTAATTTTTACCTTTAATTGCCTTACTTTACTTTAGCTTAATTAAGTTTGACCATAGTTTAGTTTAAAATAGCTTAGCCTAACTCATAGTTTAACTTAGACTAACCTTTAGATTAACTTTAGCTAACTTTTACTTTAGTGTATAATTTTGATTTTGTCTCATGTATGTCCTCTACTTTTGAGCCTGAGCTTGTTTATCCAATTTCTGAACCGGAACGACTCTTTCGTCGACGAGCGCGTAAACGGACAGCAGAAACCGCCGAAACAATCAAGGACGAATCAGTAGACGCCACCACATCAGGAGAAAATCAAACCGAAGAAATGATGGCGGCCCAGAACATTGAGCCAAACATGAGCCAGTATGCCAAGCCATCTCTCGAAGGCTATGGCAATGGACTGGCTCCACACGAAATCACCGAAAATTTCGAAATCAAATCAAGCACCATTCATATGGTGGAAAATTCAGTTCAATTTCATGGTCTCCTTAACGAAGACCCTCTTTCTCACATATCTCGATTCCTACGAATCTGCGGAACCTTTAAAATCCAAAAATATTCAGATGATCAAATCAAACTGAAACTCTTTCCTTTCTCACTAAGGGGTCAAGCCTTAGAATGGATAGAATCTATTTCCTCCGGTTCCATCACCACTTGGGACCAGATGGTTGAACAGTTTCTACTCAAATATTTTCCGCCCGATAAAACTGCCAAATGCCGAGCTAGCATTACCGGATTCCGGACCGATGATGATGAATTGCTACACGCAGCATCGGAAAGATACAAAAGTCTTCTAATAAAATGTCCGCATCATAGACTGAGCGTATGGTTACAAGTTCAAACTTTCTTTGACGCCCAATCCAGTCAAAACAAACAGGCCATCGACCAGATCGCTGGTGGAGACCTGGGATCCAAATCACCTAATTTGAAGTCCTGGAGAAGGCCGCAAAGAAGAGTTTTGCTTATAACCCACCAAGATCTACACCTACCCATAAAGGAATACACCACGTCGATTCAAACACTCTTGTCACAGCACAGCTTGAAGCCCTTTCTAAAAAATTCGAACAACTTCAAGCCGAGCTATCAAAAACCAGACTCAACTGTGACACCTGTGGAGGAAATCATAAGACGAGTGACTGTAAACAAGTCATCATGGCCATGGAAGAAGTCGATTTCATCGCTCGACAGAACAACGCTTTTAGCAATAACTACAATACAGGATGAAGAAACCACCCAAATTTCAGCTGGAAAGACGGAGGTAACACTCAACCTTTACCCGGATTCGAAAAGAGACCAATAAATCAACCCTTCCAGCCTAAACCTCAATTTCAAGATCAGAGTTCTAGTAGCCATCAAAACCCTAGCTACTCAAAGATCGAAGAAATGCTAATCCAACTGATGACCAAAACAAATGAAGCAGAAAAGAAAGCCGACTCAAGAGCTGTTGATATCAGCGGAGTATTATTAAAACATGAAGCCGATCTCAAAAGTCAACAAGCATCACTTCAGAATCTAGAAACTCAAATCGGACAAATTTCCCGACAATTATCTTAAAGACCACCTGGCACTCTTCCAAACAACACAATCACCAACCCGAATGCAACAGCTAACATCGTTACACTCAGAAGCAATACGACCATTGTTGTCTCACCAACTTCAGAACCAGTTATGGAAAAGAAATTTCCCGATGAAACACAGGAAAGGCTGACCCCAACAAGCACAGTACAGCCCAAGGAGCCAGTCCGAACTTATGTTCCACCTATTCCATACCCCGAAAGACTGAAGCAGGAGCGATTGGAAGCACAGTATGGGAAGTTTCTAGAACTCTTTAAGCAACTCCATATCAACATCCTTTTTGTCGATGCTATTGCTCAGATGCCAAAATATGCCAAGTTTCTCAAAGAAGTGCTGACAAACAAAAGGAAGCTGGAGGAGCTCTCGCACGTCACCCTAAGTGAAGAATGTTTAGCTGTCCTCCAAAGCAAGCTACCAACAAAGATGACCGATCCAGGGAGCTTTACTATCCCTTGTCTCATAAGAAATTTGTATGTTGCAATGCCCTGGCTGACCTAGGAGCTAGTATTAATTTAATGCCTTATGCGGTTTTTGAAACACTAGGGATAGGAGAACCAAAACCCACCCACATGAGCATTAAATTAGCTGACCGATCTGTTAAATATCCTCGGGGCATTGTTGAAAACATGCTTGTCAAAATTGACAAGTTTGTTTTCCCAGTAGATGTTGTAATTCTAGACATGGAGGAAGACAAAAGTGTACCTCTGATTTTAGGAAGACCCTTTTTAGCCACCGCAAAGGCTATTATTGACGTTTGCACCGGCAAACTCACTCTCATGGTCAATGACGAGGCAATCACTTTTGACATAGGAAAATCTATGCAATATCTGCAGCAGCACGATGACACATTATACTGTGTTGACATCATAGATTCCATCGTAAGTTGCTATATATAAGATTCCTTCATCAATACTCTCCTAGAAACACAAGTGTTAGACAAAACACTCAACAAACCCATTTTAGAGAATGAAAATCTCAATAATGACTACCACGAAGAATCAGAAATGATATATGAAATCATTGAAAACAATGAAAAGTCAAAACCATCAATCAAAGAACCACCAGCCTTAGAGGTAAAAGAACTACCAAAACATCGCGAATACGCCTTTCTAGAAAAAGATTCTCAACTCCCAGTAATTATTTCATCTCACCTTTCTAAAGAAGAGAAAGACGAACTTCTTAAGGTTCTCAAAAAACCATAAGAAGGCCATTGCATGGAAGATCATGGATATCAAGGGCATCAGCCCCTCTTTTTGTACTCACAAGATTCTCATGGAAGAAGAATACAAACCCGTGGTCCAACATTAGAGACGTCTCAATCCCAACATGCAAGATGTGGTGAAGAAGGAAGTAATCAAACTGCTTGATGCAGGATTAATCTACCCGATCTCGGATTCACCTTGGGTTAGTCCCGTTCAAGTAGTTCCCAAGAAGGAAGGAATGACTGTCGTAATGAACGAAAAGGACGAGTTGATACCAATGAGAACCATCACAGGCTGGCTAGTTTGCATTGACTACCGGAAGCTTAATAACGCCACAAGAAAAGATCATTTTCTACTTCCTTTCATAGATCAAATGCTTGAGCGATTATCTGGAAAAATGTTCTAATGTTTTCTTAACGGATTTTCCGGATATTTCCAAACTCCCATTGCTCCTGAAGATCAGGAGAAAACCACCTTTACATGTCCGTATGGAACCTTCGCCTACCGAAGAATGCCATTTGGATTATGTAATGCTCCGGCCACCTTCCAACGTTGCATGGTGGCCATCTTTCACGAAATGATCGAATACTCTATGGAAGTCTTCATGGACGACTTCTCGGTCTTTGGAGATTCCTTCGATCATTGTTTAAAAAACCTAGACAAGATGTTAACAAGATGTGAAGAAGTAAATCTAGTACTCAACTGGGAAAAATGCAACTTTATGGTAAAGGAAGGTATTGTTCTCGAACACAATATTTCTCAAAACGGACTAGAAGTTGATAGAGCCAAAATAGAAACCATATCCAAACTTCCACCACCGACTTCAGTCAAAGCCATTAGAAGTTTTCTAGGTCACGCAGTTTCTACCGCCGCTTCATAAAAGACTTCTCAAAAATCTCTAGACCTATGACCAAACTTCTGGAAAAAGACGCACCATTCGTCTTCTCTGAAGAATGCATTGAATCATTCAACACATTAAAAGACAAACTTGTCAACGTACCAATCATGACTACACCCGATTGAACCCTTCCATTCGAAATCATGTGCGATGCAAGTGACTTTGCAGTTGGAGCCGTACTCGGACAACGCAAAGAAAAACACTTTCACCCAATTTACTATGCAAGTAAAACTCTGAACGATGCGCAGGAAAATTACACCACAATAGAAAAAGAGTTACTAACAGTAGTATTTGCCTTTGAAAAATTCAGATCCTATCTAGTTCTTTCCAAGACCATAGTTTACACTAACCATGCCGCAATACGTTACCTCTTCAACAAACAAGATGCCAAACCTAGACTCATTCGATGGATCCTACTACTCCAAGAATTTGACATCGAGGTCAAGGACAAAAAGGGAGCAGAGAATATCGCCGCAGACCACCTTTCGCGCTAAGAATGTCCAACTCCTGAAGAACTTCACAAAGAAATTATCAACGATAATTTCCCACATGAAATTCTCATGCGCATTCAAGCAGTCATAGAGGAAAATGACGAAATTCCTTGGTATGCCGACTTCGCAAATTACCTAGCTTGTAGAATCCTAAGAAAAGGGCTTACTCATCAACAGTGGAAGAAATTCTTCTCCGATCTTAAGTTTTACTTCTGGGAAGATCCATACGTATTTTGGATAGGTGTGGATCAAGTTATTCATAGGTGCGTAGCAGGCAAGGAGGCCTTAGACATTCTCAAACACTGCCATGAAGGACCAACAGGAGGACACCATGGTATCGCCACTACGGTCAGGAAAGTGTTTGATGCAGGATTTTTCTGGCCCACCATATACAAAGATACACATACTTTGATCCAGGCATGCTTATCAAAGAGCCGGGAACATCTCATCAAAAAATGAGATGGCTCAAAAGGGCATTCAAATTTGTGAGTTCTTTGATGTATGGGGAATAGATTTCATGGGCCCATTTCCTAACTCATTCGGAAATAAATACATTCTCGTAGCAGTTGATTATGTATCTAAATGGGTAGAAGCACAAGCTCTATCCACTAATGATGCTCGGGTTGTAGTAAGATTTCTAAAAAGTTTATTTTCACGATTCGGTACTCCGAAAGCCCTAATCAGCGACAGAGGTACCCACTTCTGTAACACTCTGATGGACAAAGTCTTAGCACGATATGGGGTTCATCACCGACTGGCAACACCATATCACCCTCAGACCAGTGGGCTAGTAGAGGTCTCGAATCGAGGAATTAGGAGAATTTTAGAAAGAACTATAGGAATGAATCGCAAAAATTGGGCAGAAAAGTTAGATGACACTTTGTGGGCTCTCAGGACGGCCTACAAAACTCCCATAGGAACGACACCCTTCAAGCTCGTTTATGGGAAGGCATGTCATCTGCCAGTAGAATTAAAACACAAAGCCTACTGGGCCCTCAGAGCAGTAAACCTTGATCTAACATCCGCCAGAGTAAACCGGGAAGATCAAATTCGTGAGCTCGATGAACCGAGAACATTGGCCTTCGAGAATTCTTTGTCTTACAAGGAAAAGACTAAAAGCAAATCATTCCATCCTTTTAAATTTTACTACTACACGCGCACACGCATCAGCCCTGTTAACTGTTTGGGCCTGTTTGATTTGGACTTGGGCTTTATATTTGGACTTAAGTAATTTTTGGACCTAACATAAATCAATTAATCCAACTAAGATGGAACAGTTAACAAATGGTAACAACTCAACCAATTCATCACTTCATCAAGAACTTGACTCCATCATGGGGACTGCCCCTCGTATACCCCGTCTCTTATCTCATGAGGGATTCAGTGAATGGAAATTTCATTTTGAACATTACGCCAAGATGAAAGATTACAAAATTTGGAAAAGTATTGTTAGGGGACCTCAAAGAATCACCTATCAAAGGGATAACTCTGATG
Organism: Bidens hawaiensis; assembly: GCF_021521415.1. Lineage (NCBI taxonomy): Eukaryota > Viridiplantae > Streptophyta > Magnoliopsida > Asterales > Asteraceae > Bidens > Bidens hawaiensis. The sequence goes on from NW_027491956.1 coordinate 446,156, forward strand.
AAGTCCTTGTGAAACCAGTTGCATAGTATGACGATGATGATTTTGCTAAAGTTGAGGAAGATGAGAAATCTCTCTCCACTCTAACCATGGCACTCTCACCCGAGATTGCTCTTCAATTTATAGAACTTCAGTCTGCTAAAGAGTTGTCAGAGGCGCTGATAGAAGTATATGAAGGGAATGAAGATATGAAGAGAAGTCGCCAAGATCTGTTGCGACAAAAGTTCAATATGTTTAATCATGTTTTGGGAGAAACATTGGAATCCCAACTTCAAAGATTCATATATTTTGTGACTGAAATGAGATCAGCAGGGATTTATCTACAAACTTCTGAAATAAACAACTAGCTGGTGAATTCATTGCCGAAAAGTTGGGACATGAATGTTGCGGTTATCAAAAACACTAAGGACCTCAACAGAATGGGTATGAGTGAAATGATAGCCACTATTAAAGCATGTGATATGGATGATAAGCAACCTGCAATAAACCATGCAAGCTCTTATAGTGCGGATGGATACAATGTTGCCTCCAACAGTGCTCTTATTTCTCAAGATAGTTTCTCACTGTTCAAGGCTACTCAACAACCACTTCAGGGTAACTTCCAGATGTTCTCATCCACTCGAGGTCAATCATCATCATCATCCATCCCACCCTAAGTAGCTCCAATATTCATCACCAAGTCTGGACAGTCTTCAAATGATACTGGAAAAACTGCTCACACATCCTGTCAGAATTTCAGTCAGATCCCTACCATATCAAAAGAGACTCAAGAGAATATAGCTCTAATGGCGGGATTCGTGAATTGCTATAATGCATTTTTGGCTGGAGACTTGGTTCAACCTGTGGTTGCTTTTGAATTAGATCAGATCCATCCTGATGATGTTGAAGAAATGTACATCTCGTGGCAAATCGCCATGGCAGTTTTTCGTGCGAAGAAGTTCACTAAGAGGACGGGTAGAAATAATTGGAACATGCCTAATAATTAAAATGTGGGTTTTAACAAGGACACTTTTAGGTGCTACAACTGTCACGAGCCGGGTCATTTTGCCCGTTAATGTACTAACCCAACGAAGGATGGAAATACGAAAAGGGCATTGGTTCCAGTTGGGAATGCCAGAGGTGAGGCTGAGGTAATTCAGGTAATGGTGAAAGAGGTATGGTAGCTCAACAGTTCTCTTGGGAAGGTTAGATGGTTGCGCTCAACATTGGAAACCAGACTTCAAACTTCGCCAATGTTGAAGACACTGGAGAAGAAAATGCTACTGAGAAGAAGGTCAAGGAGCTTCAATTTGCGTATATGGCGTTCACTTCTCCAAATTCATCTGAGGTAAGTTTTCAACCATGTTATTTAAATTGTGTTGAAAAAATAGAATTGTGTAAGCTTCATAACGATAACCTAACTAGAGATATGGAGAGAATAAAATCAGAAAATTTTAAACTTAAGAAATATGAAAAGGGCTTTCTAGACAAAATAGAAGCACAGAAGAAGGACATTTCTAAGCTTAAGTCTGATTTTAGTATAAAGAGTTGTCACCGCCTAGATGCCAAACAAGAAATTGCTGAGTTAACTGCTAAACTGGAAGACTCCAAGTTAGAGATCTTGAATCTAACTGGTAAGTTTGAAAAGGATGAACTTGATTTTAAAAAATTTGATGGTTCCAGTAAAGTAGTTCTCAATGATTGAATACCAATTGTGGGGGAAGGAAAATGAAGGTGAGGGAATAGGATACAGTCAAGTTCGCCAAACACGTCTGAAGATGCTGCTACTGTTGAGTGGGAGAGTTCCATCCGTCAGATCTTCGGGAGCATACTGTTTCTCGATGCCATTCCAAATGAATATGTCGCTGGTACTTCGTACTCTCACAATACAGCGACATCTGGCTGGAAGAATCCGCTTGCTGATTTAAGTGAAAACTTGTCAAATATGCAACCTAACAATGATGTTTTAGATCATTAGATTCCATCGAGAATCCAGAAGAATCATCCGATTGAAAATGTTATAGGTCCCATTGAAGCGGGAGTGTCCACCAGAAGTCAGACAGGACACATAAACAGTTGCATATTTTTCTGTTTCATTTCTCAAATTGAACCAAAGACAGTAAAAATGGCTCTTCAAGAACCTAGTTGGGTTGATGCTATGCACAAAGAACTGAATCAGTTTGATAAGTTGAAGGTTTGGAGATTGGTTAAGTTACCGGATGGAAAGAAAGCTCTTGACACAAGATGGGTTTTCCGAAACAAGCAAGATGACACAGGGGTTATTGTTCGAAATAAGGCACGATTGGTAGTTCGAGGTTTTCGTCAGGTTGAGGGATTAGATTACACTGAAGTCTATGGCCCAGTGGCTAGACTTGAGGCCATTAGAATTTTTCTGGCCTATGTATCATACATGGGATTCACAGTGTATCAGATGGATGTTAAGACCGCATTTCTGTATGGTGAAGTCAAGGAAGAGATTTATGTTAATCAGCCACCGGGTTTTGTTGATTCTAAAAAACCAAATCACGTCTACAAGCTAGATAAAGCATTATATGGGTTACATCAGGCTCCTCGAGCGTGGTATGCTACATTGACCGCGCATCTTCTTTATCATGGCTATAAGCGTGAAACCATCGACCAAACCCTGTTCCGGAAAACTGTCGGAAAAGATTTGATTCTCGTCCAGATCTATGTCAATGATATCTTTTTTGGATCCACCAATGCTGAGTAGTGCACAGAATTTGAAGTTGTAATGAAGAAGAGATTTGAGATGAGTTCGTTGGGTGAAATGACAACGTTTCTGGGGCTACAGGTTCGCCAAAGCTCGACAGGAATTTTACTGCATCAAGGGAAGTATGTTGAAGATATGCTGGCAAAGTTTGTACTTCAAGATTCCAAGAGTGCCAACACTCCCATAGTAGAAAGACCACTATTGTCATCTGATCCTGAAGGGAGTCCCGTAGATCAAACGTACCATCGATCGATGATCAGATCTCTGATGTATCTCACAGCCAGTCGTCCTGACATCATGTTTGCAGTCTGCCAATGTGCTCGATTCCAGGCTAATCCTAAACTCTCTCATTTAATTGCTGTTAAACGTATTTTTAGATGTCTGAAGGGACAACCAAAGTTAGGTCTTTGGTATCCCAAACAATCAGAATTTGATCTTTATGATTTTGCTGATAGAAATTATGGTGGAGATGACATAGATAGGAAATCCACGTCAGCTGGTTGCAAGTTCTTAGGAGACTGTCTCATTTCATGGCAGTGTAAGAAACAACAGACGGTGTCTACCTCGACCGCCGAAGCGGAGTATGTTGTCGCATCTGCTTGCTGCTCTGAGGTTATCTGGATGCAAAACCAATTGCTGGATTACGGTTAGGAATTTCTTGACACTCCTATTTTTTGTGATAATGATACGGCCATTGCAATTGTGAAAAATCCAGTTCAACGTTCTAAAACCAAGCACATCGATATTAAAATTCATTTTATACGTGACTGTTTCGATCGAAAATTGATTCATCTTGAACAAGTCCACACTGACAGCAATGTGGTGGACTTATTTACAAAACTGGTCGGAACAGCAAAATTTAATGTGCTTGTGGGTTTTCTTAAAATGCTTCGTTTCGAGGATTGAGTCTTTTTTGGAATAAATTTGTACATATTTGTTTATCTTTGCACAAATTTAGGGGGAGAAAAAACAAAAAGACAAAAATAGTGTGTGTGTGTGTGTGTTGTTTTTATTATTTAAAAAAATCAAAATGTCAAAAATAGTGTGTGTGCGTTGTTTTTATTATTTAAGAAAAATCAAAATGTCAAAAATAGTGTGTTTGCGTTGTCTTTATTATTAAAAATAAAAAATAAAAAATTGCTTTTCAAGATTCGTTCTCGCTTAAAATTATGTCGGTTTCTCAAGTTTGAATGGCATATACTTGTATATGGTTGGTCCGGTGTTCTACTTGTAGTTTCACAGGATAGCCATTTACCTGACGACCGAAAGCACCCGGGGCGATTATGATGTGTTTTGTGTTTCGTATTCTTTCACTTAAAATTATGTCGGTAATTCTGAGCTGGAAGGACATGTGTTTTCATGCATGTTTGGTCCGGTTAACCACTTGTGGTCATACTGGATAGCCATTTACCTGAAAGCTTAAAGTGACCGGAGTGACTGAACTTTTAACACGTGTATTTTATGCAACTCCTTGGGAAATGATATTAATATTCAGTGTACAGTTTTTTTTGAAGCTTCAAAATATTTTCAAATGAAAATTGATCCAACCTTTGGAAAGTGATAGATAAATTGTTTTTGTGTGCCTAACGGGTGAATTTATTATGCTTAAAAAGCTCTGGAACAGTCATTGATTTGTATGGTAGCTTTCCATGATGCGTAAAAGTTGAGGTGATATAAACTAAATTTGTTGAACTTAATGTGAAGAGTCATTTTGAAGACATGTGCATTTATCCATACATCTCTCCGAATGATAGGTAGACAAGCAATTACCCAGTCATACATGAGCCCGTTAATGTCTTGATCACCAAAAATATTATATTATATTATTCGTTAAAAAAATGGAGTTCTCTTTATCTTATCAAAATCTATGTTTTTGAAAGCTTAGAGGGTCAAACTAGAACTACAGAGATGGGGGCATAAAATTATGTCCTGTCATGTCTCGAATGAAAGGCATGTTAGTCCCGATGGCTTGTAAGTCCAACGTTCAACCTAAAATCTTAAATTTTGTTTACCTTCTATATAATCTTTTGATCAAGCACTAGGGGATTGGAGTTAAATTGGGGTGATCTAGGGAAAGCCAAATATGCTTTGAGAAGAGATAGGAGGTATCACAGGTCCATGAGTGATGTTCATCTAAGCTGTATGCCGAACTGAACCCTAATCATATCACTGACACAATAAAAATCATGCTAAGTATGTTATACATGCTATCAACCTGTTTCTTTATGTCATAATAACGCTGAACATGATTCCTAGTGACAGCCTCTTAAACAATGTGATTCCGTGTTCGGATCTTTTCATAAAAGGGCGGCGTTTTTACATAAACTGAAATTTGGTCCCGTTCTTACAAAATTCAAGGGAGTTCTTTTATACGTTGATTGGTTTTATTTTATTAAGTTTAATTTTACCTTATTTTGTTTTGTTTGTTCTATCTTGAATTTACTCTCCTCGAAACGTGTAACTAAACTGAGTCTTTTCAATGTGGGTTTTTAATGATTCGGGCTATATGTCCTCTTTGGGCTTAGTTGCTTTTGGGCTGTCTATCTGATTTGACCCAAATTAGGGAATTTCGGCCCAGGTGCGACGAGATATAAATGCATCTTTGCTTTCTTCTTATTCCATATTCTTAAAATTTATCTTTTGTCTCTCTAATATCATCTCTCAACCGAAAAACTCTTTGCTTAAACTAATATCTTTAAGTTGTGATCTTTGTCGTGTTTGCTTCATAGGTAATTGAGCAAATGGCTCATGCTAATTTTTCTTGTTTGAAATTTGGGTTCTCGAAGGAAGTGACAGATGAATGACCAGATTTTATGGACTAAGGGAGTCGTGGATCATTAGTATAAATGAATAAGGACCTTGATTGGTTGTTTAGAGTTCCCATTGCTGGAAATTATTGATTTTGTTGCAGGTATTATGTAGTTTTAATGGAGATCTCAGTGTGTTGAAGAAGACTGCACAAATTCCGAGGAAGAACCCAAGGGGTTCTCTGTCTACAGCAGTCAAGGAGTTCTCGTTTGACTTTCGTTGACCGAGAACACCTTGCCTTGACCGAGAACTCACGTTCTCAGTTAAATGTTGACCGAAAACACATGTTCTCGGTTGATTTTTGCTGACTCTCATTGACTTTCGTTGACCGACAACTCTGATATTAACCGAGAACTCACCTCGTTGACCGAGATCTCACCATTTGGGCTTAAGGCTCACTGTTCGGCCTAACAAATACTGCTATTATGTTCTTTTGGACCAATTAATAAATTATTGGACTAAAATCCTTAATCCTAAAGCCCAAATCAACTAATGATTTTATTTTTACTAACTTGATTCTGTTGGTGCAGTAATGGCTGATCAGACTCCATTAAAGTTTGTTGATACGTACAATATTGTTGGACACTTATATGATCCACCACTAGCCCGCAAAGAATTCAAATCTATGATTGTCGGTCTCAACACGTGCAGAATTTCTCATGCACTACGAGAAAATCCTGTTATATGCAAGACGATTGATATAATGCTAAATATTTATGTTTCCCTTGTACATTTTAATTAATATTTAAATAGTTTTTGTTCTTTTTTAGTCGAGATTTGTATACTACTAACGTTTTTATGGTTCGTAGGTTCCGAGATTTGTTCGTGATTAAAAAAGGCGAAAAAAGAGCTAAAACAAGCAAAAACGGAGATCCAGAACGCGTCAGGAAGGTGCTAGAACAGAGAACCTGTCAGACCGATCGGCCCCCATGAAAAAGCACGCCGCGCCGCACGAAAGGGGAAGCAAGACCCGGCCGCGCGGCGCCTAGGGAGTGCTGGGCTAGATTAAATTTGTTTTTGCTTAATGTTGGGCCTTGTTTTGGGTATTTAAACACCATTAACTTAAACCTGACATAACCTGAAAGCCACCAGCCGAATTAGAGAGTCTTTGGAGCTATCTTACGAGTTTTGTGGTGATTTTGAAGGCAAGAGGACAGCCGGTGAAGAGCTACACGTTCACGTTTGTAGTTTTACGGGTTTTATCATCCTTGATTCTTCGTTCTTTAGATTTTCACCATGTTTTCAGTTTTTATTACTTTATTTGATTTAGACTTTAAGATGCTAGGCTAAATTCCATAGACTGCCTAGGTCGTGATGAACCTTAGCTCGGTTTGATTTTTATTTGGATTTTGTTTCGTTATGGATTTTATGTTCTAAGTAAACGGTTGAGTTTGATTTAATTGATGCGTTTGATTGCTTGGTTTTGTTTACTTGAATTTATTGTCACATTGCCCTTGTTGATTGTTTCATAGGATAGGGTTTTGTTAGGTCATTTACTGTGTGTTCTTGACTTGTTTGTGATTGATATGCATTAAAATCATAGAAACAATAAAATCAATTAAATAGATAAAAGTGAACTGCCAGCCTAGAAAGCTGTATGGTGATAGGTTGTTGATAGATCTTTGCTTGTCGGGATTGCTAGATTTAGTTCTTCGTAAGGAGTCCGTCTAGGTTTGATTGTCAGCTTAATCTATTAAGTTAATTGAGTCTACTTTGCTATCTTTGAATTCCGTGCTGTAAGGTAGGTTTTCGTCATAAAAGATACTTAGACATAAGCGATTAAATAATTGTAAGGAAGTTTAATATAAAACTGGTGAGTCTTAAAACTTGTTAGAAATCCATAGGCGTCTTCTTGAAGTTCAAGGGTCCTGTTCGGGTTTTCTGTCAAGGGTCTATTTTATGATCCCAGTTTCATAACGTGAGATTTCCATTTAATTAAAAACCGTAACTTTGGGGATTCTGGCCTGGGTAGTTATCTTCATCATCTGAATTAATCCAAGTTTTCTTAATTGTTTATTAGTTAAATTAAATTAGGGTTAAGATTATTATTAATTAATTAATTAGTTTAAGGTTATGATTATGTTTTATTATTATTATATAAATTACGGTTAGGTTTAAATTAGTTTATTATTAGTTAATTAAAGTAATCAGTATTTAATTATTATTAAGTTTTAATTATTAGTATTAAATTCCCCCTCAAATATTATTAATAAATAGTCGTGTCTTGTAGTTGAGTCTAATTTGCTAGTTTCGTAATTTAAAGAGTCTCGTGGGTTCGATATTCGGACTTACTTAGCTGTACTAGAGTCGACCGGTTCACTTGCCGGTTAGTAATTTAAGGGTCTAGAGTATTACTTAGTGTCTATATTTTATTATTATTATATAAATTAAGGCTAGGTTTAAATTAGTTTATTATTAGTTAATTAAAGTAATCATTAGTTAATTATTATTAAGTTTTAATTATTAGTATTAAATTCCCCCTCAAATATTATTAATAAATAGTCGTGTCTTGTAGTTGAGTCTAATTTGCTAGTTTCGTAATTTAAAGAGTCTCGTGGGTTCGATATCCAGACTTACTTAGTTGTACTAGAGTCGACTGGTTCACTAGCCGGTTAGTAGTTTAAGGTAAGTTTAAGGATCTAGAGTATTACTTAGTGTCTACATTAGTATAATTTTAGTTAATAGTTAATTGACTACTTTTAGCTCATCAACGATGATTACCAATTTCTTGAAGAATGCAAAAATCAATCAACAAGGACCAGGTGGAAATGTGTCAATAGACTCCAAAGTATGAGAGAAGCAAGTGACAGTCACGGAAGCTATTATCAGAGAAGTGCTGTTGTTTGGTGATCAACCAGATTACCCAACTGAATATTCTCATGCAGCTATCTCTAAGATCCTCACCAGGATGGGCTACGAGGGTACCTATCCTCCGGCGATCAAGAATTGTTTCACCTATACTGGAGATTCTTCATACACACGTTCTTTACTTGTGTGTCGGGGAGAAAGGGGGGATCATACGAGATTAGCCATACTCAGATGTCTACCGTAGTTGCTTTGATCATGGATTGGAATTACAACTATTCCAAGTTCGTCTTCAATGAAATGATGAACAATTTAAAATGGAAGAAGAAAGAGATGTTCCTCATGTATCCAAGATTCTTGCAGATGATCTTCGATTTTCACCACACCGATCTCGTCAAAACCGTTGACAACTTGGATATGAAGTCAATGGGACCCAACACCTTTGGGTTAATGAAACAATCTAGAAAAGGGTCCAAGGTTGTATATCAGGGCATAAATGCTCTGGTGAAATTTGGACGATTTGCTGAAACCGAAGTTGAGCCAGTTATAGCTCAGGTTGCAGATGAAAATGTGGTACCAGTTCAACCACGTGCTGCTTCTTTTGAGATTTCTGATGATGAAGAAGATGAGACAGAACACCATCAGACAGACACCTCTCCAAGTGCTAAGAAGTTAAGTGTCCTTGAAGCTGCCAAAGCTTTATTACAGTCAACTGCGCTGAAACCTCCTCAGAAAGTTGCTGAAAACATTGAAGAAGAGTTGAGTGAAGAACCAACCGCTGATCTCATCCCTCGTAAACGTAAAAGGATTGATCTGAGATCTAGCGAGTTGGACAGTGAAGCTGAAGCAGCAGCCACAACACCAACACAAACAACAAACACCAGCCTACAATAACAAAGGCATCAACCAGAGTCATATGCTCCAGAAACACAAGTTGAACAAGATGCATCTACTACAGAGTCGTTATTTCAAGATCTGATGTTTGGTGACTTTGCTAGTGATTTTAATTTCGAGGCAGATATTCCACACACTGAAACTGCGGATATTCCCTCAAGTTCATGTTCAGGGTCAGTCAAGTTCAGGTACGTCAGACAAGATTGCCCAAATTCTTGCCATGCAAGAAACTTACTTTCAGAACAAGGGTAAGGGAGTTTTTCTTAAAGATTCTCCGGGTGACATGCACTCGTTACAACGTCGAGTATTTGAACTCGAGCAAGATTCGGTAGTCAAGGATGTCCGCATTCAAGAACTGGAAGCGAGCAACTCTGAGAAGGATTCCAAGATTAAAGAGTTGCAGTCTGGTATGGGAGGTTTAACGGCAATGTATCTTGACATCCAACAAAAGCTATTTCAAAAGTTTGGAGATGAATTTAAAAAGCAACGATTATGTGACCTCTCAAACACCCATAGTTGATCAAGGTAAGAGCTCTCCTATTCGCCCAGCCGACAACATTCATGAGTCTGAGACCTTGAAACAGTATATGTCTGCACCACCAATCACCAAGGAAAAGTCAGATCGAGTTTTAAAAAAGCTAATGGTGATGAAGAACTCAAATCAGAAAGTGGAGTCATCTGACCATCCGGACAGGTTCGTCGTAACTTTTCCAAAGGGTTTCTCGGATAAATATGGTGATAGGTCGGGAATTATATCTTGGGGTTTTGACGCTGAGAAAATTATGCGGTGGGTAAAAAGGAAGTCGGGAACCACAGAGTATTAGAAAAATATGAAAGACTTTGGCTCTTGGACTAGAGTTGATCTCAGTGACTTGATAAACTCCCCGTTCCACAACTCGTCGAATGATAAACGGGCTACGAATTTCTGGAACTTCTTGAGAAATCAGGTTGATCGAGGTTTCCCAACAATGCCAACTGTCGAATCATTCCTGAAGAAAGCCAAGGGGGTCATAGATTCGAAGACAGGAAAAACTATGGTAAATGTTACGTCACTTGCAACAAAGAAGGCTACTCATATTCATGTACCTGACGCAATTCCAGATGGTACATTGGACAATATGAGATTTTGGATCTATGACAGTGCAACTGCTACCGCTGTTGTCAAACTACAAAAGAGCAAAGGGCAATATAGATTTGTTGATCCAAGGTATCTGCTCAAGTTTGGAGAGAAGGACATTCACACTCTAAGCACATTCCAGATTATTGCTGAACCGATCTTTGAAACGGCCGCCAAAGAGTACACAAGCATGGTTGCATCCATTATCAGGTGCAAGTTTTGGGCAGGTGAATTAAAGGATGCGGATGTTGACTACATGGAGCATGACTGAAGACAAAGCTACAAACCAAGAGGGAGGTTGTTGGGTCTAGATTTGTGTGGTTTGTACTTAGTCAATATATGTTTGATTTAAACTTGTAATGTGGGGTGGCTACGGGCTAATATGTAAACCGAGATCCCTTTAGGATCTCGATGGGCTTTAGTTTAGTTGTTGGGCCAGTTGTGTTGGTTCTCTATATATAGGATATGCTTTGTATAGGGTTAAGTTGTTCGTTCATTCACTTGTGTTGTTTTGGTCGTCTACGTGCATACTAGACGAGTTGTAATCGTGCTTAAGCACCCGACGTGTAATAAACATATGTGTGTTTTGAAGCAATCTCGTGTTACGTGTTTGTGTTTGCGTGTATTCTTGAGTCACCAAGTATTGGATTTCTGCACCAATACTTGTTTATTGATATCATAATTGTAGTGATCTAGATTCGGGACTTACAAACACTTGAAAATTTGGTTTGTCTTCTTTGAACATATTATTCTCTATCATCTCATGCTCTACTGCTTGCAAAAAGCAGATAGCATCATCCAACTTCAATGCAGAGAAATCAGGTTTTTGCTTGATAAACTTGCTAGCTGTGTACCATTTAGCTTTATAGAGAGGACAATAACTTATTGTTCAGATCGAAATCTGTGATTGCGAGGTCAGCTGTTCTGATTTCATTGACAATGTCCACGAACCTCTGCAAAACTGACCTTAATCTTTCACCATCCCTATACTTGAAACGGTCCAGCTGTTGCTTCAGTCTATCCTTCTTGATATCTTTGAGCTCGGTGTTTCCCTCAAACATTTCTAAAATGGCATCAAACATGGCCTTTGCAGTAGTGTGATGAGCCACACTAGTCAATATTTCCCAAGATAGACCTAGTTTCAGCATCGACAAAGCTTTGTCATCTTTCTTTTTCAATTGTCGATCTACAGCTTGATTACTGTATGTCCCATCAGGAACATGTGGTCCATTCTTGATCGAGTTCCACATTTCAACATCATCGTAACAAACGGCAGCCTGAAACAACACCTTCCAATTGATGTAGTTTTCTTGCCATATAGCCTAGGAATCTTGTTAGCAGAAACCTCTTACTCATCCATTGATCCAGACATATTTTTGGTATTTTAGAATATTTTTTGAAATGAAAAACTTAACAAACTTGAATAAAAACTTAGCAAATTTGAAAAACAATCATATATGTGGACTAAATCCACAGATCTGATAGATCTGGATGGATAAGAGCAAGATCTATAACAAAAAAGAACTGTAATGTAGATCTGAGTAACAAACACTTTTAAACCTCAACAATATTGTAGATCTGAGAAAAATGAAAAATAGGGCAGCTGACGTCACAAACCAATGGAACAGTTGTCAGCTGACGTCATTCTTCATCTTCAAAATCAACAATATTTAGCAATAGTTCTTCACAAAAGTAGGAAACAAGCTTTGATACCACTTGTTGATCCAGTATGTCTCAATTAATCGCTAACTTACACACTATCGTAACCAACACAAATGTGTCGACAAGAAGGTTACGACATATTGTTTTTGTGAAAAGAACAAAGAATATTAAAGGCGGAATCAATAATATTCTTAGTATTGCTCAACGGACAGAAAAGTAGCAAACACACAAATTAACTCAAAAGATTTCCATTAATATTATGAAGGATGCAATGAAAATCGATTAGGGTTTCTAGGTGGAATGTTTGTATTCTTGGCAGCTTTCCGTACAGGATGAAGACAGTCGTCAAATAACAATATTCGCTTATGGTTCGTTGTTGTCATAGGCGTGCCCTAAAGTTTCCTTTTATAGGTCTTCCTTGACACCTGATATTCCTTCTAGAAACTCTAATGATTGATATTAAACGTAATCAAACATATTACAAAAGTTACTAAGTGTAAAATAGGTCTTCGAGTAAACTTTGCAACTTTTGTCTTTGGCGAGCAGACCTGGTAACCATTAAGTTTGCTCGGAAACATTTCTCCGAGTAAGCTTTACTTAGAATATTTTCGTTAGACAATATTCATCAAGCAGACTTCAATCTTCCTGATAACATCAAAATTTTTCTCGATATATATCCAACGAGCAAACTTGTTTTTCAGAGATCCCTTCAACCTTTGGTACTTAACTTATTGAACAAATCCAAGTGTGCTGGTGGCACAGCTTGCTCGAGATTGAACCTTGCTCGTGATAAGTCCTTAAGTAATTTCTTCATCAACTTCCTTCAAGTTTGTTGGGACCACTGTTTTTTATGAATAAACCTTGCTCGATCCACCAAAATACTTGAATTTAGCTTGGTTTAGTCAAGAATTTTCTCTGAAACAAACCTTGCTTGACTTGAAGAAAAACCTTGCTTGATGAAGTGTAGTTTGATCGAAATAAAACTTAAGAAGAATTCCTGAAGATAACTTTGCTCGAAGAGCAAAATACCTTGCTTGACTAAGTTTAGGCTTGCTCGGATGCCTAAGTGTGCTCGGATTCCATACTTAGCCATTTTCCAAGGTTGAGAAGATTCCAATCTTCCTTAAGTCTTTTCTCATCCCAACAAATGATGAAACGCACTATCGCGATTTAGAACTTTCCATATCCACATACCGGCCAAAAATTGTTTACAATTCTAGATAATATAATTACAACTTTTGATTTAAAAGGAAAAATACTTTCAATGTCTTTTCATAATACCGCAAACAATACCGCGACGGTTGAGAAACTAAAAATAAAATATGAACTGCCTTGTGAAGGCAACTTTTCCATACTAGATGTTTCACCCATATTATTAACTTAGTTGTTTAGTATGGGCTTGAGAATAATATCATTACGGAGGGTATAAAATTTTTAGATTATTGTTACAAAAATGTTTTTAGAAATGGAAAAAAAAGACATCAAGACTTTAAAGAATTTTTAAAGAAACATGTAAAAAAGCTTTAGGTCCCAATTGGGACGTACCCACTCGAAGGAATTCGACTTGTCATATGCTCGAGGGTGGCATAAAACAAAAATATTGTTTAAAGGTCTTTCATCGTAGTCTTTCAAATGTTTTTGAATCCGATATGTTTTCAGATGAGCTTGGACCACCATAGAACATCTTGCCAAATTTCTTGATGTTTTTAAAACCGCAACTACTAGATTATCAGGGTGTTACTAACCCACTAGTAGTTGTGTGATTTTCGTATTGTACTTTATGTCTTTAGCTTTTAAAAATTATGAATATAAAAGTCATGCTTTTTCACAAATGATACCATTAATGAAAGAAAAATTTATAAAATATTTTCAAGAAATATCATCCAGGGCCGGCTGGATAGTGTATGGAGCCCAAGCCCAAGCTTAAAGCCTCCACTATATTTGGTCCCCCATTTTTTTAAAAAAAAATTATTATATATTATGTATATTTGTTTTGTACGCATGTCTGCTGCATCTTTTATTAAATAATTAATGAATTAATGATAATAATTTATATAGGGTTAAGCAAATAAGAGGTAGCGTGGCCGACGTCTTCAATTTAGGAATTGAACAGATAGATTGCATCTTTCCAACATCTAACGTTCTAATCAAATGGGGCTTCAATATATTATGGTTCTTCAATCGTCAGCTTGTTGCTCGCTACTTCAATCGCTGGCCGTTCTTCTATTCGATTGCTCGCTGCTTCATATCGCTTTTTCTATTCAAGTATTTGGTCACAATTCAATCCCTGGCCGTTCTTCAATCGATTACCAACCTACTAGGTTAGTAATTTAGTACTCAGCTTCATCTTTGATTGCTTTAATTGTTTTGTGGATTGAATTATATTTTACGCCCTTTTCTTGAGTTTTTTTAAGGAGGGAAAGGAAAGGAAAACCAAGGATAATTAAAAAATGGGTGTTCTTGAGTTTTTTTAAGGAGGGAAAGGGAAGGGGTAGGAGGGGTTAGGAGGGATAAAATCAAAGAATTTTTCTAATAAATTATCCTCCCATTTTTGGACTGATTACTAAGGAAAACAATATCTATTTACAATATTACCCATAAAAACACGATCGGTCTTTTTTTCATCTATGGCTTCTTCATCTTCTTCATTCGCAGAACAGTAACGATCTCTTTCAACTGGCGGCCTCTTTCATCCGCAATTTGTACCTCGGTAAGTCAATTTAACCTAATTGTTCGTTCAATTTGTGATTTGTTCGTTCAATCTGCTGCCCCTTTCACGATCAGTTTAACCTAATTGTACAATCTCTTTCATATGCGGCCTTCTTTCGGTTTATGTGTGATTTGCAACTGTATTTTTCTTCTTTTAATTCATGCATATATACTGGTGTTATTATTGTAGGTTCCCAGCCGGATCTACACAGGAGTATCTCGTAACATGAGGGTGCGGAATCCCCACGTAATACGATACGAGCGTAAGATATATAATACTTTAAACCGAAACACAAACACACGTTACAATACTAATAAACACGATTGTATTGCAACACTTCAACACGTGATATCAAAGATCACTAACACACGTTCCAGATAAAAACTTTTCAAACCAAAGCCGAAGTTAGGTTTATATAACCTCGACAACTTCGCCTAACATACTAGGCGAAGTTGTCATAACTTCGCTTGTGACCAAGTTCGCCTACATCACAGGCGAACTTGTGTAAAACCATATTCAAACCAAAACAAACAATCTAACACGATTACAGACACATACAAAACACAAGATACTGAACTACTGACATTATGCACCTACAGACTCCCCCTTGGCGGTAGCTTCATATCTCTATCTTCATTCTTGTGTCGTAATCCCAAAAATTTCGTGTCACCCGTCTTCAAGCATGAACGCCCTGTCTGACACAAACAGAGACCACCCTCTGGTACTTCTTGGCTTCATCTTTCCACACAGGAATATAGAAGATCTTCTTATCGTTTAGTACCTGCAAGTCAGCTTGAGACAAATTTACCAAGTGCATGGGATCATACACTCTTAGAATCTCCTGTTCATCTTCATCTTCCATAACTGCTTCAGCTGTTTGACTATCAATGTACCACCACTTGAGATTCTTTAAGACATCCTTGGGCATTATCTTCATCGGCACTTCTTTCAAACACCGAACCGGCTTATATTTCATCACCATCCAAGGTTTGCCATCAGCTCTCATTCCTTTTTCCTTATCTTCAACTAGCTTCCCTTTCTGAGGCTTTAACAACTCAAACTTCTTCTCTTTCACACTTTCTTTCCACACAATCTTCCCAATTATTCTGGCCATGTTGTCATCACTCCTGTTAATCAATTTCAATCTAGCCAAATCCTTCACCTCACACTCAGGCAAGGTATTGAGAGATCTCAATGTCCTCTTAAAATACTGAATCCCATCAAAGCGTTTAATCATAAATAACTTCAACTGCTCATCATACAGCTAGCAAATAATACCCTTCTTCGACTCAGCATACCCTTTGATATTGTAACTCTTTTTCAACATCGTTGGGACCGCTGGCTTCTTTGTCTTAACAAACCACTGAGCGTAGCCTTCTTTCCATCTCGGTTGTTCTTCCCACTCAGACTCATCTGACACATCCATATCTTGACTCACACTTACCTTGGCAACGTCTGGAATCTCATGTTCTACACTATCATCCACAATCTCGCCTTCTTCTATCTAACTTTCAATCACAATTTGTTCTCCTATCTTTTCAATCTCCTCAACAGTTAACACATCATCATCATCCACATCATCATCACCCAACGTTTCCTCATCATCCACAACCACGACTTTTTACCACCTGATCCACCTGCCGTACCAGTTGACTCCCTCTGAGATGTGGAAGTCCCAAGAGTTTGTTCAGTTCTTGGCAACTCACCACATGCACCTTTCGATGCATTGGGATCATCGTCTCTATCTTGACTCTTCTTTGTTCTCAACTCGTCGCCCTTGCAGCTCGTCTCCCCCTGAGATGCTAAGAACTGTTTTAGAGCATCAAAAAGTTTACCGTGCTCAACAAGGAGAGACGATTGGATCTGATTTTCTGCAACAAGGCACTGGATAGCTTGAGTCTGAATTAGATTGATTCTTGACTGTTCAGCAACCACCCTTTCAAGAGCCGCTATCCTTTCAGAATCAGACAAGGTAGCATCAAAATCAAAACGCATGTGAGAAACGTCTTGAGCATAAGGTGGAGGTATTCCCAAACTGGCTGGAGTATCAGAAGCAGGCTGAACAGTAACTGCGGGTGGTATTGTGACAGATAACCCCGCAGTTGCAACCAACGTTGACTCAACAAATCTTGCAACAACCTTTGATGGAGTAACAGTAGGAGGTGACAAGGAAACAATCTCCGGAGTCGAAAACTGGAACGTGGTTGGTGGAATACCAAATGATGATGACGTTGTCACCACGGGAACACTGGAGGTTATCGGTACTGTTACAGTCATAGAAGCAGGAACCATAGTCATACCAGATAACGAGGGTGGAGGGAAACGAACCACCCTTGAGCTTTCACCAGCTCCCGAACCCTCACCAGTTCTGACCCTCTTCAATCGTCGTATCAACTGGTCTAACTCCTCCTCAAAGTCAGATTCACTGTCATCCGAGTCTTTCTTTCTCTTGCCATGTATTCTTTCTTGTCTGATCAGAATCTGTTGTGCTTCAGCGATATCATCAGAAGAGGAGTAAGAGTCGGTTCTCTCAGAATCTGCTACAGACGTAGCTACCATCGAAACATTCACACCAGATGCCTCAGCTACTGGGGCTCGAACCTCAACAGCTGGATCAATTTGTTCCATCTCAAAGAACCCATGGCCACCAAAGGCTGCTTCAAGATCGACCTGTTCCTCCGGAGCTGCAACAGGATCAGCAGGCAGTGCTTGCTGTACCACAGGTGGAGGTGGTTGAGGAACATTTGCCTGTTGCGGTGCCGGGTCTCGAAATTCATCTCCTAGAGGAGCAATATAATCAGGGTTCACCAAATAACCAAAAAATAGAGTGTGCCGCGGACGAAGCTCTGGTTTGCTGCGAGCACTTGACGACCTGCATTGCGCAAAGATTATCTTACTTACACTCTCAACATAACGGATAGGACGTCGTTGAGGTAGCGTAGGTGCTACATGATTCAAAATCATCTGTAAAAATCTTGGGTACATTAAAAATCTTTCCCTGGCGACCGCCCGTCTCTGACGATCAATTTCATAAAACACCATCTGACTAAAGCTGTATGGCTTGTTGTAAGTCAGGGCTGTCATTGCAGACTGCATCGTTGCTCCCATACCGTCTGTACCAGCTTTACGACCCGACATGCACACAATCATCACGTGCATCAGAAAACGCCACTGATCCAATAAAAATCCCTTTCGCCTTTGAGTGTCAACCAATGGACCCGAATAGCTCATACGTAGAAACGCACCATCTCTGAATGGAGCTGGAAAATCTGTTGGATCATCTGTAGTTTCAGCCCCGAACTGCAAGGCGACTCTGATTTATTCTGCCGAGAACTGCACCACCTGATTGTTCACTGTAGCGCGCATAACCGGAGGATCAACTCTACAGTTATATTCTACCGTTCGCCCGAAATCTTCAATATTCGGTAGAGAAATGGGGAGAGTTATAGTGATGGCGTGAAAAATACGTGAGCGAACGAGGAAGGAGATGATCTCGCGATAGTCATCGATTCCACTAGCATCCGGATCCAAAGTAATGTACATGTTGTGACCCGGAAAGAACTGTCGGTTGTTTTCACCACCTTCGTCACCACCAGCACCACCAGCTCCTGCTACCGCAGCCATATCTGCACAACAAACGGTCTAAGTTAGGACATCGACAAAGCAGATCATAACTTCGCCTGTTACCATGAGCGAAGTTATGATATCATGTAATGTGCAGGCGAAGTTAGCGATATGGCGAAGTTGAGTACAACTTCGTCTTAACCATAACTTCGCCTGAGAACATCTAACTAGAAATTTTACATAATATTAGCCTGAGCAGGCGAAGTTATACCTAAGGCGAAGTTGAGTATAACGTCGCCTAACCCTAACTTCGCCTGAGAACAACCAGACTAATTAATTAATTTAAAAATGAGTAGGCGAAGTTATGCCTAGGGCGTAGTTGAGAACAACTTCGCCTAAACCTAACTACGCCTGAATCTGAAACGGCGTACATTATTATCCGATCAAGGTTTTGTTTGGTGTTTTTTGAGAATGAAAACATGAGAAGATAGCAATAATGAGATCTAGAAGATCAAATGAGTTACAAACATGTTAGAACCAGAAAGTTTATCGAGTGTTTAAAAGTTAGCACAAACTATGTCACAAATCGAATCACCAAGGCCTCTGATTAACACCATTAGTATGAATTACATGTTATACCAAGCCTACACACCTTTAACACGGATTGGAAACAGATAATAACGAGGTTCAATTCGAGCTTTAAGTTCTCCGAGGGTTAGAAGATGATATAAGTTCGCTGGGTTTCTGATAATTTGTAAAGTGTTTGCCAAGTTGACCCTTATATAGGTTAACTTCGCCCCTGTGACATCTTCGCTGGTCCATTAACTTCGCTTAAAGTCAACAATGGTCAACTTCGCCTCTTTACCTTATCATAAGTTCGCCTAACTTAATTTACAAAACAGGACCTTATAAATTTGATCAAAATGCAACTGTCTTTTAAAATCCTCCGTTAAAGATTTACACTTTACGATCAAAAAACCAAGTAACCAAGTTTTAAACCATAAAACAAAATATGCAATGAAAATTTTAGTAATTAAATAAACGGGATCAAATTTCACTCTTGACGAGAACCTGCATGTTTTAGAAAAGATCCGAACAAGAATCATACTAATTAAGTGGCTG
This sequence comes from Bidens hawaiensis, assembly GCF_021521415.1. NCBI lineage: Eukaryota > Viridiplantae > Streptophyta > Magnoliopsida > Asterales > Asteraceae > Bidens > Bidens hawaiensis. The sequence goes on from NW_027491956.1 coordinate 465,545, forward strand.
TCACATAGATCCATCATCACTTCTCAAAGCGTATTTGGCTTTCCCCAAATCACCCCGAGTTGACTTCGACCCGTAGTGTCTGATTAAACAGTAAGTACATATCGATCTTTAGAGTCTTCTTCCCGTTCTCTTTCTTGTCTCTTGATTGATATTGAGATAACATAAGCTTCAGAAGGCTTAACAACACATTTTTTTTATTTTTTTTTTATTTTTTTTTATTTAATAGATATTAATACAGCTTCAAATAATAGACAACTGCAAGTCCCGAATCTGGATCACTGCAGGTACTTGACACACCATCTTCTCGGGAATCAGAACACTCACGGGCTCGTGTATGACTGGGTAATCACTTTTCTGCCTATCATTCGGAAAGATGTATATGGAGACATGCACAACTCAGAATGATTCTCCACATTAAATCGAGGAGATTTAGTTTGTATCACTTCTACTTTTACGCACCATAGAAAGCTACCGTAACATACAATGACTGTTCTAGAGTCTTTTAGGCCTAATAACTTCACCAGTTAGGCACACAGAATTAGTTTTTCTATCACTTTCCTAGGTTGGATCAATTTTCCTTTAAACATTGTATTGAAACTTCTTACGAAGTTATAGACTTGAAAAATTATATCATCTCCCAAAAAAAAATTTAAAATTACATCGCCCCGATCAAGTCAAAGTCTTCAGGTAAACGGCTATCCTGAAGATCCAATGGATCGGCTGGACCGACCACATACGAGTATGTGTCCTTCTAACTAAGTATGAACGACTATTTTTCAGCGAAAGAATAAAAACCCATCATAAACCGCCCCGGTCACTTTCAGTCATCTGGTTAATGGCTATCCTCATAATCTACTAGTAGAAGTAAGGACAAAACATATCCGAAGATGTGTCCTTCAAACTGAAGCAACCGACATAATTCTAAGCGATAGTGATGTTTTTTTTTTAAATAAAAACGAAAAACAAGGTTACTCGGGATTGATCATCCCATTAAGCTCAACAAGATTTTGAAAACGGGATCGGTCAAACGCTTTAGTAAAAAGATCGGCGAAATTATCCAAAGAATCAACCTTTTCAAGCACAATCAATTTCTTCTCAGCACAATCCCGTATAAAATGATGACGAATGTCAATATGTTTAGTTTTGCTGTGTTTGACGGGATTGTTAGTTACTGAGATTGCAGCGGTGTTATCAATGCAAATAGGAGTTTGAGTGAAATTCAGACCGTAATCGCGCAATTGCTGTTGTATCCAAAGAACCTGGGAGCAGCAGTTTGATGCTGCCATGTACTCTGCTTCATAGGTGGAAATGGCTACTGAGGTCTGCTTCTTGCATTGCCACGACACCAATCTTCCTCCCAAAAACTGACATCCATCGGTTGTTGACTTCCTGTTCTGATTGCAACCTCCATAGTCAGAATCCGTGTAAGCTACCAAATCCAGTTCTCCCCCTTTCGTGTACCACAATCCCATCTTAGGCTTGCCTTTGAGATATCGCAATATTCTCTTTACTCCCTTCATGTGAGATTCCTTCGGGCTTGCCTGAAAACGAGCACAAAGACAAACTGCAAACATAATATCAGGTCTAGATGCAGTTAAATACATTAAGGAACCAATGATTGCCCGATATTGGGTGGGATCAACATCTTCATCACTGTCAGAATCAGCACCCAGTTTGTGGTTGACGCAAACTGGAGTATCAAATGGGGTGCTATCTTCCATCTTGAAGCGCTTGAGCACATCATGGACATATTTTGTTTGATGAATAAACATCTCATCTTTCTTCTGATCTACCTGCAATCCCAAACAGAAAGTTAATTCGCCCATGGCGCTCATTTCAAACCTCTTTTTCATAACCGCTTCAAATTCCTGACACATGGCGACTTTTGATGCAGCAAAAATGATGTCGTCCACATAGACTTGAACTAGTAGAAAATCTCCCCCTTTTCTCTTGACAAACAGCGTGCTATCGATCATTCCTCTTTCGAACCCATTCTCAAGCAAGTAATCGGACAAGGTTGCGTACCAGGCACGAGGTGCCTGATGTAGCCCATATAAAGCTTTACTCAGTTTGTACACATGATCAGGAAAATCAGGGTCAGGGAATCCCGGTAGTTGTTCAACATACACCACCTCATCGACTTTACCATTAAGAAAGGCACTTTTCACATCTAACTGGAACACTTTCGTTTCTTTGTGTGCAGCAAATGCCAAAAATAGTCGAATTGCCTCCAATCTTGCCACAGGAGCAAACACTTCGTTGTAGTCGATTCCTTCTTGCTGATTAAACCCTTTTACTACCAGCCTTGCCTTGTTTCGTATGATTATCCCCTTCTCATCTCTCTTATATTTAAAAACCCACTTTGTACCAATAGCATTTACATTCTTTGGTTTTTCAACTAATTTCCATACTTCCATCTTCTCGAACTGTGCTAACTCTTCTTGCATGGCTTCGACCCACGAGCTATCCTTTAGAGCCATTTGATAATTCTTCGGTTCAATCTGGCTGATGAAGCAGGTGTACAAGCATTCATTTATGATACCCGTGTCTTTAATGCTTGCGTAAACACATGTGTGTTCATCCAAACTTCTTCTTGTTTGAACACCGTCAGACAGATTACCTATCACGTTCTCCAAAGGGTGATTTTTGAGAATTCCAGTAGTCTGAACCAGACCGACTTCCAGATTTTTTTCTAAATTTGAAGAGAGTTCATCAATGGGTGATTGATGTTGAGAGTGAAATGGATTGTAGAATTCTTCCTTAGTAGAGGCAGCAGGAGTATCAACGGCACTTGACGAGGAAGGTTGACTTTCATCGTATCACGGTCGTTGCACAATATTTTCCTCCTCGTCATACAGAATCTGTGAAGCAATTTTCTCATCAACTTCTGCAAAATCCAAGTAAGGCATATTAAAAGATTTGAACAGTTTATCATAGTCGAAAGCTTTCAGCAGGTACCATGCTAGGCTTTGGTGATTTGTAACTCGTAATGTCAGTGTTACATACCACCTCAACCTTGTTGTTCGATAAATTAAAGACTCTTCTGTTGGGTGTCCCAACAACATATCCGACTAAAATACCTTCGCTGGCTTTTTCACCAAATTTTGAGTTTGTCTTTAATATCGTACATGGGGACCCGAAAGGTTCAAGACCATTCAGGTTTGGCTTTCTACCATGCATGAGTTCATAACAAGTTTTATTTAATCTTTTAACAGTTAAAACACGATTAAGGATATAACAGGCTGTGGCAACAGCTTCAGCCCAGAACACCACGGGAAGTTTAGCATCTACCAGCATGGTTCTGGCTCCTTCGATTAGCGTTCTATTCTTCCTCTCAGCTACCCCATTTTGTTGCGGAGTATACGGGGCGCTGTACTGATGTTCTATCCCTTTCTGTAAGCAAAACATCTCCATCTGATAGTTCTTGAACTCTGTACCATTATCACTCCTGATGTACTTAACCTTTCTCCCAACAATATTTTCAACCTTGGTAATCAAGTTAATTACCAACTGAACTGTCTCATCTTTTGCCTTCAGAAAGTATACTCAAGAGTATCGAGAGTAATCATCGGTTACAACCAAGCAGTATGACGTTCCACCTAGACTCTTTACATTCACGGGACCACAGAGATCCATGTGAAGTAGGTCTAGGGTACTAGCAATTGAGTTAACCTTCTTGGAGTGATGAGGTTTTTTGAGTTGCTTTCCCTTCTTGCATGACAAGCATTGATCTTCAAAGTTAAAATTCTTCAAGGGAAATCCAAGCACCAGCCCATTCTTGAAAATGTAATTCATTTTGCGAAGATGTATATGTCCCATTCTTCGATACCATAACTCTGACTCAGACTCAGTTGCCTTTGATAGAAGACATGATTCTTCTGTTGTCATCTCAGTTGACCTCATATCCATTACATACGTGTTTTTTTCTCTTGGAGCTCTCATTACCACCCATGCCTCTGGTATCTTGAAACCAGGATAAAGGACGATTGCCTCGTTTTTAGTAAAATGCACCGTGTATTCTTTGTCACAAATCTGAGATACACTCAACAAGTTATGCTTCAACTCTTCCACAAAATTCACCTTTTCTAACTTCATTCTTCCATTTGTCACTGTTCCTATACCACTGATTCTACCTCCACTTTCTCCAGCGAAACTAACCCTTCCTCTTTGAACAGGTTTCCAGTCACGTAACAAATTCTTGTTACCAGACATGTGCCGGGAACAGCCACTATCCACAACCCACAGATTGTTTACATCCCTGTTCGACTGTCCCTGCACAATTAAAGAAAAAAATCAAAATCTGGGGACCCAAGACCTACTGGTCATGGGTCGATTAAATCTGTTGACCGGCATCCAGTACTTTGGTTGCCCAAAGTCAGTTTGAGGATGATTTCTGTAAGTTCTGAAAGGAAACCTTCTCGAGGATTGACTATGAGGCCATCCAAACCGTAGTGAATAAACTGAATTATAATTGTTGGTTTGGTAGTTAACTGGGGAAAAATGAGACCGATTTCTTTGAAATCTTGGATTAGTCCAATGTCTGAAATTTGGTGAGTTCGCATTCTTACCAGTATCATAATTAATATTCCTTTTATTCTCAGTTTTCGGAGGCCTCATACCTCTAAATTTTCTCTGGTTTAGAGGACAATTAGCAATAAGGTGTCCTACTTGATTGCATCTGAAACAACTTCTGTGTTCAACTTTCGTCTCAATAGTTGTTGCAGATGTTGAGGTTGCATTACTACCCGTTTGTCTAACATATGGTGGGACGAATGGGTTTAGGGAAGAATTCTTTTCATCAGGCTTATATTCCTCCCCACGTTTTAGTAACACTACCTCTTCTTTTATCTCACCCGATTCGGATGACTTGTCCGAATTTGATGAGACAGAGCTAGGGACAGAAATCTCAACCTTAGAAATTGACTTACTCGTTTTGCTCTTATTAACTTCAGGTTCTTTAGTCGAAATTTTGACTGGAACTGTCTGACTAATCTCAACATTAGCAGATTGCTAATTACTAGGATTATAAGTATAGTTATTGTTATACGGTGGTGGAACTTCAGAAAATCCAATTCCCCCTTTGTTAACTGGGGAACGTTGAACACTTATGATGTGATCAAGCATTGCTGAAGAATTTCTAAATTGTTCAATTTTTCTGTTTAGTTCCACCACTTTTTCTTGGTAATCAGCTATCTGTTTATCTTTTTTAGCAATTAGTTTGGTTTTTTATTCTAACACTTCATAACTAAGATCAATTACTTGTATTTTATCAGCTAGACTGGCTTTAAGACTTCTGATATCCTTTTCACTAGCTTTTATTTTTACCGAGTAACTGTTTTCTCTAGTTTTAGTATAGTGATGATCTTCTTTTAACGTGTTAAATTGTGCGTCCAAACTAACAGACTGATCAGTTATTGTTTTCAATTGTTCAGACAGATTTTCACATTTTATACAATGAAGTTCAGAACTTACCTCAGAGAGCTGATCGTTCACTTCTGCCATATATGCTTGATTTTCTTCCGTCTCCCTCTCACTTCCTCCAGTTTCGATGTTTACCAAATTAGCCTGTTCGAACACTTCCTCAACTTGTATATTCCAGTTGTATCCACCATTCTGTCTAGATACCATAGCCTATTCTCACTACCTCCCCCATTCTGTTGTGCAGGCATGTTCTGACTTCGTTCGACTCTCTCATTTGTACTTTCCTTAGCAAAGTGACCATTCTGTTGACAGTTGTAACATCGAACCTTTGATTTATCAAACCCTGGTCTTTCTCCAACGAACTTTCTACCCGTTTTCTTCATGAATCTCTTTACCCTTCTTACTATCAAAGCCATCTGCCACTCCAGGTCCATCTCTTCCAAATCATCAGCATCGATCTGATCATAGTCTTCATCCAAAGTTGCAGGGTCGACTATTTTACCTTTGATGTAGTTCTCATAAGATTCAATGAAGGATGCATATAGAGCAAACTGCTGTTCAGCTGATTTAACACTCATGGGCATCTGTGAGTAATCGTAGCTTGGAACATTTGACGAGAAATTTCTAGTTGTGGCTTGAGGTTTTGAAGGATTACTACCTCCAGCTACGAAACATACGTCGCCATCCATATTGAGAATCACATGACCATCACGAGTTGAGTTTGAGTTTGATTCTCCCTTTGAGTAGTAGGCAGAGGATTCTAATTTTGAACTTGAACTTGGAGTGACTTTCGTGTCACACCCTGAAAACCTTAACTTAACACAGCGGAAGTCTTAACTTTAATTCATTCGGGTTATGACAGATGCCGATAGTCAACAATAATAACCATTTAATAATAAAAGCATCATCTTTTATTATAAGAAATATTTTACAAAATCAGAGTTTACTACACGTGCTAATGCACGGTTTACAACACATCACTTTTGTTCAAACACCCCACGCTCTTGTTTCCATGCCACCTCGAAACCTTCACTTTCCTGCAAAGCATATTTAAATAATATTTGGGTCAACACGAATGTTGGTGAGTTATTCCTGAGAAGAAAAACTTATTATATAAATATAAACAATTTATATATAAACAACACATGAATATAATGCTGTAAGGCCATTATACTCCCAATAAAACCGATCATAACACGGTATAACACAATAACGAAACCCGCATTTTACCTTTAAGCACAAAAAGCGTTAGTTGTAAACTAGCTAAGAATACAACGCGTGTATGACTACCAATTTGATAACTTGAAACATACCATACTCGAATATTTCCACTTTTAACCCAACGCGAATGGAAGTGGGGGGTGTCACCCCGATAGATCTACCAACATTTCTGTGCCCTCAATTCGGTTAACAGTTATTTAACCAAATTGATTCATCCCACAATAACGACAATTAGTAGTATAATGCGTTTTCAAAACATATATATATAAATACGAATATAGATATACAATATGTTTTTCGGAGGAAGAACTCACCTTTGATTTCAGTGTTAGAATAAATTCTCGTTCCTATATTAGTACACGTTCGTTAATTTTAGGTTTGACTAAAATATATATATTCTTATTCTAAAAATCCACACAAGCATATAACACATAAAGTTTACTACTTATAATCTTATAATTCTATACTTAAAAATATAAACAAGTAATAATCAACTAATAATTGTTTAATTTAATAATTTAATTTAATTATTAAAATTTATAAAAATTATTACCTTTAGTTGCTGGAGTGTTTTGGAAAAATTCAAGTTATTATTTTATTTAAAATTTTGACTCTATTATAATCGGTTTTGTCGGTTTTGCCGGTTTCGTTGATTTTGAGCTTAAAAACGAACCGGTTGTCATTTTTATGAAACTTTTAGTTTTAAATTATATAGAACACTTTTTATATAGTTTTTTGTCAAGTTTTATTGGTTTTTCAATAAAAATGTTTTGGTTCTTATTTTGTTGCCAATTTCTTAAAAAATGTCAATTTTTAACGTTTTCGTGTCGGTTTTCGCGACACGAACCGTGTTGGTTTAAGTTTTGCTATTCTTGACTATTCTTATACTTTAACTTATGTTAAATATAAGAATATTATGACTTTGGGAGCTGTTTTAATTCAGTTCCAAAAACTCATGTCGGTTCACCTTAAAAGTCGAACTTTCCGACCGTTAAAGTCACCGACAAGCTATTTAAGTCACAATGTCAAAACCAAACCATTTGGTACAGCGAATATACATATAATAACAAGTAATATATCATCACATCCATGTTTGATCATCTAGCACCAAGTATGCACACAAAACAAATTTTTAACTACACATGCTCAAGCCTTAGCTTAAGTTTTCAACTATACAATATACATGTTATTTCTACAATCTCTACAAGGTGTTTATGTACCAAAATTTCCAGATCTTATTAACCCATATTAACATATTATTTCATCCCATTGTTATCTTTTAACAAACACATTCTTGATTTCTTTAACAACAAAGTTTCTATTACTAGTAAGTAGCAATTTTTAATAACCTTATTATCATACTAACAATCTTTACAATAGAGTTTACTAAAGTAATCCTAACCACAAGTCTTTAATCATCCACACAAGATTATGTTCACTTATCAAATCATTTTGCAAAACATCTTGTACAATTTACAAAGTTTCCTTTATTAGTAAGTTTAACACAAACTCTTGTTTATCTAAGTTATCATGTTTCATGAATCCTAGTACTTCTAGTAGATTTTATTCCTTTCCATATGTCCCATTCAATCACTTAGTTTGTCATTTTCAATCCATATAAGACAAGTATGAGCTTTATGATCAAAATCAAATTTTTGTATTACTTGCATGTGTAAGTAACTTTCCAACAAAGTCAAATCCCTACACTTTTGTCAACCCTTTTCCAAGATCCTTTCAAAACCATTATTATTATTACTTACAACTTTTTCAAGTAATCAAGTATGTGGGTTTTCAAAATTATCTTTCTTTCTTTAACCACTTTACCATTTAACAAGCTTACAACTTCAATCCAATACCAAAATCAAAACTCACGGCCTAACATGGGTATTTTTACTCATTATCCATCTTTGATCTTTTGTCCATTTACACATTTACTTCCAATATTAAAACAATACCTAAACCCATTTGTTAAACAAACTCAAGTAACATCAATATGGACAATCTATACAAGCTAAAATGCAACCATAACAAGTCCTATAATCAACAAAACCCATCTTATAAATTCCTATGTAAACTCACGGTTCACACATATGCATGTATATATCCATATTATACCTACATGTACACTACCAAGCATACTAAAATCAAGCTTTAAACATCAAATAGCAACTAATATACACAAATCTTGAAGTGGGTTACCTTGGGTTTCGGATTTGGTGTCTAAGGAGGTGATAATGTGACCTTGTGTTGGCTATAATCCTTCCTTTGGCTTCCTACTTCTTGTTATTAGCTTAACCTTCAACCAAAGATCTCCTAATCAAGTGTTGTGTGTATAAAAATTTGAAAATGTGAGATGGTAAGGTGGTGGTGGGGTGGCCGGTTATATGAAGGGAGAAAGAGAGGTATAGGGTTGTGAGTTGGATGGTATAGGGTGTGCATGTGTCCAAGTGTGTAGCTTCCAAGTAATCTATCAATCATTGCATACCTATATGTAAGCTTTTCATTGGTGGGTTTGGGAGGTGGGTTGGGTTGTGTGTAAGTGGCGGCCGAGAGAGATGAAAGAGGGAGAGGGAGAGGTGGTTTGGAATAATGACATGTGATAATACCTAGGTGTTAAAGTTTAACGTATCTCGTAATTTATCTAGCCAAACGACTTCCGTTTCTAATAATTTTTATCAGACTTTGAGCGAAATTAGATTACAGTCAATGTCTGCCTAAAAACAAAATTTTCTGATAAACTTAATGTCGGGCTCTTACGGTGTCCTCTACTGGCTTTCGGTTACTTATTTTCTAATTTTTGCGATTCGAACATTCTAAAATTAAGTTTATACACTATCTCTAATATCCTAACATAAAATTTTATTTTTCGAGGTCATCTTGAGACGTTTATGAATTTATCCGTTTTGAGATATTACCCGGTGTCAATCTGTACAGTGTCAGCTACACGAAAAAATTGAACTTTTTCGGGTTCCATATTTTAAAATTCAACTAAAGTCAAAAACTTTGACTAAAAATATTATTCCTATGTATTTATTTTACTAATTAATACACGATTACGGTTAAGATAATTACCAGATTAGTCTAATTTTTGGCGGTTGTCACATTTCGCATCATACATTCCCGGATCTTGAACCTGATCAGTTGGTGCCTCCTTCCTAACCATGTTAAGTTCAAAATTTCGTAACTTATTGACAGCTGTTTCCAAATCAATCTTGTCAAAGTCTTTATCCTCTCTCATCAGAACCGTGTACATTTCCCATTTCGGTGGAAGAGCATCAAGAAGTTTCTCTACTATCTCTTCTTCCTTGTATTCAATGGAGTAATTACTAAGTTCGGTCATCAAGTGATAATATCTTGTGATGATACCGTCAAGTGATTCATTTTTCAAATACTTGAATACAGAGAATTGAGTTTTTAGCAGCTTTGTCTTGGAAGCACGTATCCCCACATTACCTTCATATCTATTTTCTAGGGCTTCCCATAGCTCTCTAGCAGTTTTGTACTTCTTGAAGGTATGAAGAATCTCTTGTGGAAGAGCCATTGTTATTGTTGCATGAGCTTTACTCTCTGCCTCATACATTTTCTTTTCCTCTTCTTCCATCTTACTGTACTTCTTAATTTGGTCACGACCTTCAAACAAGGATGTTGGTGGAATGTATCCGTCTTGAATGCAAACCCACATCTTAGCATCTTGATATTTCACATACTGTTCAAACCGATCTTTCCATGCAACGAAATCGGTACCCTTAAGCATTTTTTGGAGCTTTGGTTGCGGAACCGGCTTCAACCTCCATTTTTACCAGTTCTGTAATGTTTATTGAAGTCATAGTTGAGAGAAACACGACTCGAAATACAAAGAAAGTTTTTTTTTTTTATTTATAAACAGTGACCAGGTAGCGAAGTTATATTAACTTCGCTTGATCTTAACTTCGCTTGATCTTAACTTCGCTTGATCTTAACTTCGCTTAACTTCCTAACTTCGCTTATACTCAACTTCGCTTGCACTATAACTTCGCTTAACCCTTATAATTGCTTAAACCCTACAAACGATGACGGCAACTTCGCCTAATGAACACAAGGTTTTTGCAGGTTTTAATTGGACGTATTGCGAGGTATGCGAAGGTGTAATGGGTTATATTTGATGGTGGGAGATGGGCAAGACACAAAAACTAGGTATTTCAACGTAAACTCGTTCCGCGAATAGTCGAACGGAACGATCTTAACACCATTGTGATAACCTCGAACCACACAATCACGAGCAAAAGCTCTGATACCAATTGTAGGTTTCCCCGGGGCGTCGCTGATCGATACGAGATCCGCACGAGGTCTATGAGTGCGGAATCCTCCTAGACTCGTTTAATGGTGTAGAAGACAAAGAACACGATTACACATAAACAAACACACGAACAAACACACGAATGGGATAAACGAATCTGCAGATCTTTATATAATAACCAAACACGTTACATACCGAACATAAACAAAAACACAACCGACCCGAGGTGAGCTCTACCTCGGGCCGTCCCACACTAATCTCCCTCTCTGTTTCTCTCTAGACAATTAAACTGATGTAACACCCCGTAACCGCAGCGGAAACGTAAACGGGATGCAACAGACACCTCTGATATCAACCACATTGTTTATAAAGAAAACTGAATGCATTAATATACTTCAAATTACATTATCTTGTATTTCATTACCGTCTAGGTGATACACACATCATACAATACGATACATAATTCTATTTATTATAATGTATCCTAACATTCAGCACGCAAATCTTACACACATCAAGCACTTAGCACGTAAGCAATTACTTCATCTTAGTTGTACCTGAAAAGCATGTGAGAAAACGGGTCAACTACGAATAGTTGGTGAGTTTCACTAATTTAAGTAATCGATGACAAATCATTATAGTAATCATATCTTAGCGATGTAATTATGCTGAGCCCACAAGTGAAACCTCTGTTAACCCAGAGACACATCCAATAACCTCTGGGGACACTGTTAACCCAGAACCACATTTAATAACCTCTGGGGACACTGTTAACCCAGAAACACATCTAATAACCTCTGGGGACACTGTTAACCCAGAAACACATTTAATACCCTCTGGGGACACTGTTAACCCAGAAACCCATTTAATAACCTCTGGGGACACTGTTAACCCAGAACACTGTTTCGGGCCTTACAATGTTAGCAACTCAGACAATTACCATCTTAATACATTACCGTACGATTCCCGTACAATAAACATTATATAAATACATTCATTTCCATGCGATCAGCATGTACTTAACATTTTGATAGAAACATGATTTCCGCCCCGGGAAAATATTTAAACAGTTCAGTAAAAAGGGGCTCGTGAAACTCACCTTAGCACATGCAAGCAGGTAACAACAATCATTATCAGTTAACACGTCCAATCTGTAATATGATCCCTACGATCATTACTATACACTCATTATTAATATAACTTTAATCGTATCAACCGGTACATCTGGGGACACTGTTAACCCAGTCCTGTACTCATTCCGGGGGCAATGTTAACCCAGAAACACTTTTCCGGACTCAGATTGTGATATCGTTTAGAGTTCCATGTTCACAATTGCTATTTGTCGTTTTTTCTCGTTTTGCGTGCCTAGCACGATTATCAGTTTTTATGTTTCAAAAATGAGTTTGGTCACACACGACCCGAAAATAGTGGTTGTCTGATAATTTAATTAAAAATGTGAAATTATAGCTCGGTTTAGACGTCCCGATTGGCCGCGGGACCCGTTTCCGTCTTTGGCGTACCGGAAACTGTTAAAATAGGTTAAAATTACTCAGATCATCCGAATTATTTTCGGATGATTTTTTTTTTTACTCGTTTAACTCATTTATATGAAAATAGTTCATTTTTAGGGTTTTTATACACCAGTCAGCTCGCTTAAGCGAACTTCACCGGTTTACGCGTTTTAACTTTAAAAGTTTGATAATTAGCACGATTAATTATCCATTTACTCTCGGATCTTAAAATTTTGCACAAATCACTTTTTAACAGTGGGGAATTTTATAAAAATATTTCCAGAATTAATTCTTATATTTAAAATTTATTTATCTATTTTTAAACACCATTTAAACACTAAATATGTCGTAAATACCAAACGATCTTAGAAAAATCCCAAATTTTTCCTGGATGTCCCTTGCCATCCACATAGTCCCCTGAAATTTTTCCAGAACTAAAATCTTTCTTTACATGCCCTTTTTACCAAAACCGAGCTAGAAATCCCTAGAACTCGTTTAACCGAAAAGCCTACTTAGACTTCTCCAACGGTCCTAAAATTTTGTGTGTGACTTATACATGATATGAAAAGCTTATCTGAAATTTTCCAGAATTTTTCATGATATTTAACTATTTTTCACCATTTTGGCCAAAACCGAGCATTAAATTCACCAAATATTCATCCTTTATCCAAAAATTACCAAAAATTCACAGAACTCTTATTTTCATGTGTATAACATCCCTGTAAAATTTCATGACCTAACTCTACACGTATCACAATCTGTCCAAATATCCCAAAACCGAACATAACCGAATATACCTTTCGTTTTCCGCCACTACAAGCTACAAACTCGGCTTTCCGCCTTATTTACCACTAAATACAGAACCTACAAACAACATACCACAACACCAAGCAAGTTACACTCACGATCAAGCCATTTCTTTCATGGTTTCGGTTATGATTCAAAAACAAAGATTTAACCGTAAAAATTCGTTTTTGGGCCGTCTAACTCCTTTCTTGGACCAAGATCCTTTGTATAACCCGTATACATCACTTGATCATGCAAGAATCGGTTTTCATCTTAGAAACCTCATTTTCTTGCAAACCAACTCAAGAAACGAAGATGAACACGTATATAACACGATTTTTACCTCGGTTTTCTTGCTCAATTTCCGGATTTTTGGATGTTAAAGTGGAAAGGATTGAAGGATGTTGAGAGAATTGATGAGAAAAAGAAAATAAGAATGGGAATGTGGACATGGAGTCCGATCGGCATAAGGGAGGGGTGGGGTGGGACCCACCTCTCCATTTTTAACCACATATTCGGATATCGGAGATCTGGATAATGTTTTGGATAATCTGGTTCAGTTCGTTTTACGGTTAAATGCTTAATTCGGCTTAAAACGAGGCTAAAACGGTCGTTTTTCGGCTTAAAAATGAAATTTATATAAAACCGATTTAAAAGCTTAAACCATGACATTTATTAACTTAAAACATCATAGTATTAATAATTGTGCATCTTTTTCGGCTTGATCGATTGTCTCTTGCTCGGTTTGGTATTAAAGGTTTCGTTTAACGTACCGACTTACCATTAAATCGAAATTCTTTTTCTGTGCCGTACTTTACTTATCCCGAAGCATTAATGCTTCGAAAAATCACTACATATCATATATCTCGTCTATAATTGAACCCTAGATTCGTTCGGGTTTCAATAACTATCGATCGATTGATCGCATATTCAATACGATGAATTATATATTCACGTACAATCAATACAGTGAATCATGTATTCTCGTATAATTACTCTGGTAACTCATGTACCCGACATTAAATATGACGTAATTATTATCTACCGGTTAGGGTATACCGGGTTTCGTCGGAATCGTTACAACTGAACACAAAATACTCTAACTTTCTGGATACTAAACCCTAAACAAGACACACATATATATAGATAAACCAACTTCGTAGGCTTGGGCTTGGGCCTGTAGGCGAAGTTGTTCTAACTTCGCCTATGGCGAAGTTAGAAATGGCGAAGTTGTTCTAGCTTCGCCACTTCATCTCCGCTGGTCAGAATTGCATAGCGACGGTCACAAAATGCACCAACAGACTCCCCTTTGACCGTTGCTCTCAATTCTAACAAACACAAAAGATCATCTGTTACAAAACATGCACCAACAGACTCCCTCTTAACTGATGATCTTCTGTTTTCTTCTTCTTGTAGGACTCGATTGCACTGTTATCTTCAAGCTTGAACTTCACATATACATGCAACACCCATCCTGTCTTCAACCAGCCGTGTCTGAAACTGTCTTGTAGCTTCACAAATCTACCAATCACCCGGCGTCTTCCATATAAGATCTCCCCTTCAGTGTAAGCTCCTCCGACTATATCGATCGAGATCTTTGACATGCATCCCCGTGCCTAATTGATCATCTCAACCAATCACGTGAAGTTCTTCTAACTTCACCAACACGTGAAGTTGTGCTCCCTTCACAACTTCACCAACACGTCGGAATTGTATAGTAAGATAAGGTTCAATCTTCAACTACTCAACATCAAGTGATCAATTTCATCACAAAACCACCCTGACAGAATCTAACACACATGACCATTAATTAATCCGAAGCATCTTCACTCACCAAGGATAACGATCAAGAACATAAACACTTTAATTCCCGATTAAATCCAACTTGTTCCAAAACTTTCACTTTAATAAATAAGCATCACGTTTCAGGATCCAATTCTCGAACGCCTTGAAAATAACATAAATAATATGCTCTGACCGCAATCCAGTAATGACGAAAACCCGAACAAAATTTGACTTTCTTCAGTTGGTCAACCTCGAACAACAACAATTTCTTTGCCCAAAAACACCCAAATATGTGTCAATATCCAGTTTCAATCAATATCACATTCACAACTTCAACTCCATATCCAGAGTTGACCCGTATTTGTTCACACATAAGACCAAGAGATACCAAGTTTCACTCGTTGCCGGAACAACTTCTTTGGTCTCACAATAATCGTGTACACCTGGCCATTCGGACGAAAATTCCAAACAATTTTTATTTTTTTAAAATTTTTTTTTTAACTTCGCCTAAAAGTCAACTTCGCCCCTCATTAACTTCGCCTGGCTATAACTTCGTCTGGCTATAACTTCGCCTGGCTTTAACTTCGCCACCTAGTAACTTCGCCAAAACCCTAAAATTTGGCGACAACTTCGCCTGAACCCAATAACTTCGCCTACGGCGGCTGTTCGGCCAAAAACACATCAGAAACGTGCCAGAAACACCAAAACGCAGATCTCGAACCATAGCATAAGAGCCTAAGGCTCTGATACAACTCGTAGGTTCCCAGCCGGATCTACACAGGAGTATCTCGTAACACGAGGGTGCGGAATCCCCACGTAATACGATACGAGCGTAAGATATATAATACGTTAAACCGAAACACAAACACATGTTACAATACTAATAAACACGATTGTATTGCAACACTTCAACACGTGATATCAAAGATCACTAACACACGTTCCGGAAAAAAACTTTTCAAACCAAAGCCGAAGTTAGGTTTATATAACCTCGACAACTTCGCCTAACATACTAGGCGAAGTTGTCATAACTTCGCTTGTGACCAAGTTCGCCTACATCACAGGCGAACTTGTGTAAAACCATATTCAAACCAAAACAAACAATCTAACACGATTACAGACACATACAAAACACAAGATACTGAACTACTGACATTATGCACCAACAATTATGATGACCGATATAAACCTAAGCTTGTGAATCGAAGTTTCATAATTGATTGCAATATGAACAAAAGGATCATAACTGCAAATCATTAATAAAAAAGCATCACCCTCTGAGCATGTATGTTAATAACATCAAAGTTTCATGTATGTTAATAACATCAAAGCTTAACTATAATAAAAAAGCATCACCCTCTGACCATCATCTGTAGTTTTGAAAGGAGCATAACACCTGCAGTTCAAATTTAATAAACATATAAGGCTGCTCATATTTTTTTTTTAATTTACTTACTATTTTGGAGATGATGTTGAACTCTTTAATTGTGAAATTGCTGAACTTTTGATGCATTTAGATGTATTTTTGTTGGTAAAAATATGATGATGTTACTATTTTTTATGCATGTTTATCATAGTTTTGGAGATGATGCATGTTTACCATAGTTTTGGTAAAAATATGCTGATGTTACTGAAACAGGTTTTGATTTTGTATTTATAATGGACGATAACCTATTTCTTGCGGTGAGAAGACACCATTTAGTTGTCGTTCATTTAGTTTGTCTAGTGGTAGCTCTTATAGCACATCGTAGACATCGCAGTGGAAATCGTGTTAGGGGAGAAGAGATGTTACATCGACAACGAGTACGTGACGAGATGTTGCATGAACTTGCAATAGGTGGAAAATGTCGACAAATAATTCGTATGAGTGAGAATGCATTTATGATATTATGTCAAAAGTTAGAAAGTGATGGTGGTCTCCGATCAACTCAACGTATGACTATTGAAGAACAAGTGGCAAGATTTTTTCATATAATTGGAAATGATTTTAGAAATCGTTTCGTCTCTTGGTTTTATTATCGATCTGGGTCAGCAACAAGCGTGCATTTTCATAGATTCTTAAACACAATTATATTATTAGAAGACCAGTATCTTATTCAACCTACCGGTGATACTGTGAAAAAAGAAATTCAAAAGAAAAGAAGATTTTATCCATTTTTTAAGGATTGTATATGAGCAATTGACGGAACACATATTCGTGTGAAAGTACCTAGTAAAGATGGTCCGAGATATCGAGGTCGGAAAGGATATCCAACTATCAATGTATTAGCTGCTTGCACATTCGATTTGAAGTTCACATATGTCTTAAGTGGCTGGGAAGGCACAGCGTCTGATTCAAGAGTCTTAAAAGATACACTTACTAGGGAAGATAAATTAAATACTCCAGATGGTAAATTTTATTTAGTGGATGGCGGTCTACCACTCAAAAGTTCACTCATAGCACCTTATAGAGGGGTTAGGTATCATATGAAGGAATACTCAAAATGCGCACCTCAGAATCCAAGAGAATTGTTTAACCTTCGAGATGCATCACTAAGAAACTCTATTGAACGGGCGTTTGGTGTTTTAAAGAGAAGATTTCGAATAATTAGAAGTACAACCGAGCCGTTCTACTCATGTGAAACACAATCACAAATACTTTTGGCTTGTTGCATTCTTCACAATTATCTACTTGAAGTTGATCACGATCGAGAACTTGAAGATGAAGTTGCACAAGAGGTGTTAAATGCCACACACGATGTAGAGGATCATGCTCCAAGAGCCATGGATGATAGAGGGGAACAAATAAGAGAGTCTATAGCAAATGAAATGTGGAGTCAATATTTGTCGCATCCAAACAATGAAATTAACATGTCTAATTAATTATAAGTTATTTTGGAGTTTTTGGAACTTGAAATTTGTATGGCTATATATTTGGCTTTTTCTTAATATTAGTATGGCTATATATTTGGTTTTTTCTTATTGTTAGTATGGCTATATATTTGGTTTTTTCTTATTGTTAGTATGGCTATATATTTGGTTTTTTCTCATATGTTTATGCAGAAATTAGCCATGAGCAAAAAAGATGGAACGTCCACAAGATTTCATTGGACCACTCCAATGGACACTGCATTTTTGCAGGCAATGATTACGGAGAAAGACAACGGCCCCAAGCTTATACCAACATGGTGGAGGAACTAAGCAAAGCTTTTGGAATGGACCTCACAAAAGACCATCTAAAGAATAGACTAAATACACTCAAAGAGTATTTTTCTAAGTTCTATGATGTTCTTAAAGGGAATTCAATGAGCGGTTTTTCATGGGATCTGAACACCAAATTACTTGGTGCAGAGGAAGAAGTCTGGGAAAAATTGATCAAGGTAGACCTTACATATAGTTGGACATTAAATTTTTTTATTATCCTTTTTCTGTAATTTTTACAATTTTGTAAACAGGAGTCCCGGAGCTGCAAAATGGAGGGATAAACCAAGTCTTCATTACCACGAGATGCTAGAGTTGTTCGCCAAAGATAGAGCTACAGGTGCTAGAGCAGAAACTACAAAAGAGAGAAACAAGAGACCAAAAGATACACCGGCAACAATTGATGAGATTGATCAAATGTTGGAAACCAACGATATTACCTTGGAGAATTTCACTAGTGCAGACGATATTCATGTTGTATCAGAGACACCTGATTCGCAAGCCAAGTATCCAAATTTTTCGAAGAGTAAGAAAGAAAGCTTGAGAAGGATGATGAACTTACAACAACACTTATGAGTTCAATTAACAGTGTTGCTGATGCTATTGGTAAAAGCACAAAGGTATTAAATCAAATTTTAATATTACTTTTTTTTCTAAAATTTATATATTTATTGATGCTATTTATATATTAACAGTGCAGCTATTTATATATGTTGCTAATGCTATTTATATATTAACAGTGCAGCTTGTATTTGTGACCAAAAGTGTATTTTGAAAAAAATATATTTATCTTCACCGCAGCTTGTAGTTTGACCGAAAGTGTTTGGTTTAATTATTAAATGGGTTGTGCTCCTAGTAGGCTATAAATTGACCAAGATATGGATAGTAAAAAGTTGTTTTTGCAGAGATTAGAAAGTAGGGTCACAAGAGAAGCACAAGTATTATTCTATTACATGGGCCCAAAAGCCATACTGCCAGATCAACCATTCCTTGCATGGATATGTATAATAATTATAACCATTCCTAGAACTCTATATTTATGCAGAACTGTATATTTATGCAGTGGTATACTGCCAAATCCAGAACTGTATATTTATGCAGGTTAACATGGGAGACTCCACAATAATATCACTGTGGTGAATTAAACAATTAAACCTTGCAGTAACTAAAACGACCATGATTTCGTTACCTAATGCATATTGTTTGTTACTATTTTAGGATCTATGCAAGGTAATGGAAGGTTCTCGTGCACGCGTTAACTCAGAGGAGGAAATCTACAAAGAGTTGGAGATTATGGGCATAGTGTCAGAGGAGGAAATCTTCGATGCGTATCTTTTTTTTGGTGAGCGTCCTGAAAAAGCACGGGCTCTTTTAGGTTGTCCTCTTAACAAGCGGGTGAATATATTACGTAGAATGATGGGAGCATGAGAATGAGATTTGAAACTTTTGATTAAACATGTTTTTTTTGGTAACCGAGTTGAACTTTTTTGGAACTAGTTGGTTGCATTTCTTGTTAAAAGTAGTTGGTTATTTTATGGAGACATTGCTTATTAAAATGTGTGTTTGTTTTTGGATACGATTGCTTATTAAGGATGAGGGGCAAAATTGTAAAAGTGTTATTTTCCTTTTCTTTCCAACTTAAAAACATAGTTATCCTTTCCTTTCTTCTAATTTCCTTCCAACTCAAGAACACACCCAATTAAAAAAAATTTCTTCCATTCCCTTCCCTTTCTTATCATTCCCTCTCCTTTTCTTTTCTTTCCTTGGTTAAAAAACTCAAGAACAGAGCGTTAGTCTTTAGGTAATAAGTAGTTACTTGTATTATATCCTTCATTTGATTGATAATTGATTTAGGATTAATCATTATAAGTTTTAACAATGTCAAATTGAATTCGAAAGTATGAATCTGGTAATTCATAAAGACAAAAAAAAACGAGATGCTTTAACAGAATCAATAAAAGGATCACTACTAAAATTTGTAACACCTACAAACGTTAATGAACCAACATTCGAAAGTACGGTGTTGCAAGAAAGATTGAATGGTTTAGCTATTTTGTAAATTGAGAAAGATTTTTTTGAAGAACTTGATTATGAATATTTAGTTAAACAATTTGAATAAAGTAAAGCAAGAAAAGTAAGTTTGGCGTAAGTTTATTTGTACACAAAATTAATAATAATAATAATAATAATAACAATAATAATAATAATAATAAAACCAAAAAAAAATTAACTCCGCCAGCTATATGCTTTTTAGTTTATTATTGCCGGCACCAAGTCCGGGTGAAGGAGGAGGGCTTATATCAAATCATTTTGAAAAAGGCCTCAACAATTTAGTAAGTGATGTGCGAAAATATATATATAAATAAAACACAAGTCACAACTAAGCATTAAAAACCAAACAATCTATCCTAGTTCACACAAACGGCAAGTGTACCGATCGCGTATAGCACAGATAAGGAAAGTCCGGACATCGAACTCGAAGACACGTGAAAACGTTTTTAATTACTAAACTCTAACTAAGACTCACCAAAATAATATTTAAATGATTTTTAATATTTAAAATTGATTAAACTACTTAACTTAATTAAACGAAAACTTTTAACAAAACTCTTTTAGAAAACTTTAGTTTAAATTCAATGAATATAGACGTCTACCTATGAATGAATCATGTTGACAGAAATAACAAGAC
The DNA here is from genome assembly GCF_021521415.1 of Bidens hawaiensis. NCBI lineage: Eukaryota > Viridiplantae > Streptophyta > Magnoliopsida > Asterales > Asteraceae > Bidens > Bidens hawaiensis. The sequence continues at coordinate 486,414 of NW_027491956.1, forward strand.
AATGGATTGAAAATATTCACGACACCGATTATAAAAGATGACACAACTAAAACTTGTTTGAGAAAGTCAAATTACCTCTCAGTCTCTCTAACAAACTCTAACTTGTATTAGTTGATTTTAAAGAATAAACCGGAAAAACAATTATTAACGTGTTCAAATATCGACTCTCCTCTCGGTCTCATCGACACACTATCCTAATGGAAACGAATACTACGCAACCAAGGATAGAGGAACAATTTAACTTAACCCAAATTAAACCAACTAATTGCACATAAATACTCAAACTTGACAAGACAAAAACCCGCTCTCGCGCGGTCTTAATTCTAACAAGTAAAAGCAACGAGACAATATTACTTCTTATCACCTCTCGGTCTCAAAGAAGGTGTATTTTAACTGATTTTAGATGATTATATTACCCACTTATCCCTACGGTTGTACACCCCGCAAATAAACCCAAAACACCAAGTAAAGAGTCTAACAAGCAATCTATTAATCAAAACCAATTCAATTAACTAATGCAAGAGGATTATAAGTAATCAAACATAAAACACAGCCATCACACACAATCTAATTTATGTTTTAGTTAAACTTTACATCAATAATTTAAGTCTTGAACATTAACAATCCATTAAACAAGTCAAAACCACTCAACAATCATCTATCCTAGGTAGAACAAACAAGTTTAGCCTAACATTGATTTTGGACAGCCATGCATACTTAAGAAAAACATCATAAACATCATCATAAACATAATCAAACTCATTCAAGATCCAAACAATATCAATCACAAGACAAACTATCAATCAATTGCAAAACAATTCAAAGCAAAAGACTAAATCAACAAAGTTAGGGTTCTTGAAAAATAAATAAAGTTTATGAGTGTTTTACTATCAAGTATGGCTGAGATCTATGATGAATAAGGTCCCTAGCAGCTGCCCCGATGTTCCTCTTTCTTTTCCAGCCGCCAACAGCCTCAGCCGCCGCCTCTTTCTTCTTTTCTTTCTTCTTTTTCCGGCCGGCTGACTTCCGATCGCAAGGCTAGGGTTTTAGGGTTCTTTCTTTTATTTTCAGGATTCTTAGCTGAATAATGGCTGGAAACTTGATTAATTAACTTAATATAATATTATATACGGCTTTTAAGATGTAGGCTTGGGTCGGGCCTTGATTTATAAGTTTGAAAGTTGCACAATTAAGCCCCTAAACTCTTCAATTTAACTCTTTTTTCCACCAAACTTCACAACCTACAAGTAAACAATTATATTTGTAATATTAAGCATAAACAAACCATAAAACTTAATAATTATACTAAAAACAATTAAAACATGATAAAAATGATACGGAAAGTAAGTGTGTTTCACTACACATTAAACATCCCCACACTTAAACCTTTTTCGTCCCTGAAAAAGTCTAATGCAGTTGGATCAGAATCGGAAAATCAAAGTTAAATCAAACATATAGGTTATATTTTAAAGCTCAGAAAAACGCAAAAACCGCGATCATCGATATTGTTGTCCACCTAAACCCATGCCTTAATCTTTACCGGGACAAATAAGATCCGACAATAATATTACTTAGTGGTTTACACAATTAAGACCTGCTTATTTTCAGCTTTTACCGGACCAGACCACCCCAACTTGACTTAAACCTCAAAGTTAGCAGATTTAAAACTTTGTTGCTCAATATTTATGAATAGTTAAGACGATCAAGGGTATTGTTTATCCACCTAAGCTTAAGCATCAAAGTCTACCAAGCAGCCATTAGATACGATTAAGGTTCAATTATTTATAGCCAGTGCTCCCCACAACATGACATACCCCCGTTATCAAGCAATACCCCAAATCCTTCACCATAGGTGAGTATGCAAAATTTTATCTGTAGGGCTTATATGTAGCGTGTCCCTTGTGGTCCGTTTCTTAATGGTAATGAGACGCGAGCAAGGGGACCCCACATGACTAACAACGTGGATGATCAAGTCTGTAGTGTATTTGTACTTTCGTACTTTTTGTGATCATGTTTATAGACTTATAAGGGTTTGCTCTTTGGCTTTATTTTAAATATACACATCCCCACTTAGAAATTGTGAATACCCAGCTAAATAGATTGCATACAGACCCATGGTCTCTGGACCCGAAGCATCCCATCAATACAGGATTTAAGGTTATAAAACCATACGCCGATGAGGTGTAAAACACTAAACTAGCATTTTAAGATTTATATCACAGGCTACACGGCATACTCTAACGTTAAACCTACCCAAGCATCATATGATAACGTATTCAGATTTTTAACACTCATGATACTAAAAAAAAATTTTCTACAACTAAGTAAAATAAATTCTCATCTCCACACTTAGAACGAAATCGTCCTCGATGAGAACAAGGAAAAGAAATAAAATAAAAATAAAACGTAAAGCATAAAATTAAAAACTTGAAGCAAAAAGTAAAACTTAAAATAGCAGAAAATAAAATAAAGAACGGGTTACTCCCCTGGTTTAGATGCAGCTTCTTCATCAGCTGTGTATGAATCGAACGACCGTATAGCATTTCATTCGCGGCCACAACCTCGGGTGAACCAGTTCCAAAACGTCATCAGAGCTACCATGCGCATAATAATACCTGTAAAAACTCAAACTCGCTCGCATGTAGCGGCGTACGAAACAGAAAACAAAAACATAAGAAATAAACATATTTTTGTGATTTTGAATTTTTTTTAATTTTTTTGATTTTTATTAAATATTTAATTTTTTTTTATTTTCTATTTTTAAATAACAAAAATAAAAAAAACAAAACTCTAAATCTCGGGCTGCCTCCAGAGAGTGCTTAGTTTAACGGGTCCTCAGCCTGACTCCAAATCTCAATTTCCATCAGGTGGCTTCTCCTTTATCCGTTTCCCACTCGACCCGTTTCGTTTTATTTGTCTACTAGTAGTTGGGAAAAACTTACCAGAAAAATTTAAAGAGATTTTGAAAATCTGAAACGGGTCGGACCACCAAGACTTATACTTACCCGGACCAAACTTTATACGAGTCGTGTAATGAAGGAGGATGTCATATTTGCTGTGTGTCAACTTTTTATGTTGTTTCGTATGTCGTATCCTCACTTTCAAGTTCGTTTGATCCAAGTATACATGTTCCCTCTTCTGTGATGTCTCCCTGAAAATTAATCTTCCTATTCCTTCAAAGTCACCTCCCGGGTCAAATTGCGTATCAACAACTTCCATAGAGGTATCCTCCACAAGCTCTTCATGACAACCCTCGATATCCAAGATAACCACATTCTCCTTCTTGACCTCCGTCAAAGTGGATGCAATGATAGCCGGCAGCTTCCTCTCTTCATCTAAAAACGCATACTCAAGGCGGGCAGGCGAATCCTTAATCTCAAAGGGAGAAGGAGGAATCTCGACCGAAGGTCGGTCCATCGGATCGTCTCGTACGATCTTAGCAGACACGCCAGATTCAGGGGTATGCGACTCGATGTCGTCATTTAAGGACTGATTGGTTACGGCAACCATTTCAATCTCCGGAATCTCCCTATCGAGAATCTGGGTGTCGGAGGCAGATCCTCCACAAATTTCGCTGAGAAACTCCCCGACATGCTCCATGATGGTATCAATAAAGTATAAGGAGTCATCAGCAGACTTAGGGTGTTTCAGTGACTGTCGAACGTCAAATGTGACGTTCTGATCCCCAACTCTTAAGATTAATTTACCCTCGCAGACATCGATCAACGCCTGTGCAGTGGCAAGGAATGGTCGGCCCAAGATAAGTGGGACACTATCATCATCGTTCATGTCCAGGATGACAAAGTCCACCGGGAAGATGAACTTGTTGACACGAACAAGCATGTTCTCGACCACCCCTCGAGGGTACTTCACAGAACGATCAGCAAGCTGGATACTCATACGGGTAGGCCTCGGTTCGCCTAGACCCAACTTGCGATACACGGAATACGGCATGAGATTAATACTGGCACCAAGATCTGCCAGCGCATGGACGACCATATTATCACTCAAGATGCAGGGAATTGTGAAACTCCCAGGATCGGACATCGTTTCTGGTAACTTTCTCTGCAAGACTGCAGAGCAACCAGAACTCAGGGGAATGGAGGAGACTTCGGCTAGCTTCTCTTTGTTCGAAAGAATATCCTTAAGGAACTTTGCATATTTGGGCATTTGCGTGAGTGCCTCAAGGAATGGGACATTAAGATGAAATTGCTTCAGAAGATCAAGAAATTTGGAGTTCTGCTCCTCGTCTCTATCCCTACGGACTCTCCCGGGATATGGGAGTCTAGGTTTGTAGACTCTCGGTGGTGTGCTGGGTAATGGTTGGTTCTCGGCCTGTGCTGTACTTCCTGGGCTGTGCTTCTGATGCACCCTGGCGGGTGGAGACTCCAACTGAATATCCTCGTCTACCTGTTCCTCTACATCTACCGTAGGTTCGTTAACGACTCCTCTCGTCGCCTCTTGAATCACGGGCTCGCTACGTGCCCCCGCACCGCTCTATGTCTTCACAGCCTTCGCAAACGCCTTCGGATTTTTTTCAGTGTTACTTGGAAGTGTACCTGGCGACCTCTCATTTAGACGACTTGCTATCTCTCCCATCTGACGCCCAAGATTTTGAATTGACGCTCCTTGATTTCTCATGAATGACTCGTGCTCCCGGAATTTCTCTTGAGTTTCTTTGTGATGGGAGTCCTCTCGAGTCATATACTGCGACAACATTTGTGTCTGCTGTGCCATCATCTCCTCTAACGTGGGCTTCTTCTCCCCACTACTCGTTCCCTCACCGGAATCCTGGAATAGGCTCTGACGTTGCTGGAAGCCGGACTGATTTCCGTTCCTCCAGTTGGAATTTTGGTTACCTCTCCACCCCGAATTATGAGAATTGAAAGAATGTTGATTTCGGTTTGGATTATTAACGAAGTCGACTGCCTCCTCCTGGAAACCTACCAGGCACTGAACAGTATCATGTCCCCCTCTACAGATCTTGCATAACTTACTTTTCACCTGCAAGTCCTTCACGATCTTTGCTAACACTTCAACTTGTGCCGCAAGTGCGGTGCTCGTGTCAACCGAATGCATGTCGCGTGATAGGGAATCAACGGTTTTGGTACTCTTAACTGGTGGTCGCTGGTATCCACTCATGGCTAAACCGTTAAACAAGGCAATGCACTCATCCGTATCTTTCGTTGTCAGTAGGTTACCTCCTGCAGCTGTGTCGAGCATACTCTGAGTTGCGTACGTCACTCCGTTGTAGAACTTCTCAACAACTGCCCAGTCTTGTAGGCCGTGGTTCGGACATAACGCAAGTAGATTTTTGAACCTTTCCCACGCCTCGTAGAAGCTCTCGGTGTCCTCCATCTGGAAAGAATGAATTTGGTTACGCAAACGAGCGGCCTTAGCCGGAGGATCGTATTTTTCAAGAAATTGGGTCTGCATGGCAGCCCAAGTAGCAATGGATCCCTGTGGGAGCGACTCAAGCCACATACTCGCATGATCAACGAGTGAGAACGGAAAGATTCGGAGTTTGATGGCGTCTTCGGATACGCCGGCAAGATGAAACATGTCGCCAATTCGTGTGATGCGAGTGATATGAGCATGTGGGTTCTCATGGAGTAACCCGTGAAATTGAGCAGAATGAGCAATCGTGTTCAGAACATTAGATGGAATCTGCCAAGTCGTTTGAACTCCCATAGCTGATGGAGCAATGCTGGATCTCGCTCCAGCATCGACCGGACAAGCCCGGTCTGCAACTTTCCTCCTCGATGGTGGATTCGCGTCGCCCATAATCCTATCTCTAATGACGGGTTCAGAAAAAGTAGGAGAAGAGAATGTATTACCGACGGACGTAGATGAACTGGAAGACGGGTTTATACGACGTCTCCCACGAAGCTCTCTCTCTGGTTTGGAAAATCCTTCGGTTTTTGGTGGTCCTAGAGATTGGGTACGTCGCATACAACCATTAAACTAAACAAAATAAACTAAAATTAGCTAAATTATTTTAAACTAACAAACAAAACAAATAAGAAAAACAAGTAGTCAACAAGGTAAGTCCTAACTCGAGTCGTTCTATACGCCTCTAACCGTGTCCCCGGCAACGGCGCCAAAAACTTGATGTGCAAAAATATATATATATATAAATAAAACACAAGTCACAACTAAGCTTTAAAAACCAAACAATCTATCCTAGTTCACACAAACGGCAAGTGTACCGATCGCGTATAGCACAGATAAGGAAAGTCCGGACATCGAACTCGAAGACACGTGAAAACGTTTTTAATTACTAAACTCTAACTAAGACTCACCAAAATAATATTTAAATGATTTTTAATATTTAAAATTGATTAAACTACTTAACTTAATTAAACGAAAACTTTTAACAAAACTCTTTTAGAAAACTTTAGTTTAAATTCAATGAATATAGACGTCTACCTAGGAATGAATCATGTTGACAGAAATAACAAGACAATGGATTGAAAATATTCACGACACCGATTATAAAAGATGACACAACTAAAACTTGTTTAAGAAAGTCAAATTACCTCTCAGTCTCTCTAACAAACTCTAACTTGTATTAGTTGATTTTAAAGAATAAACCGGAAAAACAATTATTAACGTGTTCAAATATCGACTCTCCTCTCGGTCTCATCGACACACTATCCTAATGGAAACGAATACTACGCAACCAAGGATATAGGAACAATTTAACTTAACCCAAATTAAACCAACTAATTGCACATAAACACTCAAACTTGACAAGACAAAAACCCGCTCTCGCGCGGTCTTAATTCTAACAAGTAAAAGCAAGTAAAATCGTGCACAGCTCAAGAAAGAGACAATATTACTTCTTATCACCTCTCGGTCTCAAAGAAGGTGTATTTTAACTGATTTTAGATGATTATATTACCCACTTATCCCTACGGTTGTACACCCCGCAAATAAACCCAAAACACCAAGTAAAGAGTCTAACAAGCAATCAATTAATCTAGCCAATTCAATTAACTAATGCAATAGGATTATAAGTAATCAAACATAAAACACAGCCATCACACACTATCTAATTTATGGTTTAGTTAAACTTTACATCAATAATTTAAGTCTTGAACATTAACAATCCATTAAACAAGTCAAAACCACTCAACAATCATCTATTCTAGGTAGAACAAACAAGTTTAGCCTAACATTGATTTTGGACAGCCATGCATACTTAAGAAAAACATCATAAACATCATCATAAACATAATCAAACTCATTCAAGATCGAAACAATATCAATCACAAGACAAACTATCAATCAATTGCAAAACAATTCAAAGCAAAAGACTAAATCAACAAAGTTAGGGTTCTTGAAAAATAAATAAAGTTTATGAGTGTTTTACTATCAAGTATGGCTGAGATCTATGATGAATAAGGTCCCTAGCAGCTGCCCCGATGTTCCTCTTTCTTTTCCAGCCGCCAACAGCCTCAGCCGCCGCCTCTTTCTTCTTTTCATTCTTCTTTTTCCAGCCGGCTGACTTCCGATCGCAAGGCTAGGGATTTAGGGTTCTTTCTTTTATTTTCAGGATTCTTAGCTGAATAATGGCTGGAAACTTGATTAATTAACTTAATATAATATTATATAAGGCTTTTAAGATGTGGGCTTGGGTCGGGCCTTGATTTATAAGTTTGAAAGTTGCACAATTAAGCCCCTAAATTCTTCAATTTAACTCTTTTTTCCACCAAACTTCACAACCTACAAGTAAACAATTATATTTGTAATATTAAGCATAAACAAACCATAAAACTTAATAATTATACTAAAAACAATTAAAACATGATAAAAATGATACGGAAAGTAAGTGTGTTTCACTACACATCAGTAAGTTTTAAGTCTCCAAAACCGTTGAGCCGGCCCTGATATCATCGGTGTTTTACGTGTGACGCCGCTTTAAAAACGTTTATGAATGTTCCTAGGGTTGAGGGTTTGATCCAAGAAATTTTTGACAATTTGAATATGTATGATATCGATCAAAGTTTGCTAGTAAATTCTTTGGCTTCTTTCAACAAGTCTCTCAAAGAAATTTATTATCATTATTTGAAAGGTTATGGGCCTACCGCAAAAGTTAATATCTTGCGTGAAACGTGTACGAGTAGGCTGGCTAAGGACACTAATTTTACTATCTTAAAAGTTGTTCGTGATTCAACGGCCAAGCGACAAAGGGGTGAGACCCCATTAAGCGAACTCGACCGTTATAATGCAACAAACTATGTTAGCATGATGACGGCCGATGAATATCGCAACTTTGATCTTTTGGCTTGGTGGAAAGGAAAGGAAAGGAAAGCGAATTTCCAATTCTTTCTGCTATGGCCGGTGATTTACCAACCGTCCAACCTTCCACGCTAGCATTGGAATTTGTTTTTTCTCTTAGTGGCAGGGTATTATCGATGCGAAGAACAAAAGTCGCTCCAGAATCGTTAGAGATGTGCATTTGTCTAAATGATCATTCGGATGTGGTGGATTGTATACGAGACAAAGCAAACTTCAAAGATGAAATACCGCTTGAACGACCGATTCACGATCAAGAGGTGGAGGAAGGACTATCTTCTTGCCTATCCGATGAAGAAAACGACGATGAAGACGAAGGCGAATGAAGACTTGAAGACAATTGAAGATTTGTTGACGATAATAAACAGTTGAAGACGATCGAATGAACATTGTTTAGGTTGAAATGTTTAGTCAAGTATTTTACTTAGTCAGAATGAACATTTGTTTGAGTTGTAACTCCATTCCTAGATCGATAATAAAAAAATGATTTTTATGTTTATTCTAGTGTTACTATATTCTACACTTAAATTTGATCGATGCACACAACATTTAAACTTAAACTAGTATTTTGATCCCCCCGCGTTGCGGGGAGGGGACATATCAACCTGAGAACAAACTTTGTTAATTACAACTTCATGAAAAAAAAAATCACTTTACATAGTTGCCACATAACTACCTCCTGATTTTAGTGAGATCTAATTAGGGCGACTTACTGCACACAACATTAACTAACATAACCATTAACTAAACACAAACTAATTCATATCCAAAAGCAAATGTAAGCAACTGAATGTTCTCGGCATTAACAAATTGAATAAAAAAACACCACTCTACCTAGTTTCGACCCATTGCCCACGTTGAAATATACCCTATACGATCCGTAAAATGAATTGTGGTCAAAACAGGTTGTGTTGAAAAAAATCAACTTGACTCGTGTAAAAACGGGTGAAAAATTAAAACAACTTGTTTTATATTAAGTCAAAACAACATATATGGTGCGATTTTTTTTTGTTACAATTATTTGTTTAGTTTGCGGATAACGTTGAATAATCACTATTGATTTGGTTGTTACACAAAGCTGCCGAGAGAATAAGCTATTAAAATTTTGACACCAATTGTAGTATTGGTATTTTCAAATACTGAAATTGCTCAAATCAAACCGTGGTTGTTTAGATCAAGTAATTGCATTTTTAATATTATGAAAATAATTTCTATTTAATTCTTTGGGTCTATAAAGAAAGTAAAAGACAAATCATAGCGGACTGTAAATTCAAAACACATTATAGCAGTCCACATATATATGAGACAACTGCAACCCCTTAGGATATGTAGTGTAAATTCAGTCAGGGATTGCAGCTACCACTATTGTATTTAAGGCAAACTACACAAAAAAGTAGAATTTACATGTACCTTTTTTAATCACGCGAATGATGACAAACCGAACCACATCGACCTAAACACATGAACATAAAACAATAAGTTAGTCGTAATAGGCTTAGATCAGGGTATCATCATAGCCTGCTAAAAATTAGAATAAAAAATATAGGCTCAGATTAATTCATCATCATAGCCTTTATCATCTAAATGAGAGAATTACAGGGCCGCCACCGCCACCACCATAAACGGCCAGAAAGTCGCGGCAACGACAGTGGAAACCCACTTTCTGTATTTTTTTTCCTCTGTACAAATATATAAGTCAACATGACACCACCAAACCACTGCCACCTAGGGTTGCAAAATTGAACCCAGCAACAGTAGGGTAATATGAAGTGTAACACTGGCAACGAATCCTCCGACACTTAACCAATCGAGGCTTAGTCCATCCGACAGCTGCAACGTCGGTTACCACACCAAAAATAGAGTCATCAAAGCCATATCATAAACCGACAGTTAAATGAACCGCAAATGTTTCGCAATCTAAGCCAACTCTTAATCGAGTTTCAGTCTGCTCGACAACTACAACTAATGTCATATGAATCATTAAACTCTTAAAATTGAACAGGACCGAATCGTAAATGTATCGTAATTAAACCGAAGACAACAATGTCTTACTTGACCAATCGAGGCCCGGTCCGTTCGACAGGTGCAACGTATGTTGCCAGGCCAAAAATCGAAGGCGTCTTCATAACCACAGACCATAGAAAACAATGTCATATTCATCAACCAACAATTAAATTGAATAGGAAATCATACTCAATCCAACCCAACAATGACTAACTATTAGGGGTGGCAACCTTGACCCAAATCATTCTAATTGGGTCAATTTGGGTTGTTTTAAAATTTAAATGGGTTGATTTGGGTCATATGTTAGCCCTGCTTGTGGTGCGCACATATGATGTATATATGTGTGAACCCTCGGGTGGGCAAAAGTGAAATTGCACTAATTTTGACGTTATTTTACTAATCTCGTGAAAATAACGTTAAAAGTGACGGACGGTTAATCAGGCATCATGTAATGGCGTTGATAGCCGAAAGACAAGGGTACATGCACCGATCAGCCGGTGTCCCGATGATTGAGTGCTATGTGCCTTATGTCCAAGGCTTGATGCAAAAATACTATCGAGCCGGGGGTCTCACCGAAAGCAGCCTCTCTATCCTTATAGGGTAGAGGTAAGGCTGTCTACATCTTACCCTCCTCAGACCCTACCATAGCTTTGCTATTGGTGGGATATACTGAGTACGATGATGATGATGATGATGGGTCATATGTTTTAATTAAATAAGTCAAAATGGGTCACTTGAAATTTCACATTCTTATTTTTGGGTCAAAATGGGTTGACAAATTTAATTACATGGATCGATGTGGGTTAGTGTCTTAGACTTTTAAGGAAAAGCGACATGTTTAGGTTGAAACGGGTTTTAGATTGGAACGATATCGCTTTAGGTTTCGGCTCGGATCAGCTTTCGTGCCGACACGAGTTTTAGCACTGGACGGGTTGGGTTTCGGTTTCTTTCGAGTTTTCGCACTAGACGGGTCGATTAAGGTTTTTGATTCATTTTCGTCGACATTTCGGTTTCGGTTAATTTGTCGGGTTTTTTTTTTTTTTTTTTTTTTTGATGAACGAGAATAAAGGCGAAAATATTTTAATTTTTTTACTTTTTTCGTTATTCGTTTATATTTTGAGTTATGATTTTTTATTTGTTTTTTTTTTGAATTTTTTTTGAGGGATTTTGATCTTAATAGAAACCATCAAAAACTATTCAAAAAAAACAATAAAAAAATCATAACTAAAAAAATAAAACAAAGACAAAAAATGTAAAAAAACTAAAACGTTTCGTCCGTTGTCCTCGTTAAAAAAATCGACAAATTAACCGAAACTGAAAAGTCGACAAAAACGAAACAAAAACATGTTGAAACAAGTTGTTAAGTGATGAAAGGAACTAAAAAATCGTTTAAACAAACTGTTACGCGCTGAAACGAACTGAAAAATCGCTTAAACGAGCTATTAGATGCTAAAACGAACTGAAAAATCGCTTAAACGAGCTGTTACGCGTTGAAACGAACTGAAAAATCGCTTAAACAGGCTGTTACGTTCTGAAACGAACTGAAAAATCGCTTAAACGAGCTGTTACGCGCTGAAACGAACTGAAAAATCGCATAAACGAGCTGTTACGCGCTGAAACGAACTGAAAATCGCTTAAACGAGCTGTTACGCGCTGAAACGAACTGAAAAATCGCTTAAACGAGCTGTTACGCGCTGAAACGAACTGAAAAATCGCTTAAACGAGCTGTTACGCGCTGAAACGAACTAAAAAATGCTTAAACGAGATGTTACGCGCTGAAACGAAGTGAAAAATCACTTAAACGGGTTTTGACCCAAACCCGTTTTGACCCGTTCCAACCTTGACCCGTTCTAACCCGAACCTGTTGACCCTAACCCGTTCCGACCCGAACCAAAACAACCCTTTTTTTAAGTGACACGTTTCGACCCTAACCCGTTTCGACCCAACCCAACCCATTTGCCACCTCTACTAACTATACATGATAATATGATATTGTTATGACCATGTCACCGATCGATAAATGTTCGTCGACAATGTACAAACAAAATAAGCCCAAGTTCCAACTCGTAATGCCCAAAGTTGGACGAAAATGCCCAAGTTACAACTCGTAATAGTTTAGACGACAATGTAAAATTATAAATGATATCTGCAAATGATATCAGCAAAGCGAATTATATTCGCGCAGAAATAATGCAATGAGCTAATAACTCACCTAAGCCATCAACTTGGACGACAGGCTCAGTCGCGCTGTCGGTCCACCTCTTGCTCATACCAACCCCCACCAGCGCCTCCTCGCAAATATTCTTGGCGGGGGATGGTTCAGCAGTTAACTTATTAACCCATGTGCCCGTTGGGTTCTTAAGAACATTCTCATCCGCGGGCGCAGAAGTGATCGCGTGCATGGTCATGCGGATGGGAATCACACCAGCCTTAATATAAAAAAAAATTTCAGACCAGTCATGAAGGCTTTTGAAGGAAACAGTGCAGCACTTAACCTTCTGACTGCGCGGTATGAATGAGAACCAAGAATCTTGGATTTTTGGCTTGTAAAAATATTGAAAGCGCCGAGGGGTGGGCTCCTCGCGCTGAGCTTTGCACATGAACTCAAAATGAGTCATGCGCACTAGTCCACAAGGATGGACTTGGGATATATGAATCCCATAAAACTGAGGAGCGCACCCATAAACCTTGTCATCGGGAGACGAAGGTTACAGTGAGTGAAAAAGTGAGAGTATAAAGAGATATAGCCGGTGGGCGGATCTGCCGCCGTTTGCCCAGCCGCCGGGAGCAGACAGCTGTACTCAGGGAGAAAACCCTGAGAGGCGACGAGATTGTCAAAGTCAGACTGTTTCAATTTGCAGGGAATCTCATCCCATCTCTTCACTGTTTTGTTCTTCCCCACCTCCTCCGACGAGGCCTCGGCAGCCCGTTTACCCTTGCCGGTCTTCTTCAAAGTGGACATAACTAACGATTTTACACGGCGTTTGCTGGGGGAAATTGTGGTGTCTGGGTTATCAGACATACAATTGTGAATCAAACAGCGGTTACTTTAAGCACGGAAATCTGGAAGCAAAAGACAAAGGCTCTTAATCGGAATGAAAATTGAAGGAGAAAGAGCTCTGAAATAACAATGAAGATGAAGAAAAACCACTCAAAAGGCTTGCTTTTATAGGCCCAGGAGAGAGAAAGAAACAGGTACTGATCAGAGTTACGCTCACGCGCCCCCACTCGCAGGTGCAGGCCAACATGAGCGCGACACGTGTTCCTGACACTGTATGAGGAGACATGAAAGGCCACTGTAGCACCTCGAGCACACGAAAAGTCTGACACATAACGACTCCATCTCTGACGCATGGCAGCACCAACCAACCACGTACATGGACGATTCATTTCAACCAAAAGGATAGAATTTCGCGCAACGCACATATGAGAAATAAAAAAGAAAAGACAAACCCTATTAAAAGAGCAAACTATTAAGTCTAATATCTATCTTACCTCGCTCGCGCGAGACAAGACACACATTAGACTAGGGGGCTTGAAGAGGTATGCACCCGCCTTAACATCGAGCGGGGCGGGTCAACCCACAAGATATAGACAAGAGGCTTGAAATCAGGATGTCATGAAGACACAAAGCCAAAACCTATGCGCGTGGCGCATATCACATATGCTCACATATATCACATATGCTCACGCGTATCACATATGCTCACGCATCATATATGCTCACGCATATCACATCTGCGCGTGGCGCATCTGCGCGTGGCGCATATCACATATGCTCGCGCATATCACATCTGCGCATGAAACATCTGCGCGTGAGAATAAAGAGAAGACCTCGCGCATCCCCAGGATAGGCGCATATCACACATGCACATAATCAACCACGTCCTTATCCAAATCAGGATAAGGACACCCATGATTGTGCTCATCAGACAACCTTCCAGAAGGTATCCTTTAAGGAATAAAGAATATGCTGATGTTGACAGCTGCCAATGAAGGGTGGACAACTCAGCAAAACCCATGTGCTACCACATGATTGCACATGGGTCAGGTGAAATACCTTGGTCAGAGAATAATCAATGAAAAAGCACCAGGTGTCCTAAGGACACGTGGCGCGAAACAATAGGAGGAGGCCAAAGAGGCCCTAATTGGGTCTGAGCCCAATCATTGGAAACCCTAACACTATAAATACCACACCACCTCCACAAGGAGAGGTAAGCAAGAAAATACATTCTAAGTCCTTACTCACTTTCAGATTATTATTATCTTCTCCTACAATATCTTATTCTCACACCGGAGGGTTACCCCAAAGAGGACCCCTCTGTCCCTTTCTGAGGGGTAAGTTCACGGTGCTGCTCGTTTTGTAGATGGAAGAATTCATACTCCGGAAAACCATCGGTGATATAGCACACTCATACCCGAGAAAAGTTGATCGTCTACTAGTAAGTCGATCCACGTTTCTTCAGTTCCCAGAATAAACAGTTGGCACCAACATAGAGTTTTAAAACCAAACCCGGCAGCAACAACCTCCACTGCACTATCTAACCGGTGACCGGTGTAAAACAAAGAGACAGAAATCGAAATCCACCTCCCTACCAGACCACCGCAACCACCACACTACCGCCACCAAGGGTTTCGAAATCGAACCCGGCAACAGCAGGCGATCACATAAATGATCAGTGGAAGCAAGAAAGAGGTAGAAATCACCGTTGATATGATCCTAGAAGAAAAAAAATATGTGAATCCTTTGTCTCTCTCTATAAAATGAAACCAAATTTGGTGACTATTGAGTTCCGATTCGAAACCCGGCAGCAACAACCTCGACCGTCGCATCACCACCACACAACCGTCACCTAGGGTTTCGAAATCGATCCCGGCAACAGCAAGTGACGATAATGATCAACGGTGGAGGAAAGAAACATGTGGAAATCGACGTCCGACAACCACCAATCTACCATCATCAAAGAGAAAGAGAGAGACAGTGCCAGTGGAATCTAGAGTAAAGAGAGAGAAAAAGAAACATGTGTATAGATGGATAATGTGGCAGGACAAATGTCAAAGAAACATATAACCAAGATGATGTAAGCGACGTACAAACAACCTAATTGCAAGTTACAGCTCGTAATGCCTGGAGTTAGACGAAAATGTAGTATTATAAATTAAAACATTACATAAAAATTAAAAATTAAACAAATAGCATTTAGACTTAAAATTAAACAACAAACAACTAAACAGCATTCAAACTTAAAATTAAACAACTTAAACTACTAAACAACATTAAAACTTAAAATTAAAAAACATAAACTACTAAACAACAATTAAAGCTTAACCACTCTCGGTTTACCAAACTCCGAACAGCTCCCACATAGCTACTTTACCAAAAGGCCTTCAATTTTCCCTTGCATACAGCGCACATGCTTCTTCAATAAGATGGGGTCGGTGTTCGGTCAAACTTTCCTCGAATCCCAATTCGGTTCTCCGTGCGTAATATACCTCTTGAAATCTTTCATAATTCTTCTTATACAATTCCACTTTGTCAGTATCCCTCGTACGTCCGGCTGTAAAACCCATCTCCTCATCAAATTTATCATTAACACGGTCCCAGAAATCAACACACGGTTCTTGTGCACCTCTACTTGCATTCTCATTCCTAACGTGTAGAAGAAACTTTGCGAAGAGATACTCCTCATCGTCGGTCCAAGTGATCATCTTACCAAATACAAGGTGGGAAGTAATTTGTTGGGGTTGGGGTGGTAAAAAAAATGGAATAGAACCGGTTCTATTTATAGTGTATATAACCGTTGAAATCGGTTCCAACTCTATCTAATTCAAATTTAAAACTATTAAAAAATGGTCCAGATAGTATTATTAACCGACGATTCAGCTAGAACTGGTTCCGATTAAATTTAGACACAAAAACATTACCATAATAAACCACCACTTTCATTAGCATAACGACAAACATTTTATTACACAACGATAAACATTATATTAAACATAAAAAGGTAAAATAACAAACACCATTAGTCGTCTTTCATGCTACTCTCTACGCGACTATGCCCATTAGGCTTTTGTTTGGCAAGTTGCGGATCTGGACGATTTTCCCGTTTTCCTTGAGTCTAAATGTTTTTTTCGGGCAAAACTTATTGGTATATTTATATATTCTCAAAGTGGAGTTCGAGACCGCTTTGATTAATTTCCCACATTATTTTCAATGAGCCATCTCCGTTGCGTCTATCATAACGCACAAGTCATAGTGTGTCCCCAGACCTCCGAAGTTCTTTTAGTTTCGATTACCATAACAACTTCATCATTGGACGCCATTGGATTGGTTTCCGGTTTGAGCGGATTTGCGTTTTAAATTGGTTAAATCAAACCTAAACCTAGCCTACCTATTTATAGTATGTGAGTGTATATTTATGGTCCATAACTGGTTCCCAACGTTCCAAAAACAGTAAAATATCCGTTTGAACCGGTTTCAACAGTCAAAAAGATATTTTAATCATTAAAATTAAAAATACCCAATTATACCCGGTTCCGTCATGTATCCATATCTTTTTGTCAGGTTGGGTTCGATTCCTGACAAAAACCGGTTCAAAAAAACCCGATCAGGAAATACCCGGTTCCTGCATGATTTCGGGTACAATAAAGACCCAGTTTGTGCACGTCTTCTTCCATCACTACAATCACAAAAACCCGTTATGGGGCACACAGGCGTGAAGTCTCGTATCTATATCTATATTATATAATAAATAAAAGTTTTATCTTATCACGTGTCATTTTCTTATGTATTCTTACTTTTTCGTTCTCGTCTCTCTCCCCTATTAATTATACATTAATTATGCATATTTTTTAAAGTTCTTTTTATATATTTTTTGTTTAATGATTTTTCTAATTGCTTTTACAAAACGTATTTTATTTAATTTTTTAAAATGTTAGGTTTGTTTATAAAACATTTTTTATTAACTGAACATTTTTATTATTTAAATTGTCAAATATAAATTACATCGTTTATATATATATATATATATATATATATATATATATATATATATATATATATATATAAGGAAATATTTATAGATAAATGAAACATTTTAGCTTCTAAAACCTACTTAGCGGATTCATTGTTAAAAGCATGTGTATCTTTAACTGAACCCGACCCACCTTCTTTTCTCTTGTAATAGTAGTCTCTTTCTTTCTATCCATATATTTCCGATTAGAACCTTATCGATTCTCTTTTATTGCACACATTCTTCGACCGATCAAAAATTCTTGCCTTCATGACTAGGTTCGTATTGTTCCAATTGTACCATTTATGTTCTCATAATACTATTTTACTTTAATTGTTATCATATTTTTCGTGTATCATCTAATGTTAAATCGAAAGAAGTATTTAGAGATTTATGATTTATTTTTAAGTTTCTGAATTGTAGCTGTAATTTAACTTCGTACTTATTTAATGTAATACTTAAGTGTAGTATCATTCTTTTATTTATAAAGTTATCACTTATACATAATTTAAGTTGTTTAACCCGTGTAGGACATTGTTCAACCTGTGTAGAGCATAGTACATAACCTAGTATACTGTATGATAAAGAATATAATGTGTTAGATACAATACTAGCTCGTAATACTTTTATCCCATATGCATCCATATCTATTTATTATTTGCGGGCCTACATATTTAGGTTCGGGTTTACTGGAACCCACTTACTGACGCATCTAGAACATAATTTCAGGGTAGCACAAAATTTTTTTTTTATCGCACATTAAGAAAAAAAATTACCCGTTTCGCGCGTAGATGGGCCTATTAACACATTTCGCTCACCCCGGGCCTAGTTTCGCGTTACGCACGTAGCGGCGTGGGGTTACCCGTTTTGCGTGTATAGGCGCACAGTTACCAATTTCGCGCTTACCGGGTTTCGGTAACGCTTTTCGAGCGTACCAACGCCCAGTAACGTGTTTCGCTCATACAAGCGCACAGTAACGTGTTTCGCGCGTCCCGTGCTTGGGCGCGTTACGCACATATCTATGCCCGGTTAACCATTTGGCACGTACAGGCGCTCGGTTACGCGTTTTGTGAGTATCGGCGCATGGTAACGCGTTTCATATGTGAGTACCGACGCATGGTAACGCGTTTCATATTTAAGTTGGACTTTTAAGTTTAATTAAAGGGTTGGCTTTTAATCATGTTGGCTTTTAATAAAACTTTGAAATGTGAAGTTTTAGGCTTTTAAATTTTTTTTACGGGTAACGTAATCCACAGGGGCGGACCCACTATAGAGGTACGGGGTTGGTCGTGTCATGTGAATTTTTTTAGTAAAAGGCTATAGATATAATTCTTTTTGTTTATTTAATTTAACTGATTTTTATATCTATAGCCTTTTACTTCTGTGATAGTTATTTATTTTAAACTCGGTAAAAAAATATTATGTAAACAAGAAACAATTTTATCTTGTAATCCGATTGAAAGTTTATGGTTTCGTCTATTGCCAACTTTATTTAGTTAAAAGTTTGCTACTACAAGTTGTATATATTTAATTTTGTGCATAAAATTATTGTAGAAACGGTTTATTGGCTATACATTCATACATAGAGTTTAATTATATATAAAATAATATATCAGGTTCATTTATATTTTATTGCATAAGTAAATCACTGTGTTTTTGTGCCCCGGTTTGGGGCCTTGTCGCCCCGGTGTGAGAAAAAATAATATTGAAATAAACAAGTGAACTTTCAAAATCCAACCCCTATGAAAAAAAATTTTGGGTTCGTCATTGGTAATCCATAAAACATTAAAAAATATATATGTATTTTCATTTCGCCGGAAAAGTTGAGGTGGTAAGTACCCCTCCCTATACACTATATTCGCCCCTGCCACGGAGTTTCAGAAAATTATTTGAGTGGCTTTATATAAAAAATTGAAAATTATTTGAGTGGCTTTATATAAAAAATTAGAGTTAAGCCATTTATAAAATTTAGAGTGAACCCATAGAAAATATATGAAGAGGGGTATGGAGGTTGAGTTCCAAACTCTAATAATATTTTTTTAATTATCGTCATATTTAGTTTGGAATAAGTTGTGTTGTTCACAGAGTTGCAGGTTTGCAAGCTCTTGTGTGTTTTTCAAACATATTATTTTCTTATGTTTTGTTTTTCTTTTGCTACCTTGGGTTATTCTTATTCCCTTTTATGTTGGTTTCCTTCGTATTTCTCAAATTGAAAACATGAAAAGACTCGCGAATAAGTTGTGTTGTTATATTGAAGAGGTAGGTCCCCGCAAAGCCCAGTTGGACCCGCAAGACACACATTGATGAAGTACGTCTGCGCAAAGACCAACTGGTTCCGCAGGACCCACCATGCTCAGAGAGATGAAGACCTTACACGCAGTAAGCCAGCTGTTCCCGCAGGAAAGCCTCCCTTGGTACAGTACCCTGCCTGTTCCCGCAGCTATGGGTACAAGCCAAGAAGGAAGGCTACCCGCACTAACAGTAAGGCTACACGCACAAGGCACTAACTCTTATACTTCAGCAATGTCACCTGAAGAAGGAATGAGCAAGGCGGGAATATTCCCGCCCAAAAGAGCTAGTCCGTACGCTTCTGGAAGATCTTTTGTACTATACCTGCCAAGGTATGGACAAAATAGACAAGATCTGACCAAAGCAGCCCATGAACCAATCACAGGGTGACAGCTCACCAACAATAGTACGAGGAGGAGCACGCTCCAGTACAAAATGTCACTGTCAGCCGCTGTCTACCCACCAACCCCCATCGTGGCACGTACATAGCCCGTAGTTGGTGGAAAAGGAATAGTATACAGCCGGCCATGTCACTATCAGCCGCTGCCTACTCACCAACTCCCATCGTGGCACGTACATAGCCTGTAGTTGGTGGAAAAGGAATATTATACAGCTGGTCGTACCTGCTTGGAAACCTACCTTCGGCTATAAATACTCCAACATCTTAGAACGGTATCATTATATTATATCATCTGATATTATCTTATCTTCTCTAGCTATTTCTCTTAATATACAGTTATATTCAGAGCAATCTAGTCTAATTCTCACGCCGGAGGGTGGTCACAAGGAGGAAACCCCCCCATTCTCAGTGACGAGCTCACGGTGTCTGTTTTGCAAGTCAAGAAGAATAACCATCTTTGCCGGACCTAACCCTCGTGGGAAACATCTACTTAACCCTAAGATTATCCGTAATCTGCTAGGGTCATTTAGTGTTTCTTCATTGGCGCCATCCGTGCATAAAAGCTAGAACTAATTCTTTCTCAATTTTTTCAAAACCTCTGGAAAGATGGTTAAGGTTACTCCGATGCCAAGGCCAACGAGTGACCAAGAAACTCCGGTAACCACAACCCCAGCTACTGGGGGGAACACCGGCGAGTACACAATTTATACGAACACTACCCCGGTTACCCAAGCCGAGGCAAGTGCAGTAAACAATCCGCCCCTGGGATTCATTGATACCCAGTTGGAGAAACAACAGACGAGGCTCCCCCGCCAAACACTTGATCAAGTTAAAACTTGGGCGGAAGTACGTCAAAAAGAATTCCAAGCTGAGTTGGATGAACGTTTACGTTCACTCCAACAGGCTAATGACGAATTCGGAAGCACTCGACAACAGCTCAACATGAGCAATGATTGCGAGTATTCGGATGATGAGTGGGAAGAATCTGACAGTGACGCAAACCCTCGTCATAAGACGAAAGGGAAGCGTAAGGAAGCAGACTTCCAGCCGAGAAGAAATTTTGGAGAAACCTTTAAGCCAAGGAACGCGGGGGGAAACCCACGTGACTTCTCCAAAACTTTCAGGCCAACTGTTGCAAATGCGGGAACGTCCAAGTTTGCAAGGGACATTGCGGAAGCAATCGCCCCGAAGAGTGCCAAACAGATGTCCAACATCGACACTTATGATGGCATATCCGACCCAGACAATCACTTGAACAGATTCATAGCGGGGGCAACCGTCAGCAACTGGACGGAACCCACGTGGTGTTATATGTTCCAGATGACGCTGGTCGGAGCGGCCAGGGCGTGGTTTGACCGTCTACCGGTCCACCACATCTATGATTGGGCGGACTTCCAGCACAAGTTCAGCCAGCACTTCAGTCAACAGAGAAAATATACTGAAGAGCAGTGGACGATCCTCAAATGCGTTAGAGAGGAGGATGAATCTTTGCTAGACTTCATCACTCGCTTCAACTCAAAGAAGCTGAGTCTGGGCACCATAAGTGAAGATCTCATTCGCGCCGATTTCATCCAGGGCGCCGAATACCCAGAGCTTATTCGCACATTGACGGGTAAAGATGGCATGCCATCCACATGGGATGCCATCATGACGGCAGCTAAACGCTTTGCCGAAACGGAGAAGCAACTGGGTAGGAATCTTTCCCAGAGTACAAACCTCTACACGCAAAGGACCAGAGAGAATAATGTCCGCACCGCCCGACAAAACAAGAAGAGGAAGCTTGGTATTTGGCAGTCAAGGGTAAACTTTGACACCTCATCCAGCTCTCGCCCTCTATTAGGCGGAAGGGATAACACGCACTCATCAAGCCGGAATCCTAGATGGACGCCACTCACCAAAAGCGTCACAGAGATATTTGCCACCGAGAAACTCCCATGGCCAAAAGCTCCAATGATCCGACAGCGCCATAACGCTGATCAGAGCAAATCCTGTGACTTCCACTGGACAAAGGGCCACACCACTGAGGAGTGTACATCTTTGAAGGATATTGTCGAAACATTCGTCAAAGATGGAAAACTTACACACCTTGTGGCATCAATCAAGAATGGGGGGAGAAATGATAATCGGTACAAAGGCAACGGACGAAAGCCAGTCGACATCAGCATCCACATTGTAACACCCCGACCAAAGGCGGATTATACATCGGGGCGCCACATATTGTTTCATTACTCGTGACACTATTGGGTGTCAATATTTAATAAATACATTCATTCGCGCACGCGCAATAGTAGACATAAGATAACATAAATCATCATAAATCAATATATTATAAATCATAATATTCGAACAGCAATAACTTGTCTTGATACATTTTAATCTAGGTCCAAAATAAAGAAAACTTCCTACGTGTCCTCGAGCTCCAAAATAGCTACGGCAAACCTGAACATGTGTTAAAATAAACGTCAAACACTTGCGTGTTGGTAAGAAATCAAGTTTAATACAATACATAGATAACAATAAAATCTGCGCGCAACATGTGTATGTCTGGTTTTCAACAAGGGTGTAATCCGATCGGGACCAACTCTAAGATTCATACTCATAGACTGCCAGTGCTCACAATTGAGCTCACAAACAAGAAAGACTGTGCAAGTGTAAACAAAAGAGAAAATCATAAACGATAGTTCTCCCGTGTTCATCTAATGGTACCATGAAAACTGCGGAATAGACCGACAAGACGGTTAATGATCCACACATACAAATAAACAGCCAAGTCTACGTCCTCAACACATGGGATACTGCGCGACTAAAGTTCATAAACAGTTTAAGACTCTAAGTTTGTATGAACACATGAACATCCCAAAACATTAAAAATAAAAAGGGATTAGGTACGAGATTACTCACTTGATAAACGATGCGGTGTAAGATAAAGCAAGAACCAACTTTAACAAGCACAAGTTAACCTATGAATAAGATTATTGTTTTAATGATTTGGTTTAAGTCTTGATTATTAGTTAGCATAATTAATAAGTAAATTAAACAAATTATTATATATAATATATATTACCGGAAAAGCAGGGTAGAACAGGGAGGAAGACGGAGGCAAAGAGAGGAGACGGCAGAGGACAAGGACGAGAGCAAGGAGAAGATTTAAATTAAGTGTTTGTGTGTGATGTGTTAGGAAAAATAATATTATTATTTATAGAGAAACCCTAGGGAACACAATCCCTAGAAAAGAGGAAAAGATCTCCAAAAAGTAAAAGATTCCAAAAGCAAAAGATATCAAAAGATATGGCAGCTGCAGGGGGCAAAGGAAAAGCTGACAGGGAACAGTAAACAGGCATGGGCGGGTCAGATAAAGGTACTGGTCAAGCATGGAAAAGCAGATCTCAAAAGATAATGTCAGTCACTTTTTCTGTCAACCAATGGGGTTGGTGCGCATGCTGTGCCAAAAGTGGCTTTTCAGACATAAGATAGGTCAGGTCAACAGCACAGAAGATAAGACAATACAAAAGTAAACGGCTGGATTAAATAGAAGAAAAGACTCAAGACATAGCGCGAGAAAGCTTGAGCGCGAAGGCAGACACAGAAGGTTAAGAGTGCGCGAGCGCGAAGGCAGACAGAACCAACCTTAACGCGTCGCGGGAAGAACTACATTTCTAAGCGCGCCGCGGGAAGAACTTCAATTCTAAGCGCGTCGCGGGAAGAACGGTATCCATAGCGCGTCGCGGGAAGAACGGTATCCATAGCGCGCCGCGGGAAGAACTAAAATCCTTAGCGCGCTGCGGGGACAGTTCGTCTCGCGTATCGCAGTAACAGGTGGTCTTCACGCAGGCTTCCTTGTAAGGAGTCTGGCGCGTGGAACTGCGCAGACAACCTTAGGCGGGAAGAAACAAAGGACAGGGGGGTTCAAGGCTTAAGGGCGGGACGGCGACAAGAGGGAAAAGAAGGCGGAAAGATAGAAGAAGAGGGACGGGACGGCGGAAAGAAAGAGAGAGAAAGAGGCGGGAAGGAAAATATATTATTATTATTAAAAGTAAAATATAAGTATAAATAAATATTAAATTACAAAAGAAAGAGATCGGATCAGAGAAACGGGTACCTGGGTCGGGTCGGATCGGGGCAGATGTCACAGTCTCCCCTACTTTAAGAAATTTCGTCCCGAAATTTATCTCGAAGTAGGTTGCGCAGAGAACAGGTGCGGGTACTTGATCTTCATCTGATCTTCCCTTTCCCATGTAAACTCGGCTCCGCGCTTGGACTCCCATCGAACTTTAACAATAGGGATACGACTGCGCTTGGTTTTCTTAACCTCGCGATCCATAATCTCAACAGGCTTCTCAACGAAATGTATGGATTCATCAACTTGAACTTCATCAAGTGGTATGTGAAGGTTCTCGTCAGCTAAACATTTCTTGAGATTGGATACATGGAACGTCGGATGCACATTACTGAGCGCGGGCGGCAGGTCAAGTCTGTAGGCAACTTTTCCCACACGCGCGAGAATCTTGAATGGACCAACATAACGAGGAGCAAGCTTACCTTTCTTCCCAAAGCGGACAACACCTTTCCAAGGCGACACTTTGAGGAGAACAAGATCACCAACTTGAAATTCGAGAGGCTTTCGCCTACGATCTGCGTAACTCTTCTGTCGGCTTCTGGCAGTCAGCAGATTATCACGGATCTTGGCGATTTTATCGGTTGTCTCTTGAACAAGTTCGGGTCCTGTGATTTGAGCTTCACCCACTTCGCTCCAACAAATCGGGGAGCGGCACTTACGACCGTAAAGTGCTTCAAATGGGGCCATACCGATACTGGAATGATAGCTGTTATTATAAGAGAACTCGATCAAAGGCAGGTGCGAATCCCAATTACCTCCAAAATCAAGAACACAAGATCGGAGCATATCCTCAAGAGTTTGAATAGTTCGCTCAGACTGACCGTCAGTCTGAGGATGATATGCCGTACTCATGTCCAAGCGAGTTCCTAGCGCAGATTGGAGAGATTTCCAAAAGCGAGATATAAAACGGCCATCGCGATCGGATATGATGCTCAAAGGAGTGCCATGGCGGCAGACAATTTCCTTGACATAAAGCTGCGCGAGTTGCTCAACACGGTAGTTTTCACGAATGGGCAGAAAGTGAGCAGACTTAGTCAAACGATCCACTATTACCCAAATGCTATCATGTTTGCTTGCTGTCAAAGGTAACTTGGTAATAAAGTCCATCGCTACACATTCCCATTTCCACGTAGGAATTTCTGGTTGTTCGAGCAAACCAGATGGGCGTTGGTGTTCAGCTTTTACCTTAGAACAAGTCAGGCATTTAGCTACGAACACAGCAATATCCTTCTTCATACCGGGCCACCAATAAGTAATGCGCAAATCCTTGTACATTTTATCGGCGCCAGGATGAACGGAATATCGAGATTTATGCGCTTCACTCAGGATATCAGCGCGAAGATTCTCATCAAAGGGAATCCAGATGCGATTGAGATAACAAAGAATTCCACTCAGATTAGGGACAAAGTGCGCTTCCGCGCCACACGCTAACTCGGCGCGAAGATTACCATTACTGATGGATGCGCGCTGCGCGTCACGAATGCGCGATTCAAGGTTGCTTTGGATCGGCGCGAAGTGAAGCTGGGTGCGCGGCAAAATACAGTTAAGCTGGCAGGGTTTTCGGCTGAGCGCATCGGCTACCACATTAGCCTTACCAGGATGATACCGGATCTCACAATCGTAATCACTGATGAGTTCGTTCCATCGGCGTTGTCTCATGTTAAGTTCCTTCTGATCAAAGATATGCTGAAGGCTTTTATGGTCAGTGTAGAGGATACACTTAGTACCATAGAGGTAGTGTCTCCAGATCTTCAAGGCAAATACAACTGCTCCAAGTTCGAGATCGTGAGTTGTATAATTCTTTTCATGAATCTTGAGTTGCCTTGATGCGTAAGCGATAACCTTGCCTCGTTGCATAAGAACACAACCGAGACCTTGGTTGGATGCATCGCAATACACGACAAAATCATCATTACCCTCAGGTAGCGCAAGAACAGGAGCTTCACACAACAGACGCTTGAGCGTCAGAAAGGCTTCTTCTTGCTTCGAGCCCCAAATATACGGTTTACCTTTGTGCGTTAGAGCTGTTAAAGGCAAAGCGATCTTCGAGAAGTTCGAAATGAAGCGCCGGTAATAACCAGCTAAGCCCAGAAAGGAACGGATTTCGGTAGGAGAAGATGGCGTCAACCAGTTCTTGATTGCTTCAATCTTGGATGGGTCGACATGAATACCCATCTTGTTTACAACATGACCAAGAAACTGTACTTCATCAGACCAAAATTCACACTTGGAAAGCTTAGCATAGAGTTGCTCAGCTCTAAGCTTCTGCAACACCAACCGAAGATGTTGCTCATGCTCGGCCTTGGTCTTAGAATACACCAGAACATCATCGATAAACACGATCACAAAACGGTCCAAGAAAGGTCTACACACCCGATTCATTAGATCCATGAAAACGGCGGGTGCGTTGGTTAAACCGAAGGACATGACCAAGAATTCAAAATGGCCATAGCGGGTTCGAAAAGCAGTCTTCGGAACATCTTCATCGCGGATGCGCAACTGGTGATAGCCAGAGCGGAGATCAATCTTGGAGAAACAAGAGGCACCTTGGAGTTGATCAAAGAGGTCGTCAATACGCGGTAAGGGATACCGGTTCTTAATGGTGAGTTTGTTCAACTCGCGGTAATCGATACACATGCGAAACGATCCATCTTTCTTTTTAACGAACAACACCGGAGCACCCCAGGGCGAAGAGCTAGGGCGAATGAATCCTTTAGCAGTCAACTCTTGAAGTTTGGCTTGCCAATTCTTGCATCTCAGCGGGCGCAAGACGATAAGGAGATTTAGCTACGGGGGAAGCACCAGGGACAAGATCAACACGAAACTCGACTTCACGAGCGGGAGGGATACCAGGAAGATCATCAGGAAAAACTTCAGGGAAATCACGCACAACAGGGATATCGCGAAGCTTCTTCTCTTCAGCAGGTTTGACCACATGGGCTAAGAATGCAACACACTTCTTCCGCATAAGCCTTTGGGCTTCGGCGCAAGACATAAGCTTAAGACCGCGGGAGGGTTTCTCGCCGTAGATATGAAGATCACCATTTTCTCGAGGTATGCGAATCATCTTCTTGGCGCAAATAACTTCGGCGCGATTCTTCGAAAGCCAGTCCATACCAATGATAATATCAAAACTTCCAAGAGGCATGGGGATGAGGTCGATTAGAAAATCGTTTTCGTTAAGGTTAAGCGTACAATCCTTGATCACAGAGTTTATTAAAATAGTTTCACCATTAGCCAATTCAACTGAAAAATCTTCTTTTAAGTTATCGCGCGGTCGCGCAAGCTTCTGCTCAAAGGCGCGAGAGATAAAACTTCGATCGGCGCCAGTATCAAAAAGTATAGAAGCATAATTTCCGTTAAGTAAATATGTACCATTAACTACGTCATTACTCGCTTGCGCTTGGTGCGCGGTTATATTAAAAGCTCGTCCACGCGTCACTTGGTTTGAAATCTGGTTCACCGGATTCGCTTGTGTGATTTGCACTTGTAACGAAAACGAAAAGTTCGTTTTCGTTAAGGTTAAGCGTACAATCCTTGATCACAGGTTGGTAGGCAGGTTGCTGGACTATGGGTGGGTTGAGGGGCGATCCATCTTTCTTTTTAACGAACAACACCGGAGCACCCCAGGGCGAAGAGCTAGGGCGAATGAATCCTTTAGCAGTCAACTCTTGAAGTTTGGCTTGCCAATTCTTGCATCTCAGCGGGCGCAAGACGATAAGGAGATTTAGCTACGGGGGAAGCACCAGGGACAAGATCAACACGAAACTCGACTTCACGAGCGGGAGGGATACCAGGAAGATCATCAGGAAAAACTTCAGGGAAATCACGCACAACAGGGATATCGCGAAGCTTCTTCTCTTCAGCAGGTTTGACCACATGGGCTAAGAATGCAACACACTTCTTCCGCATAAGCCTTTGGGCTTCGGCGCAAGACATAAGCTTAAGACCGCGGGAGGGTTTCTCGCCGTAGATATGAAGATCACCATTTTCTCGAGGTATGCGAATCATCTTCTTGGCGCAAATAACTTCGGTGGGTTAAGCGTACAATCCTTGATCACAGGTTGGTAGTACAATCCTAGCTCTTCGAAAGCCAGTCCATACCAATGATAATATCAAAACTTCCAAGAGGCATGGGGATGAGGTCGATTAGAAAATCGTTTTCGTTAAGGTTAAGCGTACAATCCTTGATCACAGAGTTTATTAAAATAGTTTCACCATTAGCCAATTCAACTGAAAAATCTTCTTTTAAGTTATCGCGCGGTCGCGCAAGCTTCTGCTCAAAGGCGCGAGAGATAAAACTTCGATCGGCGCCAGTATCAAAAAGTATAGAAGCATAATTTCCGTTAAGTAAATATGTACCATTAACTACGTCATTACTCGCTTGCGCTTGGTGCGCGGTTATATTAAAAGCTCGTCCACGCGTCACTTGGTTTGAAATCTGGTTCACCGGATTCGCTTGTGTGATTTGCACTTGTAGCCTCGGGCACGCGTTCCGGAAATGACTGGGATCACCGCAGTTAAAGCACGATCTGGGTCGTGGGTTTTGGTAGGTTGGTTGTGGGTTCTGCTGGTAGACTGGTGGTGTTGGCGCAATTGGATTGGCTGGAAGGACTCTACAGTTCTCAGCAGTGTGACCAGTACGGCCACATCGGTTACAAAGTCGACACGGGGTTTGGGTTGGGTGGTGAAATCTACAGGTTGGGCAAAAGGGGTGGTTTCCTGTGTAAGGTTTCTTAGTTGGCGGGGCAGGGAGTGCCGGATTGGTTAAGGCATAGTTATGGACTACAGGAGGTGTTGGGTAGGCGGATAGTGGTTGAGGGGCGTATACTAGAGGTTGGTAGGCAGGTTGCTGGACTATGGGTGGGTTGGTAAGCGCATAGGCTTTGCGCCTGCGCTTGAGGTTGTTACGGTTTGAGGGTTCTGGTTTGGTTTCTGTTGGTTCAGGGGCAGTTTTGGTGGGTTTGGTCTTCTCAGCTCCCCGCAGGAACAAGGTTCCTGCTCTGACATGGTTGTCGCTGAGCACAGCGGCCAACTCAATAGCGTCAGGGAGGGTTACTGGGTTTCTGGCCCATACAGAATCTTGAATTTCCATGGGGAGACCCCCAAGGAATTTTTCGATGGCCCGGCGGGAAGGGGTAACAAGGTGAGGGACAAGCAAACTTAGTTCATGGAAGCGCGTCGCGTACTCGCGCGCTTCTCCACTGTATTGCTTCAGGTTCCAAAATTCTTCCTCCAGGCGCTTTACTTCGTTGGGAGGGCAGAATTCTCGCGTCAAGAGATCCTTAAATTCCTCCCAGAGTATGCTGGAAGCAGCTTCTGCGCCACGCGCATGGGCTACTCCATTCCACCATGTAAGCGCTCTGGATTCCAGGACACTGGAGGCATATAGGGTTCGTCTGTCATGAGGGCATTGGGTATGGAGGAAAGTGTTTTCAATTTTCTCAAGCCACTGGAGCATCACGGTGGCTCCTTCAAGACCTGTGAACTTTGGAGGGTTACCCGCATTGAAGGATTTAATGTTGTAACCGGAGGTGTTGGTATTGTTTTGGCTCAAAGCTTGGGCTATTGCGGTGGCCATTTCCTGGGAACGTTGCAGCGATCGCCTGCGCGCGGCTTCCTTCTTCCTAAGATGGCGAGCTGATAGTGGAGGCATTCTATAACAGTTTTAATTTTAGTTAATATCTTGGTTTTATCACAAAGTATAACTTTATAAAGCTTGGTTTCGCAGAGTTAGATACTATCAAAAGTTAAAGTAAAATAAATGACTTTAAATGCAGACTTAATAAAGGTAACAAATTCGAATCGAGAATCGACAATTCATGTATCACCATGACCTTCCAAATTCTCAATTTAAAATGACGAGTAAACGAGTATTGGAGATTGACGATTCATGTATCACCATGACTTTTCAATCCTCAATATAAAATATACAAGAAAATGAGTATTGGAGGTTGACAATTCATGTATCACCATGACTTTTCAAGTCTCCAACCTCAGAACATAATCGTAATTGAAAATTGAAAATCAACTATTCATGTATCACCATGACTTTTCGGATTTTCAATCCCAACAAACGAATATGTAAGTAAAATCAATAAAAATCGAAATATCGCGGAATAACACATAAAATCATATACTGCGCAGGCGCGAGCATATTCATAAATAACGAGTAATTAACAATAAGCGCGCAAACATGAGATTTCTCTCATGTGCGAGAAGGGACTCTTAGGTATTCTAGGCCGTTACGTCTAACCACCTATCCTAAAGTCAACGAGCTCTGATACCAATCTGTAACACCCCGACCAAAGGCGGATTATACATCGGGGCGCCACATATTGTTTCATTACTCGTGACACTATTGGGTGTCAATATTTAATAAATACATTCATTCGCGCACGCGCAATAGTAGACATAAGATAACATAAATCATCATAAATCAATATATTATAAATCATAATATTCGAACAGCAATAACTTGTCTTGATACATTTTAATCTAGGTCCAAAATAAAGAAAACTTCCTACGTGTCCTCGAGCTCCAAAATAGCTACGGCAAACCTGAACATGTGTTAAAATAAACGTCAAACACTTGCGTGTTGGTGAGAAATCAAGTTTAATACAATACATAGATAACAATAAAATCTGCGCGCAACATGTGTATGTCTGGTTTTCAACAAGGGTGTAATCTGATCGGGACCAACTCTAAGATTCATACTCATAGACTGCCAGTGCTCACAATTGAGCTCACAAACAAGAAAGACTGTGCAAGTGTAAACAAAAGAGAAAATCATAAACGATAGTTCTCCCGTGTTCATCTAATGGTACCATGAAAACTGCGGAATAGACCGACAAGACGGTTAATGATCCACACATACAAATAAACAGCCAAGTCTACGTCCTCAACACATGGGATACTGCGCGACTAAAGTTCATAAACAGTTTAAGACTCTAAGTTTGTATGAACACATGAACATCCCAAAACATTAAAAATAAAAAGGGATTAGGTACGAGATTACTCACTTGATAAACGATGCGGTGTAAGATAAAGCAAGAACCAACTTTAACAAGCACAAGTTAACCTATGAATAAGATTATTGTTTTAATGATTTGGTTTAAGTCTTGATTATTAGTTAGCATAATTAATAAGTAAATTAAACAAATTATTATATATAATATATATTACCGGAAAAGCAGGGTAGAACAGGGAGGAAGACGGAGGCAAAGAGAGGAGACGGCAGAGGACAAGGACGAGAGCAAGGAGAAGATTTAAATTAAGTGTTTGTGTGTGATGTGTTAGGAAAAATAATATTATTATTTATAGAGAAACCCTAGGGAACACAATCCCTAGAAAAGAGGAAAAGATCTCCAAAAAGTAAAAGATTCCAAAAGCAAAAGATATCAAAAGATATGGCAGCTGCAGGGGGCAAAGGAAAAGCTGACAGGGAACAGTAAACAGGCATGGGCGGGTCAGATAAAGGTACTGGTCAAGCATGGAAAAGCAGATCTCAAAAGATAATGTCAGTCACTTTTTCTGTCAACCAATGGGGTTGGTGCGCATGCTGCGCCAAAAGTGGCTTTTCAGACATAAGATAGGTCAGGTCAACAGCACAGAAGATAAGACAATACAAAAGTAAACGGCTGGATTAAACAGAAGAAAAGACTCAAGACATAGCGCGAGAAAGCTTGAGCGCGAAGGCAGACACAGAAGGTTAAGAGTGCGCGAGCGCGAAGGCAGACAGAACCAACCTTAACGCGTCGCGGGAAGAAATACATTTCTAAGCGCGCCGCGGGAAGAACTTCAATTCTAAGCGCGTCGCGGGAAGAACGGTATCCATAGCGCGTCGCGGGAAGAACGGTATCCATAGCGCGCCGCGGGAAGAACTAAAATCCTTAGCGCGCTGCGGGGACAGTTCGTCTCGCGTATCGCAGTAACAGGTGGTCTTCACGCAGGCTTCCTTGTAAGGAGTCTGGCTCGTGGAACTGCGCAGACAACCTTAGGCGGGAAGAAACAAAGGACAGGGGGGTTCAAGGCTTAAGGGCGGGACGGCGACAAGAGGGAAAAGAAGGCGGAAAGAGAGAAGAAGAGGGACGGGACGGCGGAAAGAAAGAGAGAGAAAGAGGCGGGAAGGAAAATATATTATTATTATTAAAAGTAAAATATAAGTATAAATAAATATTAAATTACAAAAGAAAGAGATCGGATCAGAGAAACGGGTACCTGGGTCGGGTCGGATCGGGGCAGATGTCTCACACATGGTTCATGGTAACGTCAGAGGAAGAAAACGACGAATGACAGAACCGTGTGCGTGGAAGGAAGCTGAAGTGCGCTTCCCGCGTGTGCCAGGAGGGCCCAACAAAGAAGGCCCTATAGTCATCAAAAGCCAGCTGGGGCACTACATCACTTCCCGCACTCTTGCTAATAACGGCGCTTCATCAACGGTCATGTACAGGCGGTTCTTCGACAAGCTAGACGACGAAGACAAAGAACGCCTGGAAACGGTCTACGTCTCGATGGAAGGGTTCAATGGCAGCACAAACACCCCCCTGGGTATCCTATCTTTCCCCGTCACTCTCACGGACGGGAAACACTCCCGCACAGAAGAAATGGACTTCGTTGTAATGAGGAAGCCACACCACACATACGACATTCTCTTCAGGAGAGATGGGATGGCAAGATTCAATGTCGTGGTGTCTTCAGTCCACGGCATGATGGGGTGGCCAACAGCTAATGGTGTAGCGATGATCACCGGTATTCCCCAGGTATGTATCGCATCTGTCTCATCTAAACCCAAATCAAAGATGGCTAAACCAACCATTACCGAACCAGAAGAATGGGCCTTCAATGGCAAATACCCTGACCAGGCTGTTACCATTGGCCCAACAATCACCGATCCCACACGCACCTTGCTCAAACGCTTACTACAGAAAAACACTGACATCTTCGCGTGGACACCAGCTGACATGACTGGTGTACCTCGAAGTAAGGCAGAGCATAAGCTCAAGTGTGACCCGGCTTTTATGCCGGTCAAACAAAAGCGTCGAGTAATGGAGGCGGAACAGGCTAACGCGTGTAGAACCCAAGTCAAGGAACTCCTTGATGCGGGCATCGTACGCGTTAGTAGATATCAAACATGGGTTGCAAATCCCGTCATGGTACCGAAATCTAACAAACAATGGCGCATGTGCATAGATTTCAAAGACCTAAACAAAGCATGCCCCAAAGATTGTTACCCGCTACCCGAAATTGACCTTAAGGTAGATTCATTAGCACCGTTTCGCCTTAAATGCTTCCTTGATGCGTATAAGGGATACCATCAAATCCACATGGCCGTTGACGATCAAGACAAAACCGCATTTCGGACGCCCGATGGCACGTTTTGTTATCAAATGATGCCATTCGGACTTAAGAATGTCGGGTCCATATACCAACGCCTGATGGACAAAGAGTTTCATGCCCAAATTGGGAGGAACTTGGAAGTTTACATGGATGACTTGGTCATCAAAAGCCCTGAGCCAGAAGCGATGTTGAAAGACATCGAAGAAACTTTCAACACGCTCAGAAAGATAAACATGAAGCTCAACCCGAGCAAGTGTTCTTTCGGAATGGAAGAAGGGAAGTTCTTAGGAGTCATCGTTACCAAAGATGGCTTCAGAGCGAACCCTGAAAAGGTCGATGCCATTATCAAAATGGAATCACCTACTACCATCAAACAAGCTCAGACACTGAATGGACGACTAGTCGCACTTAACCGCTTTTTGGCAAATCATGCGGATAGATCGTTCTCATTCGTGTCAACATTGAGAAATTGTCTGAAGAAAACGCACTTCCGCTGGACACCAGAAGCGGAAGCAGCTTTTCAAGAGATTCGGTCACGCTTGATCGAACTCCCAACGCTCACAGCACCAGAAGCGGGGGAGGAGTTAATCCTATACCTCTCCGCCATAGACAGAGCAACCGGGGCAGTCCTGCTAGTAGAACGAAAAGGCATCCAGATGCCCATCTACTATGTTAGCCGCGTCTTAACAGACGTGGAAACCCGGTACTCTACTCTAGAAAAATTAGTCTTAGCACTCGTACAGGCTTCACGCAGGCTAGGACGGTATTTCCAAGGTCACCCAATCACCATTCTCACCAACTTCAAACTTGCAAACGTTCTAGGCAAACCCGAGTTTTCAGGACGCCTAGCCAAATGGGCAATAGAATTGGGAGAATACGCGATTAAGTACAAGCCAAGACCAGCCATAAAAGGTCAGGCCTTGGCCGACTTTATTGCAGAAGTTCCCGCTTCGCAGGAGGAAGAGTGCCAGGAGGAGGCTCAACCCTCTCCAGCACAGGACATTGATGATGTCTGGCGACTCTACACTGATGGAGCAGCCAACAACGAGGGTTCAGGCGCAGGGTTGAAACTAACCAACCCAGCAGGCCAAGAGTACACTTACGCTATTCGACTGGATTTTCCAAGTACGAATAACGAAGCGGAGTACGAAGCATTCTTGGCTGGGTTGAGAATTGCGCGTAAGATGGGAGTGAAAAACTTGGAAGCCCACGTGGATTCCATGTTAGTAGCCAACCAAATAAATGGGACGTACACGGCTGTGAACGACACAACGGCCCTGTACCTCGCACAAGCAAAAACCCTTATGCGCGATTTCAACGATTGTAAAGTCATACACGTCAAGCGAAGCGAAAACAAATCTGCGGATGCGTTAAGCAAGCTTGCATCGTTAGCCTTCACCCACTTGGGAAAGGACATCCGCATTGAACTCCTTGGAGCACCATCAGTCCCGCACAAGGAAATTTGTGTCATCCAAACCGGCACGGAAACGTGGATGACACCAATCATAAATTACCTTGCGGCGGGTATACTACCAGAGTCAAAAACACAGGCAAGAAAGATACGCTGTAAAGCACTGAACTATCAACTCGTTGATGACATACTTTACAGACGTAATTTTCTTGGCCCACTCCTATGATGCGTGGACGACCAAGATGCTGATTACCTCCTAGGGGAAGTACACGAAGGCATCTGCGGAGTACACGCAGGTCCACGCGCAGTTGTAGCTAAGCTAAACAACGCGGGGTACTTTTGGCCGGGGATGCATACGGATGCGCTGGCATACATCAGAAAATGCAGGTCCTGCCAACTCTATGCACCCAACACGCATCGCCCGAAAAATAAACTTGTTCCAGTCACTTTTTCATGGCCATTTCAGAAGTGGGCCATCAGAGATCAGGGCATCATCTCCAGTGAACCGTTTTGAAATCCCATATGGAGTTGTTCATATTTCTAACACTTGAAACCTATCATTGGAGGTGTCAGTCCATATTGCTATGGCTCGGAAATACAAACCGTGTGTGAAGCTATCACATTGGTCCCCAACAATTCACAATATTACATAATGAAGACACATTAATTTCAAATTGCCTTGTTTTTTTAGGTTGTTAAATTAATAATTTTGTAACCTAATCTACTATGTATACATATGCACGCGGGTGTTTTTTTGTTTAAACTGTATGTTTTTTATTTTTTATTTTAGACGTTTTTCTTAAAATATTGTATGTTTTAAATTTTTTTTAAGGTATGCTTTTATCTAGTAAATTTTAGTATATTATTATTTAAGTTATATAATATATACGAAATAAAAAATAATTAAGAATAAAATATATAAATTAAAACAGATTAAATAAAAGAGTAAAGTAGATGATGAGTTGGATGGTGAGCTAGCAGCTTGAAATAAGGACAGACTAGAGGACAAATAAATGTTTTTGAATGTTGATTTAAAATCTGACGTGTCATGTTAAGATGACGGATTGAAATTAAAGACAAGAGCTGCCACTAGAGATGCTCTCAACTTAAATATAAGTAGTATCTGACTACATCTTTTTATGTTCAGGCAGTAATAAAGTCATATGTTGGGGCCTGTTTGTCGCTAAGATGGATTACATGAGCCTCAAGCCCTCATATACCTAGTGTTTAGCTCAATCAAGATGGCTACCAAAGTTGTTGGGCTATGATTATCATCTTATAAAGTACTAGGGAGTTTCCAACGGGAAGCCATGAGTTTTAGGATTGTAAACAAAATATATTTATATTTGTAAAAGGCCCGGAATTTTTGTTCGCTTTACGCCCCTAAAATTGTTGAACCAATCCTGGCCGATTCAAACCGTCAAAACAATCTGAAAACTTCTCTGTTCATACCTATAAAACTCTAGCATTTAAAAACAATGAACTCACTAAGAAAATATTCTGAATCCGTCAGTGTATTTATATAGGTGCCTCTTATTGTAATTGCAATATGAAATTGAAAGAATAGGGAAAGACAAGAGGAAGAAGGTGGTGGTGACAAGCGGCATTCAGTGGGTCCAATAAGGTGGTGGTGGTGGTGGTGGTGGTGGTGAAGAGATTTAACATATTACAGATAATAAAATATTTAAAAACAAAAAAATAAGGTGATTAAAAACAAGTTTAAACAGAATATAACATCAACGGACATTACCCTGTTACTTGCACAACCAAACACTACCACACTCATATACTTTCTTATATATATTGTAGCATTTGTTCTCAATTAGTCAGCCGAGCACAAAATATAATCGACACGCACACTCCTACACCCTCCACAGAACCTACCAATTCTGTATCTTAGATCTCTTGCACACGCCGTTTCAAGGTTTAAGCAAAAGATATCATTTGCTCACACTGCCAATAAAAGAATGTATCAGTATTTACCTTACTTGGATTGGGTTATATCATCATATCATCAACGTCGGCACACTCGCCCTTTTCCCTTCCATTGCATCTTTCTTTCTTCTACACTTTGAACACAACATGGGTCCCGATGATGCCGAGAATATTGTTCCGGATATGTCATCATTTGGCGCCTCATCTCCTTGACAAACCGCACATCTAAAGATTCCCGAATTCAGAGGCAAACCTTTTCCCAACCTGCAATGAATACACATGTCATTTATATAGAATTCTGATTGAATAAAAAGGAAAATTTTCATACTAAGTGATCAACTTGTAACGATTAAAACTGAGGCGGTGGCAAGATTATAAATAATAAGAAGTTAGAAATGACTGAAAGGGCAAAACATCTATTTTTGACTCTTTTTGGTTAAATCTAGTTGCACCAACCTTTTTATATACAATTATATTATATATATTTCTGATTTTTGTATAATGTTATGCCATAAAATCGAGAATTTCATCATGTTTAGTTTGAGTATAGTATTGCCTTATATTTTTAAAACGACTATTTTCTTACTAAGCGTAGCTTTATAACATCGATCAAACTTTTTTTAACAGTTAAAACTGAGACAATGGCAAAATTGTAAATAGTAGAAAATAAAAAATGAGTAAAAGAGCAAAAAATCCATTGGTGACTTTTTGTATCTAGTTGCACCATTTTTTAAACACAGATAACTTTGATATATTTCATTGTTTTTTTAAAAGCACCATAAAATCGAAAATTTTATTACTTTTAAGCTGAGTATAGTATTACAATTTTTAAAAATGACTTTTTCAGAAACGTTGATGTGCCATTGATTATAGCAGTGCGTAATTATATACATATAGTGCGTGTTAATAACTTGTAATTATACAAATGCGCCATTTTAAACACAGCTAACTTTTATATATTTCATTTTTTTTTTTTTGAAAAAATGTACCATAAAATCGAGAATTTTATTATGTTTAATCTGATTATCTAAGTAAAGTATTACTATATTTTAAAAATGATTTTTTTAGAAACGTTGATACCATTGATTATAGCAGTGCGTGATTATATGCATGTGGTGCGTGATTATAACTTGTAATTATATAGACACCTATACCCTTGGCTTAAAATACACGTGTCGCACCGTGGTGACTTCGTACACTTACCAAACTCCTTTTTACAAAACTGGCCTTTGATAATTGCTAATAATTAATCGTATTTTGATTTTAACATTAATACTTAATAAAGAAATAAGTTGATCCTCAACATACCTTTCAGCAAGCATTGCAGAACCCTCTTCAAACAGCTCCTCAACGGTCCCAACAGAAGAAAGTTTACTTGGTCCTTTATTCAAAGACGTATGAAACCTTTTTCCATGAATGAGTGAAGTGAAAAGATTTTGTTTCTTTTTGGGAGTTTGAGGTAATGCTGGACACCCATATGGAATAATATCAACCACCACACACGTCGTGTCATCCTTCAGCCCGCGCGACCTTAAAGCCTCCTAAAATTACATACAAACCATTAAAAGAAAAATCTAGTATAAGGGTAATAACTTACGAAGTTATAAGTGAATATGTGAAATAAATGTTATATTTAATTCAGTAACGGTCATAAAACCTTGACTACAAGCTTTGCAGCAAGTTCAGCAGGCAATCCACGACATGATTGTGCAGCTGTTTCAGATGATAACGCGTCCCAAATTCCATCAGAAGCTATTATAAGTCTGCCACCGGAACTTGAAAGCTACATATGGAAATTAAACATGTCGGTTTTAACTTTTAATAGTTTCCAAATATATTTGCAACCTTCACTTAGGCTTGTAAAGAAACCGAGCAAACATTAAACATTAAACGAAGATGGTTTTCTTGTCCGTGTTTGTTTGTTAAGAATATGAGCATCCCGTGTTTGTTTATGTTTGCTAGTAAGAATACAAATATAACTGAAATATATTAATGAACATAACTGTCAAAACCAGTTAAAAGGTAATGTGAAGAACAATGTGTTGGCCGTTGGGACTAAAAAGTTAATGAAAAGTAGATAAGTTGTAAGGGATCTAAAATTTTAAATAACTTAAATGAGCGAAGTTAACAAGCGTAAACTAACGAAAATAGATAAACATAAACGAACAAGACATGGACATTCGTTCATAACTTCATATAACTAAATGAACAAAAGAATTTGTTCATGTTCGTTCATTTATTATATTAACGAACATAAACTTTCACTGAACGATCAGTTCGTTTATAGACGTACCTTCACTTGCTTAACATGTGGTATTGGAACAATAAACTCCCCGACATCCGTATCACCAATAGACCTCGAGAGACACAAACCGCCAGGCCAACAGCGAAGTGGGCCCACCTATAGAATAAGATAATAATGTTTACAAGTTGAAATTGTCTGCAAGCACATAATTTGAAATTGAAGTTGACTTTTAGTCATACCCCATTCCCTCCAAATATATTGAGGCGTCCAACTTCACCGCCACTTGCAGTCACACGTTCCCGTTCTTCAACATTCTCTTCAAGCCTATGGTCAACGGTCAACAGCGATACCACGCCAGCTTGCGTGTCTAAAATGCACCGTGAATCCCCGACAGACGCAACGGTTATAGTCCATCCGTCAATCACAACAAACGTAACCGTTGTGCCAGATGTCTCACCTATTATTCGTCAATAGAAACTTAATAAGAAAATGCCATAAATAGAGATAATAATCTAACATATGAAGCCAACCACTCAAAAGTAAAACTGTTACCTTTCTGTTGAAACTCGATGTCGGTTTTCACAAACCCTGCAACCAATGCTCTTGGAAGTGCTTGAAGCCATTCTTCCCGTTCACAATCTTGAGGAATCGCGCTTAATATGTTGTTTAATAAGTTTTCCTTTGCAAATATGGCAGCTGATATACCGTTATGCCCATCAAATATCTACCAATAAAAACAAAATTCAGTACCAAAATACAACATGTTTAAGAATATAAGGAACTGTCCATATCTATACCGCGAAAACCGAGAAAGATGTCGAAGGATTTCCAGGAATTCTCTGGCAATCGGGATTGATCAAGAAGTAATCTTCCCCTTTCTTTGCAAGTGCAGCTTGTCCATAATTAACAGTAGGTTTCTCCACATTTCCATGCCTAAGCTCCCGACCAATTAGGGTTCCGAGAGGTACAAGAGCCAATGACTTTGTTTTCATTGTGATAGCTTCCGTTTCACTCATTTTAAGCTGTGGATTCTCGTCATGACACCGAAACCCAAATTCAGATTCAAAATCATATCAGAAACTAGGTTACTCTCAAATTCATCACCT
Source organism: Bidens hawaiensis (assembly GCF_021521415.1). Classification (NCBI taxonomy): domain Eukaryota; kingdom Viridiplantae; phylum Streptophyta; class Magnoliopsida; order Asterales; family Asteraceae; genus Bidens; species Bidens hawaiensis. Next base: position 526,574 of record NW_027491956.1, read on the forward strand.
GATCATAATCCAGCAACAATCACATTCATATAAACTTAAAACTACATTGTAGTGCAAACACTCAATCACACAAATCTTCATAAAAAAAAACTAAATTGTAATGTAAATTCCACTGCACCGATATCAAATTAGCAATTCGGATACAAACAATCGAATTGAACTGAAACATACAACACTCAATTACACAAATCTTCATTAAAAAAACCTAAATTGTAATGCAAACACTCAATTACACAAATCTTCATAAATAAATTTAAAAAAACCCTAAACTGTAATGCAAATAGTCGATCAAACTGACCTTCTAAAAGAAAGAAAGAAACTCTAAAACACTCAATTACACAAATCTTCATAAAAACCCTACATTGTAATGTATAAAAAAACCTTAATTGAAACAGAGAAAAACACTCAATTACGCAAATCTTCAAATAAAAGAAAAAACCCTATCCGTTGACAGAATTCGAAATCATGAGTTCGGATGCATACATACATACATACATACATAACCAGTCAATTAAAAATGAATCGAAAGAGAAAGATATTGTGACTTACATTGAGGAGGAAGTTGCAATCAGATCTATCGGAAATTAGACCCACATTGAAGAATTTATTTGATGATTGAATGGAACTGTAGAGAGAGAAAGTGAGATTTGGGGAGGAAGAAGAAGAAGATTGAGAGAGAGAATGGGTATATTTTGGGGCAAATGTATGTTATGTTATGTTATGTGTCTGTCTGATGATAATGACATTTGACTCTTTTATTATCATTCTCCCCACATTTTCTACCTTTCTAATCCCACCAAAGCCTACTTTCATTTTTCATTTTTTTACTTTTCTTTTTCTTTTTTTCTTTAATTATCTATTATCTAAGTAAAGATGAAGTTGGCGCCGGACCGACCATTGTATTTTGTTTTTCTTTTTTTTTTTTTTTTTTTTTCTTTTTGATTTGTTTTGTTTTTCCTTTTTTTTGTTTTGTTTTCTTTTTCTTTGTTTTGTCTTTTTGTTTTGATTTGGTATGATAACAAAAAAGATAACGCTAATCGATATAAGTCTTTTGTTTTATGTTCGGTAACATAATGAATGTGACGGAACCAACCAGAACGTAACGCTAAACGACCAAACTCTTTTATTTTAATTTCGGTACCGTAATGCATGTGATGGAACCGATCGAATTTGCGTAGACTAACCGCCTCAACGCCTGATTTTGACCAACGTCACCCCATTGGCCAACCTCAATTTATATTATATTTTTTGTTTTACTTCTGGTACCATAACCAACGTAACTGAACGAATTTTTTTGTTTTGGTTACGGTACCGTAACGTAACGTAGATCATGGAAATCGAAATCTTCACGTAGACTCACCCGCATCAACGCCCGAGACAGACGTTGCTCGGGTTTTACGAACATTCGATTTTACCAACTAACGTCACATTATTGGCCCGCATCAATATTTATATTGTTTGTGTTTGTGTTTGTTTTTGTCCCGTCACCGTAACAAATGTAACCAAAAGCGTAATGAACATGTCTGAAACACATCAAATGTGCACAGACCTACCGCCTCAACGCATGAGACCGATACCGCTTGGGTTTTACGAACGCCTGAGTTTTACCGACTGACATCACCCCGTTAATCCTCTTTGATTTTTAATTTTTTTTGTTTTTATTTTTGTTCTGGTATTGTAATGAATATAACAAAAAATGACCGAATTCATGTCGAGTTAACGCCTCAACACTCGGAAGCCGCGCAAAGCGCGGGTAAATTACTAGTTTACTAGTATTATAAAGTCATTAACTTTGCTTAAAGTTTTGTAAATACCGTTTTATCAAAAATAAATCTCTTTTTCACACTCACTCTCTCTTTGTGTGTGAATGGGTAGTAAGAGGTTTTTTAATGGGTCTTCTAATATTTTTACTGCCGTAATGTTAAAGGGTTTATTTGATTTCATAGTTTGAAGTTAATGAATTATTCGATGTTAAAGTTGTTTTTTGCTGATTTCTGTAATAGGTATCAGGTCTAGTCATAACCAGCTACATTGTGGGTTTTGGTTATTGTTAACGTGTTTTGTAAATGTTGAAACATTGTTTATAAACGAGGTATAATGATATTGTAAATAAATATGATAACGTTTAACATGTTACTTGAAAACATAAATCATCTTGAATTTTCTTTTTCCACCAATCTTCTCTTCCACTAACGATAAATGTTTTACATAGAGCTAAATCTGTTATAAATATTGTTCGATATTAGCACAAACAATTTTGATAACATCATTATAGTACCATATCTTTTATGAAAAGGAAGTTCTTTTAATCGGTGTAATCTTATAGATTTGGTCATAAGGTGGCTTATAAATTGGCATAATTGTAGCATGCAAAATGACTATTTAGAGGATGTGTGTGGAAAACAAATAACAGTGAAAGAATATGATGGTAGTTTTTTCAGTTGGTTTAATGGTATAAAAGAATCTATTTTGATACAAGTCAAAATTATGCCTTAGCAAAGGGGAAGTCAAAGTAAATGGAGAATTGTGGTAATTCGACTAGCAAGCAAATGAAGGGGAAAGTGACAGTTTCACCAACTGGATATATTCAAAATTTTAGGGCATGAAGAACTTGTCAAGCATTCTTTCATTTCATCCCTAAGAACTTTAGAAAAGAGAAGGGAGATGATTCTAGAGAGAGCGTTGTTAGATACAGATCTTTGTATTGATTTATGGACAAAAAAGTTGAAATAATTTACTTTTGAAATATTTTATAGGTTAGCATGCATGAAGAACAAATTATTGAATTATAGATCTTTAAATTTTCGACTTAGGAGACTGAAAAACACAAATTATCAAGTCTGATGGACAAACTTCTAACCACGTATACATTTGTTAAAAGTGTGTTCTATTATAAGTGACTACCACAATGCATTAACACTTAAACCAAATTCAAATATCATAATTGTAAGAAACAAATCTTCACAATGCATCACTAAAATTACAATGTATATCATTTTATATTATGTTTGGTTCATCAAGTATACATTTAATTACATGGTTAGTGGTATACATGACCGTGGGGTAAGGTATAAAACACTTCATGCACATAATAGGATAACATGGTTAACCCGCGGAAAGGATATCTTCCGCGAGGAGGTTACAAACCACCGCGGAAGATAACCACATAACAAGATAAGTAGGAAAGAACAGCGGAAGTGCTGCCACAGGTAGGACACGTGGTAGAGTACCACTGTGTTGTACCGACTGCCATATGGGCGCACGATGGACCAATGAGAATGGGCAAACGCTGTACTCGCACCAAAAGAAAGAGCAGCGAAAGTGATGCCACAAGCAGGACGCATGGTACCAACTTTACATGGACGCACGATGGACCAATGAAAATGGGCTAAGATTGTAACTGCATCAAAAGAAAGAATATCATTGGTCAGACTGTCCAACCAATCAGGATAAGTCGTCATGCCCAACCATGACAGAAGAAACTTCCATCGAGTGGGACAGCTGGCCCAACCTTCTCCACCATTCGGTTATAAATACAGGTGATAGTGTAGCGGTAAAGGGATTCCAACTTCTAGCTCTCTCACTCCTTTAAGCTCACGGTGTTTGGTTTTTGCAGGTGTACGGTTCGCCGGAACTTACTTTTACATATAATGAGATGATGGGTTAAGCGATAGAATAGGCTCATAAGTCTGGTTTAATCCTTAAACTAACCCCCGGACGAGATATTAGGCCTAGCCTTATCGGGTTAGACTTAAGTGGTGTTTGGGATTTCTTATTTTCATTATCTTATAACTTATAAACTTTTTAAAAAGTTAATAAGGTGTATAAGATGTTTGGCAAACCATAAGGCCTTATGGATTTTAACTTATGGTGAAGGAAAAATAGAGGGGTTTTGAAAAGTTAGGAATATGTAACTTATTAACTTAATGAGTTTAATTTACCTATTACACCCCTCTCACCCTTAAACCTCATTACACTCCTTTTAAAAAAGAGTGTCCCTTTTGGTCATTTTGATTTTTCCCAACACATAAGCTAATCCAAACATTCTTTTAAAAACTTCTTTTCAAAATTTCATAAGTTTGTAAGTCCTTTTAATCAAAAGTCCTTTTTCACTTAAATAAGCAATCCCAAACACACCCTTAGTGTTTCTTCATTGGTGCCATCCGTTTCGGCTAGAACGATAAAGGAAAAAAAACTCAAAACTATGAATTCTCGCCGACCTCCACCGTAACACCAAAGTCCTCCAACCGTGCAAGACCCAGCCTAGATGGGACCCCGGAAAGAAATTCGAGGCAAAGAGAAGAATATGTTTAAGTGGAACGCCATCAACAAGACGCATTATTCAGATTCGCAGAAACACGCAACGAGGGCCATAAAAGCATGTTTGAAACAGATGATGAGTAAGAAGACCCAGTGATGTTGTTAAGAGGGAACAGGAAAGGGTCAGCAGAGAGTATGAAAAGAAATCGGAGAAACAGGCGGGGAAACTGGCGAAGAGGATAAACCCCCCAAGCCATCGTTTTCTCAAAGGATGTCGCGGAATCGCCCGATGATGAGAGACACCCACGCCGTCAACAGCGTGAAAGACTAGAAAGCCACAAAGACCAACAAAGGAAAAAAGGGAAAAGCCAGGAAAGATCCCCTAACCAGAGTTGGGTGGCTTGGTCAAAGAACGCACCCTGGGAAATGAGAAAACGTTTCGATTCGAGAGATCTAGCCTTGTGATATGATGTCGTTTTAGGGAATGGTGTGAGAGAGAATATGGAAGAAATACTTTAACAATAAATTAACACCATTTCTTTATTACATTATGACTAAGGTATATATAGAGGATATATTCATTCATTAGACATCCCTAATGAATGAATATATACATTAACGATCCCTTTGTATTAACCTATACATTAAGAATACATTATTTACGATATAACAAAGATCGAGACGCTAAACGATGTACTAACAAATGGCGTGAGCGGCAGGATTGTGAATTATCAGAGGATGAACACCCCTATATATAGATGATGGAACCAATTCGTTACACATCCTGTAACGAATTGGTATCCAGTTTGTTAACTTAGAGACTCTGTAAAGGAAAACATAACGAATCTTTGATTCGTTATGCCCCATTCGTCAACATTCCATGACGAATGGGAACATACAAAACGAACTAGCAGTACATTCGTTAAACATCCTTAACAAATGGGCTTTACATTAAACGAACTGGCTAATTCGTTAAGCATCCTTAACGAATTAGACTTACATTAACGAACTAACTAATATTACATAAATATATTTTCATTATAATAATAATAAATACAAAACGATAAATACAAAGACTCGAGACGACAAAACCGTGCACTAACAAACACCCCCTCGTCTTGAGCTCTTTGTCTATAAATTACTTGAAGCGTCTTGATTGCCAGTCTCTGCAACTATGAATCCCAAATTCATGACACACACGTACGACACGCTGGAATTGCATAGCCAGGTGGTAGTCTTCATGGTGCTCGATCAAGATCTTGTTCTTAAATAGCACATCATTGTCTGTCTCTAATATGTTAGCGAGCCACATTGGATCGATAACTCGTATAAAACTCGTTTTCAGCCCTTTTCCCAACACAATTACGGCCTCACCAGTACGGTTGTCGTAGTACCATCGGTTAAAAGAGAGATGCAAACTTTGTGGAAACGTCTTCACCTGTACTTCTTTCATCGTCTTTGGCAGTTTTACCTTAAGCACGAGCTTCCTCCCCCGTACTTGGATCAATCTCATCAATACGCTTACGGATCGGAATCCGCGTCTTAAAGAACTTGAACCCGCGGTTTACTTCGAACAGCAGATATTGGTGAAACCATTCTGCATTACCATTTCCACCGCGGTTCATAAAAGGTCGATTCGCGAGGGTGCGAACATCCCAATGCGGTAATGAGAGAACGTCAGTGATGTTCTGATAATACTGAGCACTGTTCTCCCATTTGATAAAGCAGACCTTTAATTCAGAATCATAAAGCCAGGATACGATATCACCTTTAACAGTCAACACGGCTTTAAAGGCTATCTTCTGATTAGCTTTAGCGTGTGCGACAACATCCTACTTCTGTTCTTCATCCATGTATCTGTACGCCTCAATAATCTTATGGGATCTCTTGTTTCTGCACGCAAACCAACCTTGGATATCAGCAACTAACGGATCATCATTCCGTTCAAACGTCTTGCCTTTACCCTTTGACACCTTCTCCAGATGGTCTTCAGCAGCTTTTACATTTTCTTCATTGAAAGTAGGAATACCCTGATCAACATTGAATCGTTGATAAAGATCGGGGTACTCTTCTGTTGTCACATCCTCAACCTCGATCTCCCCATCTTCATAGATAAACGACGTATTTATAGGAATCGTCGGATCTTTTAAGACTTCCTCGTCATTCAACACCTCTACATCATCTTCAGCTTCTAACACATCAAGCTCTTCATCATTTAAACCCAGCAGTATTGAAATCTGCTCACGTGTCAGGGACCTATCAACAAACTGTCCCACCTCAATCTCATCCGCATTTACCATGCTCCTCACCACCCCCATGTTATCCATAAATAGTACAGTATTAGCCTTTATCGACTCGATTGGTTTGGCATTCGTTGAGTCTTGATAAACGACCAGTTGCTTGTCTAAATTACCAACATCGCTCGTTCCATCACTGGAGGATGAACCGTGAGCTTGTTTCGGCTCACTGCCTCCGGCACCCGACGCATAAGGATCTTCATCGTCATTCTTTAGCTTCTTTAATTCGTCTTCTTTGCACGTAAGCTGTAGAATGAGATCCTCTTGTTCCTTTATCTTCACCCCTTGAGCCGTTACAATTTCACGCAGCTCCTTCGTTTCATTCTGACAATAGGAGACGAAACCCATCAGACGTCGTTGATTCAGCATCATTTGCTCTTGAGCTTGGCGATCAGAAGCCATTTGATTCTAATAAAGGTGAATCAAACTCAAGAGCATGTTCATTTGATTTTCTTGGGGCATAGCATGGAAAGATGGAGGGATCGGCTGCATAGGACCTTGAGGACGATTAAGCCTCATGAACGAAATGTCCATAGGCTGTGTCGGCATCATAGCGGTGTTAGAGAAACCACCAATGTAGCAGCAGTAGGCCTTGCTAAAGTAGATAAGACAGATTGAGGAATCATACCAAGCCTAGGATCCGAATTAAGTGTAGTCGTCAAAGTCAATTCCGGGGTGCTAGTAGTAAGCGGCACCGCCGGTCTTTGAGAAGCAAATGACCTTGGAACTTGAGGACCAAATGAAACACCAGCACCTTCGGTTATACGTCGTTTGGATGGCTCACCACTAGCCACCTCTTTCCCTTTCCGCTTCCATTGAGTAGCGTGAATGATAACTGCCTCAACTTCAGCACGGCGTTAAGTATCATCTCCACCTTCATCACCATCGTCACCATCAATATTACCCTCATCGTTCCCACCTGGACCCTCTTCATGCTCGGAATCCGAATCATCATGGATCTAACGATCATTAGAAGGACATTCGTATGCTTGATTAGATAAGTGACCAATCAAGCGTTTGGTCCTTGGATGAGGATCTTTCTGATACGACTTCATTCTCTTGACAGTATCAGCATTCATGTGCTCCAACTTGAGCACATCATCCACCAAAGTATGATCAATCACCAAATTCGGAATCAGGTCTTGATCGATCAACTGAATAAAACGGGGATACATCAAAAATTTACCATGTCGATTCTTGAAAAGGCAATTCTCTTTGAGATGATAGAAGATCATCTCCGACAAGTTAAATGGCTTGTTCAAGATCAATGCGATGAATGCCGATTGGAGCATGATACGACACTCGTCAAATCCACCCTTTCGTCCACCAAGGCAATGAATTAGAACGTGTAATAAGTACTTGTATGTGGGACACAAGTACACCTTGTTATACATGGACATGACAAGTTCGCCAGCTTAGAATACTCGACCGAACAGACCACGAATCAACTCTTTATCAAACTCGCTTGGGTTGTCCATATTATCCCAAAACTAAAACAGCCGTATGATGGCCCCATGAGTAATGATGATTGACTTCCCGTTGACTTCAGCAACAATGTGGTTCTCGGACTCAATGTAACGTGCCGAGTTCCAGAATGGGCGAACAATGCTAAAATGAACACTCGACCTAGCAATCACAGCATAATGAATACGAGAATGTCGTATGAAGGCCAGCAAATCTCCAAATAAGTCTTCGTCAGCAAAGTTCGTTCTGACAAAAGCACATACATTATGCTTTTTGTCGAACGGTAATAGAGGGAGATCCGGTACTTGAATAAATGAATAAATAAATCAATTAAATAAATAAATAAACAACTCAATAAATAAACCAACGAAAACCCGTATTTCGATGACCATATAATTTACGAATCTTACCTGATGTGGTAAGATGAAATACCTTAACATGTTTTACGCTTAAAACACATAACTTAAAATAATTAAATAATATGTAAAGGAAAATAATAAAATCTTTTTGAAAATTTTCATTTTCGTTTCAAAATATTTACAGTTTAACACCCGAAAAGCAAACATAAAGCAGAAAATAAAATATTTTTGTATTTTTGTATGTTTTTCTTTGTATTTTTGGTGAGTTTAAGTAGAGAATAATATTGACCAAATTGCCCTTCGATCACAGTTTTATATTTCAGCGATATTATGACTGGCATAAAGTCGGTCATTGATATTGTTGTCCACTTAAATCTTATAACAAACTTTCAAGCATTTTTGTGTTATGATTAAATGTTCAACTAGATCACAGAATATCAGAAACTATCAGCCTCTAATCTCGGTTCAAGCTTTATTTGATTTTTACCGTATCACCCCAACTTGACTTAAACCATTATATTGTCGATAAAAATTTGAATTTATAGAAATTATTGAGCAATGCACCAAGTTTTTTTTACTGTGAATGAGTATGCACGAGTCCATTTGTAAGCTTACATACATTGTATCCCCTGAGGTCCGTTTCTTAATGGTATTGAGACGCGCGCAAGGGAGGAACAAATGTATGACTAACAGGGGATTTTGATCAAGTCAGTAGTTTAATTTGTACGATGTACAACGGCGATCAAGTTTAATGACTTTGGGTTTGCTCTAAAAGAGATTGAAATATTCATGCATATGAATACCCAGATGATTAAGCCACATAAAGACTCATAGTGTCCAGAAACCTAATGCTTGTTATTTGCTTTATTTTATTTTTGGTGATCAAACAAATATAAGGCTTGAGTACGATAGGTTATTACATTTCTGCCATCCTTACCGAGATTTTTGTTAGAGACTAATACCTCTTTCAATTTGGCATTTCTTTATGTTTATATCACATACTTTACTCTGACGCCTTGTTTAAGACCTATCAATGTACCAATGCAATTAAGCACTCAGTCTTTTAAGCTTATTTCTTTCTGGATATGGGACCAGATGATTAATGTAATATAATTTTCTCTTTTTGCTTCAAAACTCATTTTGGAGGAGCATAAAAATAAATTAAATCGCCACAGCCACCTTCAGTCTATAGATTAATGGCTATCCTATCATTCTACAAGTAGATAATAGGACCAAAACATGCAAGCATGTTCCACAAACTTAAATAATCGACATAATTTTCAGCGAGAGAATAAAATAAAACTGCATAACAATCGCCCCAACCACTTTTCATTATCAGGTGAATGGCTATCCTGAACATTTACAAGTAAATTTCAGGACCAAACATATACAAGTATATATCCTTCAAATATGAGTAATTGACATAATTTTCAGCGAAAATATGCAAAAATCATTTTGGATTTTCTCTTTACATACATAAAACACAATCTTTTGTCTTTTCGGATTTTTCTATACATACGAAAACAAAATTTCACAATCTTTTTGTCTTTTTGGAATTTTCTACACATATGAAAAAAAATTCACAATCTTTTTTTCATTTTCAATTTTTCATAAACAAAAATCACAATATTTTTGTATTTTTCATTTTTCAAGTGTTTTTGGTTTTTCTCTATACAAACAAAATTCACAATATTTTTGTATTTTTCAACTTTCACCCCCAAAATTCACAATATTTTCATCTCTTTTTTTTAATAAATGAAAGAAAATAAACAAAAAACAAAATAGGAATAATTATCCTTGTTTAAGGACCTCAGAAAGTGTTTTAAGACCGTTAATACCAAGCAAAAAATTAAAACGAGTTTTGTCAAATGCCTTGGTAAATAAGTCAGCGCGTTGAAAATCCGTGTGCACCTTTTCAATATCAATTAATTTCTTTTCAAAACAGTCTTGAATGAAATGATATCGAATCTCAATATGTTTGTTTTCGGATGCTGCACAAGATTTTTGGTGATACTTATAGCAGCAGAGTTATCAATTAAAATTGGAGTAATAAGAAACTTCAAACCGTAGTCGCGCAGATGTTGTTGAATCCATAAAACCTGTGAATAGCAACTCGAGGCTGCCACGTATTCTGCCTCAGCGGTTGAAGTGAAGACAATTGTCTGCTTCTTACACTGCCAGGAAACAAGCCGGCTTCCTAAAATTTGACAACCCGCTGTAGTCGATTTGAAATTGATCTTGCATCCTCCATAATCAGAATCGGAAAACGCAGTGAGTTCAAATCTATCGTCGATACCATAACCCGATGTCAGGATTATCCTTTAGATCTTGAAGTATACGTTTAACCGCCACCAGGTGTGTCACTCGGGGACTTGATTGGTACCTAGCACACAAACAAACTACAAACATTATGTCAGGACGAGAAGCAGTTAAATACATTAAAGAACCAATCATTGCTCAGTAAAGGGTAGGATCTACGGTATCCTCCAATTCATCCGATGATAAATTGTGGCCCACGAGATGATGCGTCGAAGGGATTTTTTGGCAGGTATCTTGAATCGGCTCAAAACGTCGTTCACATATTTCGTCTGATGAATGAAGATTCCTTTATCAGAATGATGAACCTGCAACCCTAAGAAGAAATTCATCTCCCCCATCGAGCTCATTTCAAACTTCGTCTGCATTGACTTCTCAAAATCCTTACACAGCTTGTCGTTTATTGAACCAAAAATGATGCCATCAACATAAATTTGGACAAGGAGCAGATCATCACCAACATTCTTATAGAATAAAGTGCAATCCACAGCTCCTCGCTTGAAGCCATTATCGGTAAGATGGTCAGGCCGTACCAAGATCTCGGGGCTTGGTGTAGACCATACAGGGCCTTGTTTAATCGGTAAACACGGTCCGGATAATCTGGATCTTCAAAACCAGGAGGCTGCAAAACAAACATTTCTTCATGCAATTCTCCATTAAGAAAAGCGCTCTTCACATCCATCTGATAAAATTTGATGTTTTTGAAAGCAGCATAGGCCAAGAAAATTCGTATAACTTCCAATCGGGCAACTGGAGCATACACTTCAGTGTAATCTATGCCTTCTTGCTGATGAAAGCCTTGAACAACAAGTCTTGCTTTGTTTCTGACAATCACACCACGATCATCCTTTTTGCACTTAAATACCCACTTCGCAGGAATTGGTTTCTTAACTCTAACCGGTTTATCAATGAGATCTCATACACCCAGTTGATTAAACTATTGCAATTCTTCTTGCATTGCTTCTACCCAAGATGGATTAGCGAGAGCCATACAAACATTTGTTGGTTCTACTTGAGTTAAAAAGAAAGTATATTTCGCGAGATTCACGATTCCCAAAGAATGCATATCGGCATAGGGACATAATATAGAATCAGTAGAATTAGCAATTTGATTACGTATTTGCACACCTACATCCAGATCACCAATAATGTTGTCCTGAGGGTGATACGAATGAATCCGAAGAGTTGGATTCTCAGATACAACAACATTTTAAGATAAATTAGTTAGATTCTCCTCAACATCATCAGATGATTCACCAGCCTCATGTGTTTCAGGGAATGGAGCCGAGGAAGAAACAACAACATGGTACCACTCCTCAACACAACCCGAAGTAAAGTTAAATACACGTTTCTTAGGTGATACGTAACCCAAGAAATAACCGTCAATTGCCTTCTCTTCAAATTTTTCCATATCTTTCTTCAACATAGTACAAGGACACCCTAATGGTTCCAAGTACTTTAAGTTAGGCTTTCTCTTGTTCAGAAGTTCATAACTAGTCTTTTGAAACTTCTTCACAGTCAAAACACGATTAAGCGTGTAACAAGTAGTATTCACAACCTCGTTCCAGAACTGAACAGGAAGCTTAGAATCTGCAAGCAGCATTCGAGCCGCTTCAATCAGTGTTCTATTCTTTCTTTCTGCCATACCATTCTGTTGAGGTACATAAGGAGAACTATATTCTCGATGAATTCCTTTTTGAATACAAAAGAAATCCAATATATTGTTTTTGAACTTCGTACCATTATCACTTCGAATACGTCTCACCTTCAACTTATACAGTGATTCGATCTTAGTGATTAAATTTTGAACCAGAATGGGTGTTTGATCTTTTGAACTTATAAATAAAACCCACAAATATCTTGAATAGTTATCAGTGGCAACTAAACAGTACCAATCAGCAGCTATACTCGCACGATTCACAAGACCGAATAAATCCATATGAAGTCATTCTAATGTAGTGTCAATGGTATTGATTAACTTAGATGGGTGTGACTTCTTCTTCTGTTTGCCCTTCTTACAACACAGTGGTCAGTTAACTTAAAATGTTTCAAAGAAACACCATCAACCAAATCATGTGACATTAAATAATTCATCTTTTGAACGTGAATATGACCCATCCTTCTGTGTCACAAAATCGTGTCCTTTTCAGTTGCCTTATTAACGAAACAGCCTCGACAGAAGTAAATACCTTAGAACTCATGTTTAACACATAAATATCATTCGATCGAGGATATCGCATGACAACCATATCCTCAGGAATAACATATCCCGGTTTTAGAATTATGCACTCCTTATCATTAAATACGGTAGTGTACTTCTTATCACAAATTTGTGACACACTCAATAAGTTATGATCAACTTTGTCCCAATAGTTGATTTTTTTTCAAACGTGATATGACCATTTGAAATGTCACCTTCTTGTGTTATCATACCACCCGAATTTCCCACAAAAGCAACATACCCTTCTTGAATATTTTTGACATTTGTTAGAAGATTGATATTGCCAGTAATATGATGAGAACATCCCATGTCCATGATCCAGTTTTCACCAAACACAGTCTTGGATGTACCCTAGACATAAACATAAAGTGATCAGTTTAAAAAGGCAGCCCAGGCCTCAGTCTTGGGCACCTTTTGAGTTTCACATGTTAAATTAAAATTAACAGAATTCAAACGTTGTTCAGTAACTTGTGAATAAGTTACAGGTCTTTTAGACTTTCGTCTTAAATAGGAAACTTGAACGACATTTGTATTCATGTTTTTACAGGCTCTATAGGAACGAATTTGGGCTTAATGTTACCTAAATTTTCATTAACATGAATTACCTTTCGAGGATTCACATCAGAAAACATAATGTGAGTTTCATCATCGAAAGACATTGGTCTTTTCAAAATCTCCTTGATCACAAGAAAGGGTTTAGATTGTTCCTTGATAAATAGGTGAAGATTTTGATATTTCTTCAATCCACAGTTTCTGACTACATGGCCATGTTCACCACAGAGAAAACATGTTCCCATGTCAACACGTTCATGTGATGGTTTAGCAGAGACATGTGCAATCGAAGGTTGATGATAAACTCCAGCAATTGCACCTTTATCCAAGTCATCAAACGTCACAGATTTCCTTTTCATGTAGAAATTCGGATTTGAACAATTTGAAAAGCTATGTAGAGTGTCAGTTCCATTTGATTTCACAAATTGAACATGTTTAGCAGATTTTAACAAATTTTTAGCTTTTATCAAAGGATCTATCACATTTGATGTCTTGGATTTTACAAACTTGTTTTCAAGGTCTTGTAACTTAGAAGTTTCATTGCGAACAACACTTTCAATCAATTCAGGCTTGATTAACTTAAGTGGAATGTCTTTATCAGTGAAAAATCTGCTAATCCCTTTTAGCTTAAACACCCGACAAGTTGAAGATTTTGGAGCAGGAGGATTGACAAAGCGCATCTTGTCCTCATCAGAAATATTTGGTTTTTTTGATTTTTTTTGCTTTAACCTTAACTTGTTTCTCCTTTTTCACTTGAGTTGTATTTGAACCGTACACTGCTTCCTCAAATTCATGAGGTTCACATAAAATGTGATTCAAACGTGGAATGTCCTGTTTTTTGTGTACAACATCCGGTTCAAATACATCCTCAGTGATTAATTTCTCAACATTAATTTCAACAAAGACCTTTTGAATATGAGGTTTAAGTGATGAAGATTGGGCATTCATATTGTCATTTTTAACCACTTTAGATTTTGTTTCAACAAAGGTTCATTAACCACAGTTTCCACTTTTCCAGCAAAAGGATTTGCAGTGTAATCATTATGAAATGGTGGTGGTACTTCAACAAAACCTACACCTTTCTTTGAATCTTTTTTGCTTACTTGATACTTCAATAATTTCATTTAGCAAAAATGATGAATTTCTAAATTTGCCCAATTTGTTTTTCAACTCAAGAACCTCATTTTCAAGATCAGTTATCTTAGATCGATGTTTCAAGATTTCTTAAAATTTCTGATCGTTAATAGTCATTTTGACTGACAATTCAACTTTGAGGTCATGATTACTAACAGACAATGCTTCAATTTTCTCCCTAGATCGCATTTGAGATTCTAATGATTGTCTATAAGTATCCTTAAGTGAAGCAATTTCTTTCACCAAACTATCATTGTGTTCTTTCAAAGATTCTAACTTAGGCTTATTAGTTTCACAATCAACACAAGGCACATTAGCAGACAAATTAATAGAGTTAGAAGAAGAACTAACCTCATCGATTTTTGCCATACAAGCAAATGTGGTTGGTTGAATTTGACATGAATCATTAGAATCCGATTCAATGTCATTGTCAGATGACAACTCATTTCCACTTGCATCTTGAAAGCTCTCGTGCATCTCAAACATAGCCAAGTTTGCTTAATTATCGTTGCACAATAAACGTTGAGACCAATCAGTTCCATCAGCATCACAAAGCAAGGCTTGTGATCCCGAGCAGAAGGTTTACTGCCAGATGGTTTGTCAGCATTATCACCCTTTTTCACAGAACTTCTTTCATTATTCTGCGGTCCATTATATTCTTTCTTCGGCTTATCACACTCTTTCGCGAAATGACCAAATTCTTGACAGTTAAAGCACTTGACTTTCAGCTTATCGAACCTAATTTTCTTGTTCAAAGTTGGTAAATCCTTACCAGTTCTTTGCGTGAATTTCTTTACTTTTCTCCGATCATAGCCATGTTCCACTTAAGATCCATAAGTTCCAAATCATCAGGGTCTACTTGATCATAATCTTCATCTGCTAATTCACTCGTTGCAATACTACCCACCAGATTCTCATACGGTGTCATAAAAACACATAGAAACGAGAAGTTCTGTTCAGCTTCTTTGATGTTCACGTTTGGTGGTAGAGTGAAATTGTTTGTAGAAGAAGATCCACCATATTTTCCAGTTTTTCAAGTGTATCTAGATTCCATAAAACATACATTTGGATCACTACAAGCTGACGATCCCACATTTGCATTTTGAGTGAGAAAAGCAGTGATCGGAGCTGTAGTGCTGCTTAAAGGCATACTTTCTCCATAGAAAGATGGATCTTGAACTTCTTTTGATGACTTTTAACACTTTAAATCATATTCTCTAGCTTCAATCTTTTGCATAAACTCTGAAGCAGTCAAATATTCGTTTTTGAAATAATTATTTTCTTTTAACACCATAAGAAATGTTGAATATGAAGCACGTAAAGCGTTCTTCACGGTATCAATCTTATCGGTTTCACTTGGTTCCATTTTTAACTTAACCATCTCAGCAATAAGATGATTGAATCTTGTAGTCATTTCTTCTACTATCTCTCCCTTCAACAAGTTAAAGTTTCGAAATTGAAACTTCAACATTACCTTTTTGCTTTCTTCGGTGTTTCCCATACTTCTCATTTTAACATGCTGAAATAATGAAGCACATGTTTTTATACTCCCAACTTGATGGGATATATTATCAGGTAAAGCCATGGTAAGATTTGAGTATGCTTTAGTCTCAATCTCGAAAGTCTTCTTCTCTTCTTGTGAATATTATGAAACGGGTTTAGGAGTAAAACCAGTAGTTTCATCACCCAATTATTGGTACAGTATACACTTCATCAAGATAATAGGAACAATCAGGATGAACAGAACCAAGATGTGCACGAAAACTTGGTTCCCATTTAGCAAAGTCAATGAATTTCATCAGTCGTGGACATTATGAATGAGATCCAATTTCTCCATCGAGATGTAACATTTGCTGCATGAGTGCGTTTTGAGATGCCAATTCATTAAAACCAGCCATGGTAAATTCCAAGATCAAACTTAATAAAAGTTTAAACATGAGGGTTAAAAATGAAAAATCTGTTAACAAAGTAGTGGTTGTCTGCGTAACGAACTAGGAACAGTATTATCATGAATCGAGTAACGAATTATAATATAACGAGTTAGTAACGAATCAAGTACACGTCACTAACGAATCACAAACGAATCAGGATTATAACGAATCAATAGGAAGAATCAGTGATTAATGTTAATGAAGCGAGAGACACGAATTGACTACAGTTAATAACGAATCAACTACAGTAAATAACGAATCAGGTTGTTAGACATTTATAACAAACTCTAACACGTGGCACGAATCTGTTTAGAGAAGGTCGCGAATGAGGACACGTGTGTAACGAATCAAATATAAGGAATCAACTCATGTAACGAATCAACCTTAGCGAATCATCTCCATTGTTGAATCTTCAAACCTTCAAACTATTTTTCCAGAAATCTGGAAAAGTTCCCAGATGCAAGAACACGCTATTTCAGTATCAAATTTGTAAAACAAACTCAATACTCAACCAAATTGTTCAAATTATGGCTCAAAATACTCGGAAATCAAACGCGAATCCAATTAACACAATCCCGTAACCTTAATCGATCAATCAAACCAAAATCAAACCAAAATCAAACCAAAACCAATCCCTTGTTTCGTACATAAACCCATCTGAACCAAAACCAATCCGAATCCACTCCAATTCACCAATCAATCGACACACTATCACCTCAAACCTTCCCGAACACAAACCAAAACTAATTCAATCCATAATTAACAGATCCAACTGTTAATTCAATCAATTCAAAAAAACTTAATTACACCGAAAACAATTCAATAAACAGATCAATAATACTAAATCATGAGCAATCAGAACACCGAAAGCTCTAATACCACTTGTTAAACACAATTAAGATCAAAACGATATTGATTACCGACTGTAAATCTATATACTTTAATGGATCTAGTTCATATTTATACTCTTAATTAGTTTTCTATATATATAGTATTAGTGATTATATATGTGTATTAGTAATATGTTACTTGAAGAATTGAGAGAGAATCCGGACAGAGGTTCGTTACTGTTAAACTCAAAACATAAATTATCAGAGGATGAACACCCCTATATATAGATGACGGAGCCAATTCATTCACATCCCGTAACGAATTGGTATCCAGTTCGTTAACTTACAGACTCTATAAAGGAAAACATAACGAATCTTTGATTCGCTATGCCCCATTCGTCAACATTCCATGACGAATGGGAACATACATAACGAACTAGCAGTCCATTCGTTAAACATCCTTAACAAATGGGCTTTACATTAAACGAACTGGCTAATTCGTTAAACATCCTTAACGAATTAGCCTTACATTAACGAACTAACTGATATTACATTAATATCTTTTCATAATAATAATAATAAATACAAAATGATAAATACAAAAACTCGAGACGACAAAACCATGCACAAACAAAAAAGCCCAGAACCAAAAAGTGGAAGCGATGGGGAAAGCTCTGGAACAAAAGATCAACCGCGAGGGAAGAAACATCTGAGCTATTACCCCGACGCGGACGCAAATTTTTCAAAACCCTATAGGCCAAATGCTTTTGCAGAAACGTCGAAATTCGTACAAAAGATAGCACAGGCTTCGTTGCCTTCTAACTCGAAATTGCCTTCAGCAGTTGGAAAGTACGATGGGATGACCAATCCAAGTGATCACCTGTAGAGTTTTATATCGGCCGGAGGAGTAGCCAGGTGGATATTGTCCGTTTGGTTCCATATGTTTGCCCTAACTCTCCACGGCGCGGCTAGGCAATGGTTCGAGAGGCTCCAAGAGGGCTATATCATGAGTTTCGAAGATCTGGTAGCTAAATTCTCCCTGCATGTTAGCCAACAGCAGAGGCACACCTACGACCACGCCGACATTCTGATTATGTTCCGCTGAGATAACGAATATATTGAATATTTTATCACATGGTTCAACACAGAAGGTCTTAAGATCAGAGGAGTGAGCGAGGATATGATGAGGGTCGGTTTTCGCTAAGGAGTGCGGAATGACGACCTTATCCGGTGCCTATGAGGGAGAGATGGCATGCCGAAATCATGGAACGAACTCATGAAAGCAGCCAAAGTGTAGGTTCCCAGCCGGATCTACACGAGATATCTCGTTCTACGTAGGTGCGGAATCCCTACGTAAGACGTTACGAGCGTAGAAGACGATACGATTAAACACACGTTACAATAAACACAAACACGTTATATTGCAACCGGAAAACACGTGATATCTATCACTAATACTGGACTCGTTACACGTAAACTGAATACTCTAATTGAATCCCTTTTTTCTCTAAGCCGTAACCTTGGACATATATATCACGACAACTTCGCCTGGCATGTTTAGGCGAAGTTGTCACTAACTTCGCTTAGTTCACAAGTTCGCCTGTATCAGCGAACTTGTGAGCTAACTTCGCTTACATACAAACACAAATCCAAACGACTCGATTACAGACACTACACACTGAACTACTGACATCATGTACCATTAGACTCCCCCTTGGCAGCAGCTTCATATCTTTATCTTCAAGCACGTGTCTCGTAATCTTCAACAATCTTGAATCTTCATCTTTAAGCATTCACTCCTTCTCGTACACATACCGACACAACTCTTTGATATTTCCTCGCTTCGTCTTTCCAAGCAGGAATATAAAAGATTTTCTTCTCATTCAGCACCTGCAGATCAGCTCGAGACAGGTTCACTAGATGCATCGGATCATAGACTCTCAGCAGCTCTTGTTCATCTTCGTCTTCCATCACTGCTTCAGCTGTCTCACAATCTACATACCACCACTTTAGCTCTTTCAGCACATCCTTGGGCATCTGTTTCATCGGCACTTCATTCAAACACCGGATAAGTTTATACTTCATAATCATCCAAGGCTTGCCATCTGCTCTCAACCCTCTATCTTTATCTTTGATAAGTTTACCCTTCTGTGGTTTCAGCAGCTCGAACTTCTTTTCCTTTATACTCTCCTTCCATACTATCTTCCCGATGACTCTAGCCATATTATCATCACTTCGATTTATCAATCCCAATCTGGCTAAGTCTTTCACTTCACATTCAGGCAGTGTGTTCAACGATCTCAACATTCTTTTGAAGTACTGAATACCATCATATCTCTTAATCACGAAGAGCCTCAACTGCTCATCGTATATCCAGCAAATAATCCCTTTTCTCGCTTCAGCATAGCCTCTAATGTTGTAAGTCTTCTTAAACATAGTAGGGACCGCTGGTTTCTTCGTTTTGACGAACCACTGAGCATAGCCTTCTTTCCATCTAGGCTGCTCTTCCCATTCAGTCTCATCATTTCCCGTCTCTTTACTCATATCTGCGTTATCGACTTCTGGAATCTCATGCTTTACATTCTCTTCTACTATCTCTCCCTCTTCTATCTCATCATCAATCACAATCTGTTCACCAATCTTCTCTATCTCATCACTCGGTAATACATCATCATCGCACATAAAGTCATCATCCATCTCCTCAACCTCCACTACCACCACATCATCACCACCAGCTGCAGTTGTCGACTCCCCCTGAGTTGTGGAAGTCCCAAGAGCTTGTACAGTTCTTGGAAACTCACCACCTGCACCTTTCGATGCATTGGGATCATCGTCTCGATCATTTCTCCTCTTGGTCCTCAACTCATCGCCTTTACAGCTCGTCTCCCCCTGAGATGCCAAGAACTCCTTCAGAGCATCTATGATTTTTCCATGTTCTACCAGCAGGGACGACTGCATCTGATTCTCTGCAACTAGGCGTTGAATAGCCTGGGTCTGGATAAGATTAATCCTTGACTGCTCTGCCACGACCCGTTCAAGTGCTGCTATTCATTCAGAGTCTGATAGGGTTGCATCAAAATCAAACCTCATATGAGATATATCGTGAGTGTACTGAGGAGGGATTGCCGATGTAACCCGGACCTCAGAAGTAGACGTAACCGCAGGTGGTATCGTCACCGATAACCCTGCAGTGGCCACAACCGTCGACTCAATAAAATGTGCCACGACCTCCGTTGGAGTAAGAGTTGGAGGTGGCAACGAGACAATCTCCGGAGTCGATAGTTGAAATGAAGTGAGTGGGAGGCCAAATGAGGATGAGGTAGCCACCACGGGAATGTCCGTGGCGCTTGGCCTTGTAACCTGTAATGATGAGGGAACCATTGTCATACCGGACAGTGCGGGTGGGGTGAAACGTACCACCCTCGAGCTCTCACCGGCTCCCGATCCTGCACCTATCCGTTCCCTTCTTGATCTCTGAATCAACTGTTGTACCTCTTCCTCGTAATCTGACTCGCTATCATCATCAGCTCTCTTTCTTTTCCCATGAGTCCGTTCATGTGTTACCAAAATCCGTCTCGCTTCGGCCAATTCATCATCAGAATCTGAGTCAGCCACCGTTGTAGCTGCCCTAGTAACATTCACACCCGAAGCTCGTTCAACCGAGACCTGTACATTCTCCTCTGGATCAACCATCTCCATGTCAAAAAATCCCTGACCGCCAAACTCTGCGTCAAGATCTATGTTCTCCTCCGGTGACACAACAGGAGCAGCAGGTATAGCTTGAGGTGCTCCTGCCTGTTGTGGTGCCGGGTCCCGAAACTCGTCCCCACGAGCAGGCACATACCCCGGGTTGATCAAGTACCCGAATAGTGGAGTATGCCGAGGACGGAGCTCAGGTTTGCTCCTCGCACTGGAGGATCTGCATTGGGCAAAGATCCTTTTGCTCACACTTTCTACGTATCGGATTGGGCGGCGCTGAGGTAGCGTTGGAGCAACATAATTCAAGATCATTTGGAGAAACCTTGGATACATGATAAATCTCTCACGCGCCACCGCTCTTCGTTGTCGATCGATCTCGTAGAAGACCATCTGACTAAAGCTGTAACGCTTGTTATATGTCAGAGCAGTCATAGCCGACTGCATGGTCGCGCCCATGCCATCAGTGCCTGCCTTTCTCCCTGACATGCAAACAATCATGACATGCATGAGAAAGCGCCACTGGTCAAGCAGAAACCCCTTTCTTCTCTGCGTATCTCCCAAGGGACCTGAGTATCCCATCCTCAAAAACGCTCCATCACGGAAAGGAGCTACAAAATCTGTCGGGTCATCTCTTGTCTCATCTCCAAAACGTAAAGCCGTCCGGATTTGTTCAGATGAGAACTGAACAATGTGATTGTTGACTGTTGCTCGCATCACCGGGGGCTCGACCCTACAATCATATTCCACGGTCTGCCAAAAATCCTCAATGTTTGGCAAGGATATTGGCAGTGTTGTCGTAATCGCGTGGAATATACGCGAGCGTAGTAGGAATGTGATGATTTCGCGGAAATCATCAACTCCGCTCGCCTCCGGTTCTAATGTTATATACATGTTGTGACCCGGGAAGAACTGTCTTTGGTTATCACCACCGTCATCACCGCCTGCACCACCTATAGCAGCCATATCTGCACCAAACAGACTAAGTTAGATAAGCGACAAAGCAAATCACAAGTTCGCCTGTTACCATGAGCGAAGTTGTGATCTTTTCTGTATAGGCGAAGTTAAAGGTGGGGCGAAGTTGGGAAACAACTTCGCTTCAACTTTAACTTCGTCTGTTAACTGTTAAGTAAAAAGGTCCAGGCGAAGTTAATGGTAACTTCGCCTAACCACAACATCGCCTCATAAACTGTTTCAAAAATAATTATCAGGCGAAGTTAAACCTCAGGCGAAGTTACGGACAACTTCGCCTAAACTGTAACTTCGCCGAATATGAAACGGCATCAGTTAGGTTTATCGAACGACGTGATTTGGTCAATTTTGAGCTTGCGGATCTCGTAAAACTTGATTTAATGACGATTTAGACGATTAGATTGATTATGAACACGTAAAGATACGTTTGAAAATCGGTTGTTAAGGGTTCGAAAAACGAGGACGTGAAACGGGTCGAATCGACCGATGATAAACGTTAACGAACATGATAAATCGATTCGATTACCCTACACACCTTTAAGCACGGATTAGAAACTGGAATAAGAACACAGATGAAGATCGATAAGTTCGCTGTGGGTTTAGAGGTTAAGTTCGCTGGATAAGTTCGCTGGGTTTTGAAAATAATGAACCAGTTAGACCTTTAATTTCCTTTATATAGGGTCAAAATTATACAGGCGAAGTTGCGGATAACTTCGCCTATTGCAGGCGAAGTTATGGACAACTTCGCCGGTATTAAAATTTTCAAAACAAACCCCTATAATTTGAACAATTTGCAATTAAGTTTTAAAAACAACCTTTAAAGTGTTAAATGATACGATCAAGACCAAGTAACCATGTATAAAATCATACAACTATATAAGTAGAAAAAAAATTTTAAAAATTTAAAGTACACGGGATCAAATTTCAGTCTCGATAGGGACTACCATGTTTTAGAAAAGATCCGAACAGGAATCATACTAACTACGTGACTGTCACACAGATCCGTGTTCAGCTGTATTATGACATAAAGAAACAGGTTGTAAGCAGGTAAATAACTTAGAATGGTTTTCATCGTTTCTGTGATACGGGTTAGGTTCAATTAAGCTCAAAAAACTTAAGTGGGCAACAACTCAGAGATTATGATGCCTCCTATCTATTCTCAAAGCGTATTTGGCTTTCCCCAAGTCACCCCGAGTTGACCTCGACCCGTAGTGTCTGATTAAATAGTAGGAACTCTTCGATCTTTGGACTCTGCTTCCCGTTCTCTATCTTGCATCTTGATTGAGAAGTCTTATCATTATGAACTCTATAATGTCTCAATAACTAAATTTTTTTTTTAAGTATTTACACAGACTTCAGAGTAGTACACTACTGCAAGTCCCGAATCTGGATCACTGCAGTATCTTGACACGCTATCTTCACGGGAATCAGAACACTCACGGGCTCGTGTATGACTGGGTAATCGCTTTTCTGCCTATCATTCGGAAAGATATATATGGAGACATGCACAACTGTTAAGAAGTTTTCACGTAAAATCGAGTAGATTTAGTTAGTATCACTTCTACTTTTACGCACCATAAAAAGCTACCATGACATACAATGACTGTTCTAATGTCTTTTAGGCCTAATAACTTCACTAGTTAAGCACACAGAATCAGTATATCTATCACTTTCCAAGGTTGGATCAATTTTCTGTTAAACATAGTAAAGGAACTTCTTACGAAGTAGTAGACTTGAAAAATAATTTCATCTCCCGTAAAAAAAATTTTAACTTCTATCGCCCCAATCAAGTCAAAGTCTTCAGGTAAACGGCTATCCTGAAGATCCAATGGATCAGCTGGACCGACCACATACGAGTATGTGTCCTTCTAACTAAGTATGATCGACTAATTTTCAGCGAAAGAATAAAAACACATCATAAACCGCCCCGGTCACTTTCAGTCATCTGGTTAATGGCTATCCTCATATTCTACAAGTAGAAATGAGGACCAAACATATCCGAAGATATGTCCTTCAAACTGAGGTAACCGACATAACTCTAAGCGATAGTAAAGTGGTTTTTTTTTTTTTTTTTTTTTTTTTTTTTTTTTTTTTTTTAAACTAAAGTCACAAAACATGGTTACTCGGGATTGATCATCCCATTCAGCTCAACAAGGTTTTGAAAACGATTTTTGTCAAACCCTTTAGTAAACAAGTCGGCAAATTTAATCAGAGAATCAACCCTTGAGTTATGCGTGAAGCTCTCTTCTTCGATAGTTGGCGTCTGAGTGTCCATCCTTTCTCTCATATCAACGTCTGAAGTACTCTTTTCACTTTTACTTTCAACTCTTACTCTTTCTTTTTGTATAACTTTCCAATCACGTAACAATTTCTTGTTACCAAACAAGTGCAGGGAACGGCCACTGTTGACAACCCACCTGTTGTTCACAGTCCTTTCAGACTGTTCCTGCACACTCAAAGGAAAAGATTTAAAATCTGGGGACCCAAGACCTATTGGTCTTGGGTCGATACATCCCGTACCTTGGCTGTCCAAAGTTAGTTTCAGAATAATTCCTGTAAGTCCTAAAAGGATACCTTCTTGGAGTTTGATTATGAGGCCATCCAAACCTTCGAGAATTAAATGAATTATTACTTATGGTTTGGTTGTTAGCAGTGAAAAACTGAGATCTTTTTCTTTGAAAACCTGATTTAGTTTTACCACTATTGTAGTTACTGTTAGTTCTGTTTTCAGTTTTTGAAGGCCTCACACCTCTGAATCTCCGCTTCAGAGGGCAATCAGCAATTAGGTGTCCTAATTGATTACATTTGAAACAACTCCTGTGTTCAACTTTCTTTTCAACAGTTGTTTTAGATGATGAGGCTGCATTACTGCCCGTTTGTCTCACATATGGTAGGACATACGGGTTTAGTGGAGATTTCTTTCCAGTTGTTTTATTTTTCTCTCCACTTTTTGGTAACACTGCCTTTTCTTTTGTCTCACTCGACTCTGATGACTTGTCCGAGTTTGATGAGACAGGATTAGGAGCAGAAATTTTAACACTCGAAACAGGCTTACTTGTTTCGCCTTTACTAACTTCTGGTTCTTTACTAGTTACCATAACCGGAACTGTCTGACTATAATCAACATCAACAGATTTCTGATTACTAGGATCATAAGTGTAATTATGATTGTACGGTGGTGGAACTTCATGATAACCAATTCCTCCCCTTTTAACTGGGGAACCTTGATCACTAACGAGGTGATCAAGTATAGCGGTGGAATTTCTGTATTTCTCAAGTTTCCTGTTTAGTTCCACCACTTTCACCTGGTGATCAGCTATCTGTTTATCCCTTTCAGCTATTAGTTTGATTTTCTCTTCTAACACTTCATAACTAAGATCAATTACTTTAATTTTTTCAGCTAGATTTGCTTTAAGACTTCTAATATCTTTTTCACTAGCTTTTATTTTTACTTTATAACTATTTTCTCTAGCTTTAGTGAAATGATGTTCTTCTTTTAAGGTTTTAAATTGAGCATCCAAACTAACATACTGATCAGTTATAGTTGTCAATTGTTCAGACAGATTTTCACATTTAGTGCAAGGGGGTTTAGTACTTACCTCGGTGAGCTGGTCTTTCACATCTGCCATGTAAGCTTCATTTTGAGTTTCTGCCATGTAAGCTTCACTTTCGCCAGTCACTTTCTCAATATCTTCATTTTCGATGTTCGCCAAATTGGCCTGTTCGAACACATCTTCAACATGCAGATTCCAGTTATACTCCCCATTCTGTCTGGAAATCATGGCTCTATTATCATTACCACCCCCATTCTGGTGTGTCGACCTGTTCTGACTACGTTCAACTCTCTCATTCGTGCACTCCTTCGCAAAGTGGCCATTCCGTTGACAGTTGTAACAGCGCACCTTTGACTTGTCAAAACCCGGTCTCTCACCAACAAACTTCCTTCCTGTCTTCTTCATAAACCTCTTAACCCTTCTCACAATCATCGCCATCTGCCACTGCAGATCCATCTCTTCCAGATCATCAGCATCGATCTGATCATAGTCTTCCTCCAATATTGCTGGATCAACAATCTTACCCTGAATGTAATTTTCATACAAAGCAATAAAGGATGCATAGAGAGCAAACTGCTGTTCAGCAGATTTAACACTCATGGGCATCCTTGAGTAGCTGTTATTCGAAACACTTGGGGTAAAACTACTCTTGGTTGCTTGAGGGTTAGAAGCATTCGATCCTCCAGCTACAAAGCACACATCACCATTCATGTTGAGAGATACATGACCTTCATGTGTTGAGTTAGCGCCCGACTCTCCCTTTGAGTAGTAAGCAGACGAATCAGACT
Source organism: Bidens hawaiensis (assembly GCF_021521415.1). Lineage (NCBI taxonomy): Eukaryota > Viridiplantae > Streptophyta > Magnoliopsida > Asterales > Asteraceae > Bidens > Bidens hawaiensis. Next base: position 552,948 of record NW_027491956.1, read on the forward strand.
TCGAACTTGAACTTGTATTAACCTTTGCAACATACATTCCTGGATCTTGAACCTGATCAGTAGGTGTCTCTTTTCGAACCATGTTTAGTTCAAAAGTTCGTAACTTGTTAACTGCTGTTTCCAGGTCATAGTCGGCAAAGTATTTGTCTTCTCTCATCAACACAGTGTACATCTCCCATTTCGGTGGGAGAGCATCAAGAAGCTTTTCAACAATTTCATCTTCTTTGTAAGCAATTGAATAATTGTTGAGTTCGGTCATCAGATGATAATATCTAGTGATGATATCATCAAGTGATTCATTCTTCAAATACTTGAAGACCGAGAACTGGGTTTTAAGTAGTTTAATCTTAGATGCACGAATTCCCACATTACCCTCAAACCGGTTTTCAAGCGCTTCCCAAAGCTCTCTAGCAGTTTTATACTTTCTGAAGGTGTGTAGAATCTCTTGTGGAAGAGCCATTGTAATCGCTGCATGAGCCTTGCTTTCAGCCTCATACATTTTCTTTTCTTCTTCTTCCATCTCTTTGTATTTCTTGATCTGATCACGACCCTCATACTCAGCAGTAGGTGGAATGTAACCATCTTGTATGCATACCCACATCTTAGCATCTTGGTACTTGACATATTGTTCAAACCGATCTTTCCACGCTACATAATCGGTTTTCTTAAGCATCTTTGGTGCCTTTGTAGCCGAACCCGCTTCCACTTCCATCTTAACTAGTTCCGTAATGTTGATTGAAGACATCTTTCACGAAACACACAGAAACCCGAAAAATAAAAATTTTATTTTTAACAGTACTGTAGGCGAAGTTGTGGATAACTTCGCTTAAGTCTGAACTTCGCTGATTCTGAACTTCGCTTCCTTTTTAAATTCGCCTGATTCGGCGAAGTTGTAGATAACTTCGCTTAAGGTAAGCGAACTTGTGAAGTAGGCGAAGTTGTGGGTAACTTCGCTGATATAGGCGAACTTGAGAAGGTAGGCGAAGTTGTGGATAACTTCGCTTAACCTTATATCTTCGCCGAAACCCTACGAACAGTGACGGCAACTTCGCCTGATGAACACGATGAATATGCATGTTTGATTTCTGGATTTTACGAGGTTTGTGAAGGTGTTATGGGTTGTTTATGATTGTAGGAGGTGAGTAGGACACAAAAACTCAGAAAACTCGTCCCGCGAATAGTCGAACGGAACGATTTCTACACCCGCGTGATAATCCCGAACCACACAATCGAGCAAAAGCTCTGATACCAATTGTAGGTTCCCAGTCGGATCTACACGAGATATCTCATTCTACGTAGGTGCGGAATCCCTACGTAAGACGTTACGAGCGTAGAAGACGATATGATTAAACACACGTTACAATAAACACAAACACGTTATATTGCAACAGGAAAACACGTGATATCTATCACTAATACTGGACTCGTTACACGTAAACTGAATACTCTAATTGAATCCCTTTTTTCTCTAAGCCGTAACCTAGGACATATATATCACGACAACTTCGCCTGGCATGTTTAGGCGAAGTTGTCACTAACTTCGCTTAGTTCACAAGTTCGCCTGTATCAGCGAACTTGTGAGCTAACTTCGCTTACATACAAACACAAATCCAAACGACTCGATTACAGACACTAGACACTGAACTACTGACATCATGTACCAACACAAAGTATACGCGGACATTGAAAATCCTTATGCGGGCGAGTACATCCCAGAGTTGAAAATAGAAATGAGCCGAAAGCATTCAAGAACAACAAAAAGGAGCGGGGGTCAATATGGTCTAGAATCAAACTCTCGACACCGCTAATAGGAGAAAAATAAAATGACTTAAACTGGGGATATAAGACCAGAGAATGGACCTCACTGGCAAAAACTCCAACTCAGATACTGCAACGGAAAATGTCGACTTCCGGACACCAAAGCCGATCTTTAAAAGGAAATTTTTAGATAAATCAAAGTATTGTAAATTTCATGAAGACATTGGGCACAATACAGATGATTGTACAAATCTGAATGATGAGATCAAAAAAGCAGTGAAATCTGGGAAGCTCGAACACTTGGCCGTAGAGGCAAGGAAGCACGCCAGAAACCAGGGTCCAGCTAGAACCGATGGTACCCCAAGTAAACAGATAAAAAGTCTGAACACGCATATGATACAAGGCGGGCGAAACAAGACTGTGAAAAGGCAAACACCCAGTAGTGAAGCCTGGAAAGAAAAACCGGTCATATTCCCACGGATAAAGGGCGGACCATGCCTGAAACAACCACTAATTGTCACGGCGCTGATAGGACATTATCGAAGCACCTATGTCTTTATTGACCAAGGGAGCACATCGGATATCATGTACCAACAGTTTTTCGATCAGATAAACGCGGAAGACAAAATGAGGCTGGAAACGGTCAACGCACCTGTCTCAGGGTTCTCGAATGAAATAACTCATCCGCTGGGACAATTAAAGTTCCCAATAACACTAAGTGATGGGAAACATTCGAGAACCGAAGAGGTAGAGTTCCTAGTACTGGCGGAGAAGTCCAAACACGATGTGATCCTAGGAGGGGAAGCGATCGGGATTTTAATGCAACTCCATCCACCGCACATGCCATTATGGGCATCCAAACACCGACGGGAATAGCACTAGTGAGACCGAACAAAGATTGTTTGGTCGCGGAAGGGTCAAAACCCCAAAAGATGCAAAAGACGAAAAACAACACCGAACCCGAAAAGTGGATGCTCAACGCCAAGTTCCAAGAACTGATGTGTGTCTAATAAATGATCTTTTTATGGAACTCACAACTAAGCTTTCAATTTAAAACGAAACTCCTAATGAATCCACACACAACTGGAAAAAGTACCGATCACAAGTAGTATAGACCTAAATTACTTTAACTAAGTTAAAAAATTTAACTTAATGAAAACGCTTAACGAAACTTAACGTTTGTGACTGACAATGGAGAAAACGTCTACCTAGGTAAGAATCAAATTAAAGGTCTAACAAGCTAATGGATTGAATGATCTCACGAAACCGGTATCTAAAGATGACACAACTAAGGTTCGCTCAAGAAAGCTAGATCACCTCTCGGTCTCACCAAAGAACTCTAACTTACACTTAATTGATTTTAAGAACAAATCGGGAAACGAATGCTAAGGTTTTCAAATGCCGACTCTCCTAATGGAAACGAATACTACGCAACCAAGGACAAAGGAACAATTTGGTTTAACTTAAACTAGACCAACTAATCACTCACTGTAGGTTCCCAGCCGAAATCTACACGGAAGTATCTCGTACTACGTAGGTGCGGAATCCCTACGTAAGACGATACAAGTGTTCGATGCGATATACGTTAAAACCAAGCACAAATACACGTTACAATACTCAAAAGACACGTTGTATTGCAACTCCTTTAACACGTGATATACAAATCACAATTACACGTTCTGAAAAACTTTCTTACAAACAAGCCGTAACCTAGAATATAAAGACCTCGACAACTTCGCCTAACAGACTAGGTGAAGTTGTCAATAACTTCGCTTGTCCACAAGTTCGCTTATAACAGGCGAACTTGTGAGACAACTTAACTAAAACATCAAAACAAAACAAACTAACACGATTACAGACACTAGATACTGAACTACTGATATCATGTACCAACAGACTCCCCCTTGGCAGTAGCTTCATATCTCTAACTTCAATCACGTGTCGTGTAATCCCAAAACTCGAGTCACCCGTCTTCAAGCATGAACGCCTTCTCTGACACAAACAGAAACTACTCTTTGATATTTCTTGGCTTCATCTTTCCATGCAGGAATATAGAATATCTTTTTCTCGTTTAGCACCTGCAAGTCAGCTTGAGACAAATTCACCAAGTGCATTGGATCATACACTCTCAGCAACTCTTGTTCATCTTCATCCTCCATCACCGCTTCAGCTGTTTCACTATCGACATACCACCATTTCAGTTTCTTTAAGTCATCCTTGGGCATTTTTTTCATCGGCACTTCTTTTAAACACCGGATCGGCTTATACTTCATTACCATCCAAGGTTTGCCATCAGCTCTCATACCTCTGTCTTTATCCTCAACAAGCTTCCCTCTCTGCTGCTTTAACAACTAGAACTTTTTCTCTTTTATGCTTTCTTTCCACACGATCTTCCCAATAATCCTAGCCATATTATCATCACTTCTGTTTATCACCCCCAACTTGGCCAAATCCTTCACCTCACACTCAGGCAAGGTATTCAACGATCTCAACAACCTCTTGAAATACTGAACTCCGTTAAAACGTTTGATCACAAACAGCCTCAACTACTCATCATACAACCAGCAAATAATCCCCTTTTTCGATTCAGCATACCCTTTGATGTTGTAACTCTTCTTGAACATAGTTGGAACTGCCGGTTTCTTTGTCTTTACGAACCATTGAGCGTAGCCTTCTTTCCATCTCGGCTGCTCTTCCCATTCAGTTTCATCGCTTCCCATATCATAACCCACATTTGACTTATCAACTTCTGGAATTTCATGCTCAACATTATCCTCCACAATCTCTCCCTCTTCAATCTCACTATCAATTACAATGTCAGCTCCTATCTTCTCAATCTCTTCAACCGGTAACACATCGTCGTCACCTACAATATCATCATCCAACACCTCCTCATCATCCATTACCACCACATCATAACCCCCTGATCCACCAGTTGCACCCGTTGACTCCCCCTGAGATGTGGAAGTCCCAAGACTTTGTTAAGTTCTTGGCAACTCACCACCTGCATATTTCGATGCATTGGGATCATCGTCTCTATCGTTATTCTTCTTCGTCCTCAACTCATCGCCCTTGCAGCTGGTCTCCCCCTGAGATGCTAAGAACTGTTTTAAGGCATCAAAAAGTTTACCGTGCTCAATCAGGAGAGACGACTGAATTTGATTTTCTGCAACAAGGCGCTGGATAGCGTGAGTCTGGATCAGGTTAATTCTTGACTGTTCTGCCACGACCCTCTCAAGAGCTGCTATCCTGTCTGAGTTAGATAAAGTTACATCAAAATCAAATCTCATATGAGAAGTGTCTTGAGCATACGGTGGAGGGATTCCCAAGGTAGCCGGAACATCAGAAACAGGCTGAAAAGTAACCGCAGGTGGTATTGTAACAGATAAACCTGCAGTGGCAACCAGTGTCGAATCAACGAATCTTGCAACAACCTCCGATGGAGTAAGTGTAGGAGGTGGCAAGGAAACAATTTCTGGAGCCGAAAACTGAAAAGTGGTGGGAGGAATGCCAAAGGAAGATGATGTAGATATCACGGGAACATCCGAGGTGGTTGGTCCTGTCACAGCTAAGGATGCAGGGACCATAGTCATACCAGATAAAGCGGGTGGAGAGAAATGAACCACTCTCGAGCTTTCACCAGCTCCCGATCCTTCACCCGTTCTTGCCCTTTTCGATCGACGAACCAACCGATCTAACTCCTCCTCATAATCAGATTCACTGTCATCCGTGTCTTTCTTTCTTTTTCCATGAATTCTTTCTTGGGCAACCAGAATCTGTCTTGCTTCTGCAACATCATCGGCTGAGGAGTCAGAATCGGTTCTTTCAGAATCAGCTACAGACGCAGATACCATCGACACATCAATACCGGAAACCTCTGCAACTGAGACCTGAATCTCTGCATCAGGATCAACTCGTTCCATATCGAAAAATACTTGGCCACCAAAAGCAGCTTCAAGGTCTACTTGTTCCTCCGGTGCCACAACAGGAGCAGCAGGCAAAGCTTGATGTACCACAGGTGGTGGTTGGGAAACAACACCCTGTTGCGGTGCCGGATCCCGAAACTCGTCCCCACGAGGAGCAACATACGCCGGGTTGATCAAATAACCAAAACGCGGAGTACGTCGTGAACAAAGCTCTGGTTTACTTCGAGCACTCGACGCTCTGCACTGTGCGAATATCCTCTTGCTGACGCTCTCTACATATCGAATGGGACGGCGCTGAGGTAGCGTAGGTGCCACATGATTCAAGATCGTTTGTAAGAATCTTGGATACATCAAGAATCTTTCACGAGCTACCGCACGTCTCTAACGGTCTATCTCATAAAACACCATCTGACTGAAGCTGTAACGCTTGTTGTAAGTCAGTGCTGTCATTGCCGATTTCATCGTGGCACCCATACCGTCCGTTCCAGCCTTACGACCCGACATGCATACGATCATCACGTGCATGAGAAAACGCCATTGATCCAACAAAAATCCCTTTCATTTCTGAGTGTCACCCAATGGACCAGAATATCCCATTCTTAAAAATGCATCATCTCTGAATGGAGCAACAAAGTCTGTAGGATCATCCCTCGTTTCATTCCCAAACTGCAAGGCGACCCTTATCTGTTCCGAAGAGAACTGCACCTCCTGATTGTTGACTGTGGCGCGCATGACTGGGGCCTCGACTCTGCAATCATACTCAACCGTCTGCCAGAAGTCTTCTATGTTCGGCAGAGAAATGGGCAGAGTTGTAGTAATTGCATGGAAGATACGCGAGCGAATAAGAAAAGTGATGATCTCGCGATAATCATCAACACCGCTAGCATCCGGGTCCAGTGTGATGTACATATTGTGCCCCGGAAAGAACTGACGGTTGTTATCACCACCTTCGTCACCACCAGCACCACCGGCTCCTGCTACAGCTGCCATATCTGCACCACAAACGGGCTAAGTTAAAAAATCGTCAAGGCAGATCATAACTTCGCCTGTTACCATGAGCGAAGTTCTGATAGAATCTGTTGTGGAGGCGAAGTTAAGGAAAGGGCGAAGTTGAGTACAACTTCGCCTTTACTATAACTTCGCCTGATAACAGATAAGCTTATAAATAAAATAAAGAACCAGGCGAATTTAGGTATAAGGCGAAGTTAAGGATAACTTCTCCTACCCATAACTTCGCCCCTTGAACAACTTCGCCCCTGAGTTGTTAAAGATTGAAGTAGCAGGCAAAGTTAAGCCTAAGGCGAAGTTGAGAACAACTTCGCCTAAACTATAACTTCGCCTAATTTGAAACGGCAAAGGTTTAGAAGGCCAGACGAGATGTCTTTTGGAGAATTTGATGATTGTGGACTCTAAAAAACATGTTTTTATGGAGATCTAGACGATCAAGTTGGTTACGACCACGTTAAAACGAGTTTGAAAAGTGGGTGTTTAAGGTATGCATGAACGAGGTCTCAAATCGGACCAAAACGACATCTGATTAACACCATTGACACTAATTATATGTCATCTCGACCCTACACACCTTTAACACTGATTAAAACGGAGATAAACAACATGTTTTGATTCGAGATATAACTTCGCCGAGGGTTATGAGAGGATATGTTCGCCTGGTTTTTGGAAAGTTTAAAGAGTTTGACCAAGTTGACCTTTATATAGGTCTGAATATGCCCAGGCGAAGTTAAGGTTAACTTCGCTTACCCTTAACTTCGCCCCTTAACAACTTCGCCCCTACACAACTTCGCTTAATATTAAACTTACAAAACAGTCCCTTAAAAATTGAACATTATGCAATTAACTTTTAAAACTTCCTTTAAAGAGTTAAATGTTACGATCAAAGACCAAGTAACCAGGTATTAAACCATAAAACGACATATGTAAAATATAATTTAGAAATAAAGTACACGGGATCAAATTTCAGTCTTGACGGGGACAAGAATGTTTTAGAAAAGATCCGAACAGGAATCATACTAATTAGATGGCTGTCACTTAGATCCATGATCAGCTGTATTATGACTTAAAGAAACAGGTTGTAAGCAGGTAAACAACTTAGTAAGGTTTTCATCGCTTCTGTGATACAGATTAGGTTCAATTAAGCTCAAAATTTAAACGGACAACACATCAGAGATTGTGATGCCTCCCATCTATTCTCAAAGCTTATTTGGCTTTCCCTAAGTCACCCCGAGTTGACCTCGATCCGTAGTGTCTGATTAAACAGTAAGTACATCTTGATCTTTAGAGTCTTTTTCCCATTCTCTTTCCTGCCTCTTGATTGATAATTATAACATAATAGGCTTCAGAAGGCTAAACATCATCATTTTTTTTAAATAATAAAGATTTACATAGCTTCAAACAGTAGACTACTGCAAGTCCCGAATCTGGATCACTGCAGGTACTTGACACACTATCTTCTCGGAAATCAGAACACTCACGGGCTCGTGTATGACTGGGTAATCGCTTTTCTGCCTATCATTCGGAAAGATGTATATGGAGACATACACAACTCTTAATGAGTCTTCCCTTTGAATCGAAAAGATTTAGTTAGTATCACTTTAACTTTTACGCACCATAAAAAGCTACCATAACATACAATGACTGTTCTAGAGTCTTTTAGGCCTAATAACTTCATTAGTTAAGCACAAATGAATAGTTTCTGTATCACTTTCCAAGGTTGGATCAATTTTCTTAGAAACTTTGTATTGAAACTTCTTACGAATTTGTAGATTTGAAAAATTATATCATCTCCCCAAAAAAAAAATTTAGATTCTATCGCCCCGATCAAGTCCAAGTCTTCAGGTAAACGGCTATCCTAAAGATCCAATGGATCAGCTGGACCGACCACATACAAGTATGTGTCCTTCTGACTAAGTATGAACGACTATTTTTCAGCGAAAGAACAAAACCTATCATAAACCGCCCCGGTCACTTTCAGTCATCTGGTCAATGGCTATCCTCATAATCTACTAGTAGAAGTAAGGACCAAAAATATCCGAAGATGAGTCATTCAAACTGAAGCAACCGACATAATTCTATGCGATAATGATTTTTTTTAATAGAAACGAAAAACATGGTTACTCGGGATTGATCATCCCGTTAAGCTCAACAAGATTTTGAAAACGAGCTCGGTCAAACGCTTTAGTAAAAAGATCGGCGAAATTATCTAACGAATCAACCTTTTCTAGCACTATTAATTTCTTCTCAGCACAATCCCGTATAAAATGATGACGAATGTCAATGTGTTTAGTTTTGCTATGTTTTACGGGATTGTTAGTTACTGAGATTGCAGCAGTGTTATCAATACAAATAGGAGTTTGAGTGAAATTCAGACCATAATCGCGCAATTGCTGTTGTATCCAAAGAACCTGGGAGCAGCAGTTTGATGCTGCCATGTACTCTGCTTCACAGGTAGAAATGGCGACAGAGGTCTGCTTCTTGCACTGCCATGACACCAATCTTCCTCCCAGAAACTGGCAACCACCTATTGTCGACTTCCGATTCTGGTTGCAACCTCCATAGTCAGAATCTGTGTAAGCGACCAAGTCCAGGTCTCCCCTTTTCGTGTACCACAATCCCAGCTTAGGCTTGCCGTTGAGATACCGCAATATCCTCTTTACTCCCTTCATGTGAGATTCCTTTGGGTTTGCCTGAAAACGAGCACAGAGACAAACTGAAAACATAATGTCAGGTCTAGATGCAGTTAAATACACTAAAGAACTTATGATTGCTCGATATTGGGTGGGGTCCACATCTGCATCACTGTCTGAATCAGCACCCAGTTTATGGTTGACGCAAACTGGAGTATCAAATGGAGTGCTGTCCTCCATCTTGAAGCGTTTGAGAACGTCTTGGACATATTTAGTATGATGGATGAACATCCCATCTTTCTTCTGATCGACCTGCAATCCTAAAAAGAAAGTTAATTCACCCATTGCACTCATTTCAAACCTCTTTTTCATGACTTCTTCAAAATCCTGACACGTGGCGACTTTTGATGCAGCAAAGATGATGTCATCCACGTAGACTTGAACTAGAAGAAAATCTCCCCCCTTTCTCTTGACAAATAGCGTGTTGTCGATCTTTCCTCTTTCGAACCCATTCTCAAGTAAGTAATCTGATAAGGTTGCGTACCAGGCACGAGGGGCCTGATGTAGTCCGTATAGCGCTTTACTCAGCTTGTACACATGATCAGGAAAGTCAGGGTCAGGAAACCCTGGAGGCTGTTCAACGTATACTACCTCATCGACTTTACCATACAGAAAAGCACTTTTCACGTCTAACTGGAACACCTTCATCTCATTGTATGCAGCAAATGCCAAAAATAGTCGAATGGCTTCCAATCTAGCCACAGGAGCAAACACTTCATTGTAGTCGATCCCTTCTTGCTGATTAAACCCTTTTACTACCAGCCTTGCCTTGTTCCTTATGATTATCCCTTTCTCATCTCTCTTACATTTGAAAACCCATTTGGTGCCAATAGCATGAACATTTTTCGGTTTTGCAACCAATTTCCATACTTCCATCTTCTCGAACTGGGCTAACTCTTCTTGCATGGCTTCGACCCACGACCTGTCCTTTAGAGCCATTTGATAGTTCTTTGGTTCAATCTGGCTGATGAAGCAGGTGTACAAGCATTCATTTAAGATACCCGTTTCTTTAATGCTTATGTAAACACAAGTGTGCTCATTCAAGCTTCGTCTTGTTTGTACACCGTCAGACATATCACCTATCACGTTCTCCAAAGGGTGATTTTTGTGAACTCCAGTAGTCGGAACCGAACTGACTTGCAGATTGTCTTCCAGGTTCGAAGAGAGTTCATCAATGGGCGATTATTGTTGAGAGTGAAATGGATTGAAAAATTCATCTTCAGTAGGGGCAGCAGGGGTATCAACAGCAGTTGACGAGGAAGGTTGACATTCATTGTACTACGGACGTTGCACAAAATTTTCTTCCTCATCATACAGAATCTGTGTAGCAATTTTCTCATCAACTTCTGCAAAATCCAAGTAAGGCATATTAAAGGATTTGAACAGTTTATCATAGTCAAAAGCATCAGCGGGTCCCGTGCTAGGCATTGGTGGTTTGTAACTCGTGATGTCGGTGTTACATACCACTTCAACCTTGCTGCTTGATAAATTAATGACTCTTCTGTTGGGTGTCCCAACAACATATCCGACTAAAATACCTTCGTCGGCTTTCTCACCAAATTTTGAGTTTGTCTTTAATATCGTACATGGGGACCCGAATGGTTCGAGACCATTCAAGTTTGGCTTTCGACCATGCATAAGTTCATAAAAAGTTTTATTTAGCCTTTTAACAGTTAAAACACGATTAAGGATATAACAGGCTGTGGCAACTGCTTCAGCCCAGAACACCACGGGAAGTTTAGCATCAGCCAGCATGGTTCTGGCTCCTTCAATTAGCGTCCTGTTCTTCCTCTCAGCCACTCCATTTTGTTGCGGAGTATACGGGGCGCTGTACTGGTGGTCTATCTCTTTCTGTAAGCAGAACATCTCCATCTGGTAGTTCTTGAACTCTGTCCCATTGTCACTCCTGATGTACTTAACCTTTCTCCCCACAATATTTTCAACCTTGGTAATCAGGTTAATTACTAACTGAACCGTCTCATCTTTTGCCTTCAGAAAGTATACTCAAGAGTATCGAGAGTAATCATCAGTTATTATCAAGCAATATGATGTTCCACCTAGACTTTTTACATTCACGGGACCGAAGAGATCCATGTGAAGTAGGTCTAGGGTACTGATTATTGAATTAACCTTCTTGGAGAGATGGGGTTTCTTGTGTTGCTTTCCCTTCTTGCACGATAAGCATTGGTCTTCAAAGTTGAAATTCTTCAAGGGAACACCAAGCACCAGCCCATTCTTGACAATGTAGTTCATTTTTCATATGCCCCATTCTTCGATGCCATAACTCGGACTCTGATTCAGTTGCTTTTGACAGAAGACATGATTCTTCTGTTGCCATCTCAGTTGACCTCATATCCATTACATATGTGTTCTTTTCTCTTGTAGCTTTCATCACCACCCATGCCTCTGGTATCTTAAAACCAGGATACAGAACTATTGCTTCATTTTTAGTATAGTGCACCGTGTACTCTTTGTCACAAATCTGAGATACACTCAATAGATTATGCTTTAACTCCTCAACAAAATTCACCTTTTCCAATTTCATTTTTCCATTTGTCACAGTCCCAATACCAGTAATTCTACCACCACTCTCTCCAGCAAAACTTACCCTACCTCCTTGAACAGGTTTCCATTCGTGTAACAAATTTTTGTTACCAGTCATGTGCCGGGAACAGCCGCTGTCTACAACCCACAGATTGTTTACTGCCCTGTTCAACTGTTCCTGCACAGTTAAAGAAAGAGATTAAAATCTAGGGACAATCTGTTAAACGGCATCCTGTACTTTGGTTGCCCAAAGTCAGTTTGAGAATGATTTATGTAAGTCCTAAAAGGAAACCTTCTTGAGTATTGACTATGAGGCCTACCAAACCTTAGTGAATTAACCGAATTATGATGGTAGGTTTGGTTGTTAACTTGGAAAAACTGAGATTGATATCTTTGAAATCTTGGTTTAGTCCAATGTCTTAACTTTGGTGAGTTTGCATTCTTACCATTATAGTAATTACTATTCGTTTTATTCTCAGTTTTCGGAGGCCACATACCTCTGAATCTCTGATTCAGAGGGCAATCAGCAATCAGGTGTCCTATTTGATTGCATCTGAAACAACTCCTATGTTCAACTTTCGTCTCAACAGTTGTTTCAGATGTTGAGGTTGCATTACTACCCGTTTGTCTAACATATGGTGGGACAAACGGGTTTAGGGGAGAGTTCTTTTCAATTGGCTTATATTCCTCCCCACGTTTTAGTAACACTACCTCTTCTTTTATCTCACTTGATTCGGATGTCTTGTCCGAATTTGATGAGACTGAACTAGAAGCAGAAATCTTAACATTTGAAACAGGCTTACATGTTTCGCTTTTACTAACTTCAGGTTCTTTAATCGAAACTTTGACAGGAACTGTCTGACTAATTTCAACATCAACAGATTTCTGATTACTAGGATCATACGTATAGTTATGGTTATATGGTGGTGGAACTTCAGAAAATCCAATTCCCCCTTTGTTAACTGGGGAACGTTGAACACTTACGATGTGATCAAGCATTGCTGAGGAGTTTCTAAACTGTTCAATTTTTCTGTTTAATTCCACCACTTTTACCTGGTAATCAGCTATCTGTTTATCCCTTTCAGCAATTAGTTTGGTTTTTTCCTCTAACACTTTATAACTAAGATCAATAACTTGTATTTTCTCAGGTAGACTGGCTTTAAGACTTCTGATATCCTTTTCACTAGCTTTTATTTTTACTGAGTAACTGTTTTCTCTAGTTTTAGTATAGTGATGATCTTCTTTTAACGTTTTAAATTGAGCGTCCAAACTAACAAACTGATCAGTTATTGTTTTCAATTGTTAAGACATATTTTCACATTGCATACAAGGGAGTTCAGAACTTACCTCAGAAAGCTGATCGTTCACTTCTGCCATATAAGCTTTATTTTCTCCCGTCTCTTTCTCACTCCCTCCAGTTTCGATGTTTACCAAGTTAGCCTGTTCGAACACTTCCTCAACTTACAGATTCCAGTTGTATCCCCCATGGTGTCTTGATACCATAGCCCTATTCTCACTACCTCCCCCATTTTGTTGTGCAGGCCTGTTCTGACTACGTTCGACTCTCTCATTTGTACATTCCTTGGCAAAGTGACCATTTTGTTGACAGTTGTAACATCTAACCTTTGATTTGTCAAAACCTGGTCTTTCGCCAACGAACTTTCTACCCGTTTTCTTCATGAATCTTTTAACCCGTCTTACTATCATAGCCATCTGCCACTGCAGATCCATCTCTTCTAGATCATCAGCATCAATCTGATCATAGTCTTCATCCAAAGTTGCGGGATCGACTATTTTACCTTCGATGTAATTCTCATAAGATGCAATGAAAGATGCATAGAGAGCAAACTGCTGTTCAGCTGATTTAACACTCATGGGCATCTGTGAGTAGTTGTTGGTTGGAACATTTGATGAACAGTTACCAGTTGTGGCTTGAGGTTTTGAAGAATTATTTCCTGCAGCAACGAAACATACATCACCATCCATGTTGAGAGTCACATGACCATCCTGAGTTGAATTTGAGTGTAAGTCTCCCTTTGAGTAATAAGCAGAGGATTCTGACTTTGAACTTGAACTTGAAGTAACTTTCACACCATACATTCCCGGATCCTGAACCTGATCACTTGGTGTCTCTTTCCGAACCATGTTAAGTTCAAAAGTTCTTAATTTATTGACTGCTGTTTCCAAATCGATATTGGAAAACTCTTTATCTTCTCTCATCAAAACCGTGTACATTTCCCATTTCGGTGGAAGAGCATCAAGAAGTTTCTCTACTATCTCCTCTTCTTTGTATACAATGGAGTAATTGCTTAGTTCGGTCATCAGGTGATAATATCTTGTGATGATATCATCAAGTGATTCATTTTTCAAATATTTGAACACCGAGAATTGGGTTTTTAGTAGCTTAATTTTGGATGCACGTATCCCCACATTACCTTCATATCGATTTTCTAGCGCTTCCCATAGCTCTCTAGCGGTTTTGTATTTCCTGAAAGTGTGAAGAATCTCTTGTGGAAGAGCCATGGTGATCGCCGCATGAGCTTTACTCTCTGCCTCATACATTTTCCTCTCCTCCTCATCCATCTTACTGTACTTCTTTATTTGATAACGACCCTCAAACAAGGCCGTTGGTGGAATGTATCCATCTTGTATGCACACCCACATCTTAGCATCTTGATATTTAACATGCTGTTCAAACCGATCTTTCCAAGCAACGAAATCGGTACCCTTAAGCATTTTCGGAGCCTTAGTTGCTGAACCGGCCTCAACTTCCATTTTCACCAGTTCCGTAATGTTTATCGAAGTCATTGCTGGAAGTAACACAACTCAAAACACGAGGAAAGTATAAAATAATTTTTTATTATTTTGAACAGTGCCCAGTAGGCGAAGTTATGCTTAACTTCGCTTAAGCTTAACTTCGCTTATACTTAACTTCGCTAAACCTTAACTTCGCTTGCTTCTTAACTTCGCCTGATGTTAACGTCGCTTATTGACAACTTCGCTTAATTCAAGCGAACTTGTGAGACAAGCGAAGTTAATGATAACTTCGCTTAAACTAATATCTTCACCTAAACCCTACGAACAGTGACGGCAACTTCGCCTGATGAACACAAGGTTTTTGCAGGTTTTAATTTGACGTATTGCAAGGTATGCAAAGGTGTAATGGGTTATATTTGATAGTGGGAGATGGGTAGGACACAAAAACTCGGTATTTCAACGTAAACTCGTCCCGCGAAAAGTCAAACGGAACGATTTCTACACTCGTGTGATAATCCCGAACCACACAATCACGAGCAAAAGCTCTGATACCAATTGTAGGTTCCCAGCCGGATCTACACGGAAGTATCTCGTACTACGTAGGTGCGGAATCCCTAAGTAAGATGATACGAGTGTTCGATGCGATATACGTTAAAACCAAGCACAAATACACGTTACAATACTCAAAAGACACGTTGTATTGCAACTCCTTTAACACGTGATATACAAATCACAATTACACGTTCTGAAAAACTTTCTTACAAACAAGCCGTAACCTAGAATATAAAGACCTCGACAACTTCGCCTAACAGACTAGGCGAAGTTGTCAATAACTTCGCTTGTCCACAAGTTCGCTTATAACAGGCGAACTTGTGAGACAACTTAACTAAAACATCAAAACAAAACAAACTAACACGATTACAGACACTAGATACTGAACTACTGACATCATGTACCAACACTCACAAACCCAAACCCGACAAGAACCGAACCCGCTCACGCGCAATCCTAATCCTAACAAGTAAAATCTATGAGACGACTTTACTTCCTATCACCTCTCGGTCTCTAAGAAGATGCTTAACCCGCTGAATTATGTCAATTAACACACTCAACAAAACCCTACGATTGATCCTACCGCAATCAAACTCTAAACACAAAGTAAAGAATCGAACAAGCTACAATCAATCAAAACTAATTCAACCAATCGAAGCAAGAGGTTTATGAGTATAATTAGAAAAATCACAGACACTAAACACAACCTAATTCAATATTAAACCAAACTTTCAATAGCAGTTCAAGTCGTATTGATCAAACAATCCAATAAACTCATCAAAACCTAACAATAATCATCTATCCTAGGTAGAACAAAGAAAATTAGCCAATCATAATCAATGAACAGTAGATAAAATAGATATAAATGATAAACATGTTCATTTAAATCTGATTACAAAATGTTTGAATGATTAAAAACCAAAAACGAACTCACAAACGTTAAAATAGTCAAAACCGACAACCGAAGGATAAAAGATAGAACTGAAAGCTTGGCGTTCTTGGTTTCTCCTCCAGAGCAGGTGTGGTGGCTGGAAAATAATATTTTAAATTCATTCATAGGGTATTAGCCCTTTATACATACGTTTACACACCTCCTTCCTAATATAAAATAGATTAAAACAAGCCCACAAGACCCACTATAAGACAAAATAGATGGGGCAGCTGATTCCCGAACATTCTTGGCAGCCTTTGGGACATGTGGGACGTCGCATAGCGAGGGCATGGATGCTCACCTGGTCTCGTAGCGCGTCCAGGTCCTGGGTGCTCGTTTCTTTGTTTTCTGACTCTTTTGTCTTCAAACACGCATACCAGCTTCATCCGAATCTCGTTTGAGCTGATTCTTTCTTCATTAAACTAGTTTTTTCGCTCTCTTCAACATGCAAGAAAAAGTTATATTCGTTAACGGTTTACTCACCAAACATCATAAAACGGCATAAAACGCTATGTGTATTGCAACACATCAAATATACCCACACTTGAACCTTTTTCGTCCATGAAAAAGAAATATACACAGGATCATAACCAAGTGAAAACAAGAAACTCCCAGATTATTTAACATTACAATAGCACAAGAAATAGCTAGACATATTGACCGTGATTGCCGGTATATTTGTCCACTTTAAACCCAGCCACCAACCAATCAAGCCCCCAATTGCATCAAGTGTTTTAAGTTCAAAAGCTACGGCTACACCTACCCCATCTCAGAAAAAGAGAGCTATAAGAACTAGAGTCGAAGCAGACTCGTTCGACAAATCACCATAAGCCAAGGACTTGTTGATGGTACTAATTTGAAGCACTCTGTGAAATTTGATGGATGACTGGTCATGTGAAGGTCGTATGAGCTATTCCTAAATATTATTGGACTTTGTCCTATAAATCCCTAATTTGATATCTATTGACTAAGAACATCGAGCCCCAATAGCGATAACCTCAGAGTCACTATCCCCTTAGCAACGCGTAAACTCTCAGCCATGTCTAGTATGTGCAACTTTGGCCTCTTTTACTATTTTTGAGAATGCTTCTTTGGCATTATACAATACATAACTGTCTCTTTCTTTTTCTTTTTGGAACAACTATTCGGAGTACACTTTCAACACATACTTTTTTTTTCTTTTTCTTTTCTCTTTTTATATCACCCTAAAGTATATAACAATTTCTAAGCTCGTAAACAGATGGACATGTGGTGGTGTGCTGGTTTGAGTGCATCTAAGTCTTACCATCTCAAAGTTTTTTGTCACACCCCGACTTAGGCCTAGGCGTGTGACCAATAGTTGGTACCCGGTTTTGTAAATACATCAGGGTTGCGGTTTATAGCGGAAGTCTTTAAAATATTTATATTGAAAACTTATTAAAATCTCGAGTTTAAATACTGGCTTGATATTTCAAATATATTTCTTTACAAAACATAACTCTTTTATAATATTTTCAAATAAAATATCTGAGCCATCAGATAGCATCTAATGATTATAAATCCAATCTTCTAATCCTTCTGGCTTGATATTTCAAATATATTTCTTTATAAAACATAACTCTTTTATAATATTTTCAACTAAACTATCTGAGCCATCAGATAGCATCTAATGATTATAAATCCAATCTTCTAATCCTTCTTGCTTGTCTGGTGAATAACGCTGACTCTAAAATCTCTTTTCAATACCTTTGTGAAACCAACAATAATACCTTTGTGACTACTCATTAGGCACCCAACTAAATTGGGATCAAATTACCCTAAGTACCATGTACAATTAATTATATACACAATATCATTTCTCTGAACAGTCCCGTAGACCTTCAGAGGCATGTTGATGATATGCATGGCCTCGGGGAAATGCCGAGTCACCATGTATGTTTGGATCCAGACACATGTATACTCTGAATCAGAGTGTCCGTACTTATTATTGTAACTCAAAGTTTTAAACATTCAGACTCATTATAAAAGGTTTGGGGCGTATTCACCTTGTCTGTTTATAATCAGTTTCTGATACTGATTCCTGTTTTCTAATTCCTTCTTCTTGTTTTGTTACCTCGGACCTATAGTATGAGAATAACCTTTATATAAATAACTAGATCATCGATCTAGCTTCAGACCTTTAGTCCGTTTTGTATAGCTTTAACCTTGATAAAAACCTTTGTTTATTCAAAACTTTTGGACCTTTAGTCCCTTTGTTTGTTTATCATTTTCATACTATGTTTCTTCTTCAAGAAGAGACATTAATTTTATATTCTTTCTATATGAATATTATATTTCTTAATCATAAAGAAATACTATTTAACTATAACCTTCGCTTAAGAAAAGTTATATAACTCTTAATCATAATCAAGGTTTGGCTATAACTCCGACTATGGTCTAAGCCATTTATAATAATACAATAATAACTTAGGCAGAACCCCTTACCTCGTACGGGTATTCGGAGTTAGATATTCCTAAGTTTATACGGCAGCACTTCTACTCTATGCACGTCTATCGAGGCATTCTTGATCAACCTTCCTTGGCACAGAATTCGAGGCAACGTTTGGTCACCGGGTCGTACACGTACTTCGAGACAGAATGTCGGGTTACTTGGGTGGTACGCACTTCGAGGAAAATGTCAGGTTTTGGCACGGATTACTATGTGATATTGTCGGTTCGGTGGCACGCAAAACATTGTTCGGCACGCAAACCGAGGTAGAAAGAGAGTGTGGGAGATGTGAGGGAATGAGCCCATGGCCTCCCCTTTTATAGCTGATTTCGGGTCCCATCGCGGTACGCGATGGGCCCCTTCTCCAACACCGTCACGTAGGGCGATGGGTACACTTCTGAGATCGTGCCACGTGTCGCCACGTGGCCTGACACGTCTTACCACGTGTCGCCACGTGGCCTGACACGTTTGACACGTGTCATGACCTGCTGCCACGTGTCACCCGGACGTGACACGTGTCCGTGAGTCATAACGGCCCATCGCGATACGCGATGGCCGTCCTCTTGGACTCATCTTGTAGCACGATGGGTCCCTAGATATTATTTTTCAGTCTTAGTCCCTCGTCTTTGATAGCTTGTCATTTCTAGTCTAATTCTCATTGTTCAAAAATACTAAGGCGGCTCTTAATGCGGCGATGCGAGCGTGCGAAGTGCAAAATGCGCCATCAAAGCGCCACATTGCGCCCAATGCCCTTCGCCATCGTCCTCGTCCTCGCCCGAGCCCGAGCGCGAACGCGTGCGCGTTGGGTGCTACGCACCCTCCGCTAGGACCACTTGGTGCATGATATTCATAAAATAATATTATTATGGAAAACTCTTTCTTATAAAGAGCTTCCATTTTTTTACCACTTTCCATGTGGGATGGATTTCATTTCCTTATTTATACCTTAGTGGAATGCTTCCACTTTCTTACATCTTCCAATGTGGGATGGAGTTTTCTCTTTACTTATTTCCTCCATGTAAGAATACTTAGCTTTTAGGAAATATTTTTGTTTCCTTGTTTTTCTTATATTTCCTTATTTAATATTTTCTCATTACTTATCTTGAGATTATTTTGATCCCTCAACTTTCCTAAGTTGTTAAATTTGGATCAAAATTTTCGGGATGTTACATCCTCCCCACCTTAAAATGAATCTCGTCCTCGAGATTCGTTGGTTTAAGAATGAATGTGTTTACCTTTCAATTGTTGATTAGATTCTATCTAATCTAGTACTTGTTGTTATAATCTGTATGCAGAATGATTAGGGTCTTTATTTTGTTGCTAACTTACATCTTTGAATGATGTAACTAGTCAATAGTTCAGAATGTCATTAGTAAATGTAAATTGATAAACACAGTGATCAGTTGTGTTTAACTATTTACCTTACCATTTGTATTCTAAACATTTACCGATGTTAACTACATTGTTGTTTGGATTCAGTCTGGCGAATCTATTCCAATAAGTTTTTAGATTCAGTCTATAGAATCTATTCTATCTTTGATCTTTGATTGATTATGTTCTCTATATTTTAACAGTACTCATGTACTTTGACTTTAATCACAATTGCTATACTTAGCGATTGTTTTTCTTGAATATTTTCGAGTTCTTTTTCCTTTGACTTTTTTTGATCAACCTTCCAAGGTAGGTAGTAATATTCTATCAATTGTATTTAAATGTCTTTGTGGTCAATCACGAACTCCTTTCAATAGTATATTTTCCTTGTATATTTAGATATCTTCTAACGTTGATATATCATCTTCCTAGATGATAAATTTCTTCAACGTTTATTTGTTCATAGTTTCGATTGAACTTTTCAATATATGAACCTCTTGATTGT
Source organism: Bidens hawaiensis (assembly GCF_021521415.1). NCBI lineage: Eukaryota > Viridiplantae > Streptophyta > Magnoliopsida > Asterales > Asteraceae > Bidens > Bidens hawaiensis. The sequence continues at coordinate 573,460 of NW_027491956.1, forward strand.
TCTTTAGAGGTAACGAATATAAGCATTCTTGTGTATTAACACGATCTATATGCTTAATATTTTATTTATAACTTAGGGACTTAAATACCCTTCTTTGATTACAAAACTTCTCGTTTGAAAATGAGTTACAATTTTAATACAAAAGTTAACTAGTCTATCTTGACATTTCTTTGATGTGTTCTTGTCATTCATTAATCTTGATTAGCTTTTCTTTTCGGGCATTCAGTCTTAAAATGACTCGTTTCTCCACATGTAAAACATACTCCTACCTTCTTACGACATTCTTCTATTGTGTGTCCTGCTCTCTTGCAGTATGCACAATTGTTCGTATTTTCTAGTCGACACTTTCCAGTATGTTTTATTCCACAAGTCTTACATGCTGACTTGGAAGTACTTTCTTCCTTTCCTAACTTCTCGGAATCTTTTGGTTTCTTAGTCTCTTTGTCTTCCTTCTTTTCTTCTTCTTGATTTCTTATCATACTGTTGATTAAATATCCGGCCAATTCCATAGCCGAATCAACTGTTTCTGGCATATTGGATCGTACCATGTCTCTTATTTCTCTTGGTATTCCATATATGTAACAAGTTACTTTATTATATTCCGGAGTTACTAGATGTGGAACCAGTCGGCAGTATTCTAGGAATTTAGTATTATATTCCCTAAGATTTGTGCCAACAACCTTGTGATTCCATAACTCAGTTTGAATTCTATCCATTTCATGAGTTGGGCAAACTTTCTTTAATATTAGACCTTGAGATTATTTTTGATCCCTCAACTTTCCTAAGTTGTTAAAGTTGGATCAAAATTTTGGGGATGTTACATTTTTAGATTATGGTAATCCTCCCTAAGCATCGAAATTCAGTTTTACCGTTTTTCAAATTATTAGATATATAAAATTTGCTAAGGAGTACTATCAAAGCTAGTTGGGCCTACCGACACATCCCAAATCAGATATGCAAACCATCTCTTCTTTTATTATTATATTATATTTTTCAAAAGTTCTGAGAGTTCGTTAACAAAACGGTAATAATATCATTTCCTGCTTAACATAGAAGAAAAATAATTTTCTAGGGACATTTTTCTTTAATTTATTTTATTTTTTTTACAAATTCAGTCGCCCCAATCACTTTCAGTTTTTAGGTAAATGGCTATCCCGTATGTCTATAAGAAGATAACAGGACTAAACACATACAGTATATGTCCCTCAAACTTGAGTAACCGACATAATTTTCAGTGAAAGAATATTTTTTTTAAATATTAACTCCCAAGATTTTCAATATTCTTTATTTTTCTTAAAAATGAAAACGTCAGTTCCCCATCTCCACACTTAAATTTCACATTGTCCTCAATGTGAGACAAAGAAAAGACAAAACTAAACATAAAGAAAAATAAAGTGGAACAGACTCCCCTGGTATATGTGATCATGCAAGTGTGCGGTGAATCATGTTCCTCGCCCTCCTATTCGAACGCAAGCTTAAAACTCGAGTTCTCTCTATCAAGCTATCACCATCGAACGAAAGCGGCAATCCTTATGCAAATTACATCCCCACAGTTGTTTAAAACTCCAACTCATCAATCGTCATTAACCAACCAAGGAATAACCTGCAATTAAGAGAAGAAACACCCGGCAAAACTCGGAAATAAAAATAAAAATGAAAATAAAATAATAAGGAAAGATATTACCAGGTTGCCTCCCGGGAAGTGCTAAGATTATTGAATAGTCTTCAGCCGGACTCGCTCCCGAAACCTCAATCAGGAGGCTTCTCCTTTATCCTCTTCCCATCGATGCTGCTCAACACTCTCCTTTTACAATTGGTCGGGAAGAAACCAATTGCACAACTTTCATGGGCCCGACCATATGAATTAAACTCGGCCTACCAACTCTTGCATTCCCCCAAAATTGGTTCAATGAAATGAAACAGGGAAGTCGGTCGCTTCATCACACAACGATTTCTTCGCCCAGAAATCCTCCTGCTAATTCTTTAGCCAAATTTTTAAACCTTAGCACGCCCCGGATGGAGATTGAGTACGATTCGTGTTTTGGTTTTTCACAATCGAGGTGAAGTGTCGGGAGGACCGAATCACTAACTATCTCATGGCTGTCCTTACAAAGCTTCTTCTCGATCCCCACACTTGGCTCGTTATATATTAAATCCTCAAGAAGCTTTAGATCACCAAGTGGATCAAACTCGCCTTCATCCGTGATGGCAAATTCCATCAACTCTTCACCAAACTCATCCATAAATTCTTCCTCCCAAGAGGGAACATACTCCTCTACTCTCTGCTCCTCCATTTCGGTATCTTCAATCTCACTCAGGGTTTCAAACAAAGGTGTATTCAAAGGTGGAATATATTCCAAATCATTTCTAATAGCAAATAATACATCATCCATTATTTCCTCCGATTCTGGGGTGGGCTCTAATATATTCCCTGACAAATCTATATACCCTAAGAAGTTCCCCATTTAATCATATGCAAATCGGTATGGAGGAGGCTTTGCAAAAAGTGATTTCCATGGAACTTTTCGTGCCTCAACTTCTATATTTGAACTCACATAAGCATCATGCACCCAGTGATTTCCGCCACAAACTTTGCACCATGGTTCTCCAACTTGTAATCTAAACATTTTTCCTGTAAAGAACAATCAAAAGAAACAGATCACGGGCACCAGATAAAAATAGATCAAATAGTTAAAAATAGCAATAATAATAAAAATAAAACTAAACTTAAACTATACTAAACTAAACTAAACTAAACTAATTAAAATAACTAATCTAATCAAAATATAAATACGAAATACAATAGGCAAGTCCCTAACTCGAGTCGTTCTCAATACGCCTCAATCGTTTCCCCAGCAAATGCGCCAAAAACTTGATGTGTGTATAATAAATGCTCTTTTTATGGAACTCAAAACTAAGCTTTAAAATTAAAACGAAACTCCGAATGAATCCACACACAACCGGCAAGTGTACCGATCACAAGTAGTATAGACCTAAGAAGTCCGAGTATCGAACACAAGGACACGTGAGAACGCCTAATGATCACTAAACCCTAGAAAAGACCTTCCTAAGAATAAAATTTTAAATTTGATTTTTAATAATTAAACTACTTGACCTAAATTACTTTAACTAAATTAATTAATTTAACTTAACGAAAACGCTTAATGAAACTTAACGTTTGTGACTGACAATAGAGAAAACGTCTACATAGGTAAGAATCAAATTAAAGGTCCAACAAGCTAATGGATTGAATGATCTCACGACACCGGTATCTAAAGATGACACAACTAAGGTTCGCTCAAGAAAGCTAGATCACCTCTCGGTCTCACTAAAGAACTCTAACTTACACTTAATTGATTTTAAGAACAAATCGGGAAACAAATGCTAAGGTTTTCAAATGCCGACTCTCCTCTCGGTCTCACCGACACACGACCCTAATGGAAACGAATACTGCGCAACCAAGGACAGAGGAACAATTTGGTTTAACTTAAACTAGACCAACTAATCACTCATAAACCCAAACCCGACAAGAACCGAACCAGCTCTCGCGCAATCCTAATCCTAACAAGTAAAAGCTATGAGACGACTTTACTTCCTATCACCTCTCGGTCTCTAAGAAGGTGCTTAACCCATTGAATTATATCAATTAAGACACTCAACAAAACCCTACGGTTGATCCTACCGCAATCAAACTCTAAACACAAAGTAAAGAATCGAACAAGCTACAATCAATCAAAACTAATTCAACCAATCGAAGCAAGAGGTTTATGAGTATAATTAGAAAAATCACAGCCACTAAAAACAACCTAATTCAATATTAAACCAAACTTTCAATAGCAGTTCAAGTCGTATTGATCAAACAATCCAATAAACTCATCAAGACCTAACAATAATCATCTATCCTAGGTAGAACAAAAAAGATTAGCCAATCATAATCAATGAACATTAGATAAAATAGATATAAATGATAAAAATGTTCATATAAATCTGATTACAAAAGTTTTGAATGATTAAAAACCAAAAACAAACTCACAAACGTTAAAATAGTCAAAACCGACAACCGTAGGTTGGTGCCAGTATTAATCTCATGTCGTATTCCGTGTATCGCAAGTTGGGTCTAGGCGAACCGAGGCCTACCCGTATGAGTATACAGCTTGCTGATCGTTCTGTGAAATACCCCCGATGGGTGGTCGAGAACATGCTTGTTCGTGTCGACAAGTTCATCTTTCCGGTGGACTTTGTCATCCTGGACATGAACGATGATGGTAGTGTCCCACTTATCTTGGGCTGACCATTCCTTGCCACTGCACAGGCGTTAATCGATGTCTGCAAGGGTAAATTAATCTTAAGAGTTGGGGATGAGAACGTCACCTTTGACGTTCGACAGTCACTGAAACACCCTAAGTCTGCTGATGACTCCTTATACTTTATTAATACCATCATGGAGCATGTCGGGGAGTTTCTCAGCGAAATTTGTGGAGGATCTGCCTCCGACACCCAGATTCTCGATAGGGATATTCCGGAGATTGAAATGGTTGCCGTAACCAATCAGTCCTTAAATGACGACACCGAGTCGCATACCCCTGAATCTGGCGTGTCTGCTAAGATCGTACGAGACGATCCGATGGACCGACCTTCGGTCGAGATTCCTCCTTCTTCCTTTGAGATTAAGGATTCGCCTGCCCACCTTGAGTATGCGTTTTTATATGAAGAGAGGAAGCTGCCGGCTATCATTGCATCTACTTTGACGGAGGTCAAGAAGGCGAATGTGGTTATCTTGGATATCGAGGGTTGTCATGAAGAGCTTGTGGAGGATACCTCTATGGAAGTAGATGATACGCAATTTGACCCGGGAGGTGACATTGAAGGAATAGGAAGATTAATTTTCATGGAGACATCACAGAAGAGGGAACATGTATACTTGGATCAAACGAACTTAAAAGTGAGGATACGACATACGAAACAACATAAAAAGTTGACACACAGCAAAGATGACATCCTCCTTCATTACATGACTCATATAAAGTTTGGTCCGGGTAAGTATAAGTCTTGGTGGTCCGACCCGTTTCAGATTTTCAAAATCTCTTTAAATTTTTCTGGTAAGTTTCTCCCAACTACTAGTAGACAAATAAAACGAAACGGGTCGAGTGGGAAACGGATAAAGGAGAAGCCACCTGATGGAAATTGAGATTTGGGGTCAGGCTGAGGACCCGTTAAACTAAGCGCTCTCTGGAGGCAGCCCGAGATTTAGAGTTTTGTTTTTTTTATTTTTGTTATTTAAAAAAAATAAAATAAATAAATAAATAAATAAATATTTAATAAAAATCAAAAAAAATTAAAAAAAATCAAAAACACAAAAATATGTTTATTTCTTATGTTTTTGTTTTCTGTTTTGTACGCCGCTACATGCGAGCGAGTTTGAGTTGTTACAGGTATTATTATGCGCATGGTAGCTCTGATGGCATTTTGGAACAGGTTCACCCGAGGTTGCGGCCGCAAATGAAATGCTATACGGTCGTTCGTTCGAATCATACACAGCTGATGAAGAATTTGCATCAAAACCAGGGGAGTAACTCGTTCTCTATTTTAATTTCTGTTCTTTAAAGTTTTTAGTTTTATGCTTAACGTTTTATTTTTATTTTATTTCTTTCCTTGTTCTCATCGAGGACGATTTCGTTCTAAGTGTGGGGATGGGAATTTATTTTACTTAGTTATAGAAAAATAATAATAATAATAATATTAATGAAAAAAAAATTAAAAAAAAAAACAAAAAGTTTTCACTTGTTTTTCGTTTTCGTACATTGTTTAAGTTATTCTTAAAAAAAATAAAATAAAATAAATAAAAAATAATAATAATAAAAAAAAATAAAAAATGTCCCTTGTTTTTAGTTTCTTTTGCATTAAAGTGGGAGATGATGATATTTATCGGAAATCAGTTTTTCAAACTACTAATAATATGAGATAAATTAAAGAAAACGCACTTAACTTGGGATGTGTAGGTAGGCTCAGCCTTGAAAATGAAAGGGCAAATTTGATAAAACGGTTAAACGGAAATCTTTTGTGGGTAAAGCGTTTTGTCCGTGGAAAATAAGCAATGAAAGGTCGGGCCATACTCAAGCCTCAAATTTTGGTATGAAAAAGTGGAAATATCATGAGTTTTAAAAAATTGAATACGTTATCATATGATGCTTGGGTAGGTTTAACGTTAGAGTATGCCGTGTAGCCTGTGATATAAATCTTAAAATGCTAGTTAGTGTTTTACACCTCATCGGCGTATGGTTTTATAACCTTAAATCCTGTATTGATGGGATGCTTCGGGTCCAGAGACCAAGGGTCTGTATGCAATCTATTTAGCTGGGTATTCACAATTCCTAAGTAGGGTTGTGGATACTTAAAATAAAGCCAAAGAGCAAACCCTTATAAGTCTATAAACATGATCACAAAAAGTACAAAAGTACAAATACACTACAGACTTGATCATCCACGCTGTTAGCCATGTGGGGTCCCCTTGCTCGCGTCTCATTATCATTATGAAACGGACCACAAGGGACACGCTACATGTAAGCCCTACAGATAAAATTTTGCATACTCACCTATGGTTATGGATTTGGGGTATTGCTTGATAACGGGGGTATGTCATGTTGTGGGGAGCACTAGCTATAAATTAATTGAACCTTAATCATATCTAATGGCTGCTTGGTAGACTTTGATGCTTAAGCTTAGGTGGATAAACAATACCCTTGATCATCTTAACTATTCATAAATATTGAGCAACAAAGTTTTAATTCTGCTAATTTTGAGGTTTAATTCAAGTTGGGGTGGTCTGGTCCGGTAAAAGCAGAAAATAAGCGGGTCTTAACTGTGTAAACCACTAAGTAATATTATTGTCGGATCTTATTTGTCCCGGTAAAGATTAAGGCATGGGTTTAGGTGGACAACAATATCGATGATAGCGGTTTTTGCGTTTTTCTGAGCTTTAAAATATAACCTATATGTTTGATTTAACTTTAATTTTCCGATTCTGATCCAACTGCAGTTAAATCTTTTTCAGGGACGAAAAAGTCTTAAGTGTGGGGATGTTTGATGTGTAGTGAAACACACTTACTTTTCTTATGAATTTATCATGGTTTTTATGCTTATTTGTTTAATTTATGAAAGTATTGGGGGCTAAGTGCAATAATTTACAAAGTTTAAATGTTAATTGTAGGTTTATGAAAGATGCTGAAAAAAGAGTCAATTTGGAAGATTCTAGAGGACTTGTTGGTCAAGTTTTAAAGCTATAACTCAAGGCCCAACCCAAGCCCACAAGTTAGAAGCCTTAAGTAATATTATATGAAGATAATTAAAAGATTTTTCAGCCATTATCTAAACAAGAAACCCGAAATACAAAAAACCCTAACCTTGGCAGCCCCTTGCGATCGGAACAGCAGGAAGAAGAAGAAAAAAAAGGAATCCTTGGCGCCTGTTGGTGGTTGTGGCGGCTGGAGAGGAAGAGGAACATCAAGGGGGATCTTGTGCAGCTGCTAGGAGTCTTATACATCATAAATCTCAGCCATAAACCCTAAGTAATCATCTTTAATCTTTGGTTATTGTTCAAGAACCCTAACTTTGTTGAATTGATCTTTTGCTTTGGATTGTTTTGCAAGTAATTGATAGTTTGACTTGTGATTGATATTGTTTGGATCTTGAATGAATTTGATTATGTTTATGATGATATTTATGATGTTTTTCTTGAGTATACATGGCTGTCCAAAATCAATGAGTAGCTAAACTTGTTTGTTCTACCTAGGATAGATGATTGTTGAGTAGTTTTGACTTGTTTAATGGATTGTTAATGTTCAAGACTTAAATTATTGATGTAAAGTTTAACTAAACCATAAATTAGATTGTGTGTGATGGCTGTGTTTTATTTGTTATTACTTATAATCCTCTTATATAAGTTAATTGAATTGGTTTTGATTAATTGATTGCTTGTTAGACTCTTGACTTGGTGTTTTGGGTTTATTTGCGGGGTGTACAACCGTAGGGATAAGTGGGTAATATACTCATCTAAAATCAGTTAAAATACACCTTCTTTGAGACCGAGAGGTGATAAGAAGTAATATTGTCTCGTTGCTTTTACTTGTTAGAATTAAGACCGCGCGAGAGCGGGTTTTTGTCTTGTCAAGTTTGAGTGTTTATGTGCAATTAGTTGGTTTAATTTGGGTTAAGTTAAATTGTTCCTCTATCCTTGGTGATATAGTATTTGTCTCCATTAGGATAGTGTGTCGATGAGACCGAGAGGAGAGTCGACATTTGAACACGTTAATAATTGTTTTTCCGGTTTATTCTTTAAAATCAACTAAAATAAGTTAGAGTTTGTTAGAGAGACTGAGAGGTAATTTGACTTTCTTAAACAAGTTTTAGTTGTGTCATATTTTATAACCGGTGTCGTGAATATTTTCAATCCATTGTCTTGTTATTTCTGTCAACATGATTCGTTCCTAGGTAGACGTCTTTATTCATTGAATTTAAATCAAAGTTTTCATACTTTTGTTAAAAGTTTTTGTTTAATTAAGTTAAGTAGTTTAATCAATTCTAAATATTATAAATCATTTAAATATTATTTTGGTGAGTCTTAGTTAGAGTTTAGTAATTAAAAACGTTTTCACGTGTCTTCGAGTTCGATATCCGGACTTTCCTTATCTGTGCTATACGCGATCGGTACACTTGCCGTTTGTGTGACCTAGGATAGATTGTTTGGTTTTTAAAACTTTTTAGTGTTTTTTTTATTAAAAACTCTGTTGAATTTTAAAATCAACTACTCAAACAACTTTGAATTTGTTTGGTTTCCCGTAACATGTGGCTATTTTTGTATTTTGAATTTAATATATATGAGGTACTCTATTTTTAGAATTATTTTTTTTTGTAATGTCTACTCACAATAAAAAACCGAAAAAAACTGAAACCGAAATAACCAAAAATAACCGAAAACCTATCAGTTGGTATTCTAAAATAATCGATAGCTTCGGTTTCGGTTTGGGTTAACCCAATAACTGAACCGTGCTCACCCCTAGATTCTTGGATTAGTTTGGGATCGGTGCTTTGGTTTTCGCCAATCTCGTAGGAGATCGACACTTACGACCGTAAAGTGCCTTGAATAGTTCCATATTGATGCTAGAATGATAAATTGTTGTAATATGAGAATTCAATTAAAGGAGATGAGATCACAATTGCCATGTAAATCGATGACACGAGACCTAAGCATACCCACAAGAGTTTGGATGGTTCGTTCAAACTAACCATTAGTTTGAGGATGATATGTTTTGCTAAGGTCTAATCAATTTCGCAAAGCTGATTGAAGTGAATCCCAAAAATGAGAGGTGAATCGACCATCGTGGTCGGAGATGATACTAAAAGGAACACCTTGTCGACACACAATTTCATTACTTAGATTTGAGTCAACTGTTCTACTGAATTTTTCTCACGAATAGGTTGAAAATGAGCTGACTTGGTCAATTGATCAATGATTACCCAAATACCGGCATGTTTGCTCGTTGTGGTTGGACGCTTGGTGATAAAATACATGGCTACGTAAAAAGTTTGAATCTGGAAAAAGGTTCGAAGATGATGAATGTTCATTCGTTAATTTCTTGAGTCATTTGTTAGTTTCAAGCTCATTCGTTTGACGGTTGTAACTGTTTCTAACAGCTGTCTAACTACCCATTCGTTGTTTAACTGCTCGTTCGAGCTACTTTAGACATTCACTATACTATTCACTCATTCCTTGTCCATTATTACATTTGTTCATCACACATTCATTTACTCATTCGTGACACAAACTTGTACATTTGTTACCCAAAATTCACTCAGTCGTTCACTTTTCCATTCGACTATTCATACGTTTGAACAATACTACATCCATTCGTGAACTTTCACAGATTGTCAAAGTACACCCTAAATTTTCAAATTTGACAGCTTTCACCCTTAAACTTTCATAATGACAAAATTTTATGCTCTTGCTTCCCAGAACGCTCTCATGCAATAAATGTTGAACTTGGATTAAAATATCGGGTCTCACACTAAATGCCCATGGCTCATGAACTTATGTGATTTTTCTGAATGGGAACCGAGGATTAGAGCTAATTTGTGATCTATCCATCCAGATTGTATGCAAATTTTGGACAATATGTGTAAACCATTGCTGGTTGGTGATGATTGTACTGGTACACTGAAAAGACCTATATCAACACGGCAACTGAAGAAAACAAAGCCTACGATATTGAAACTAGGGCTTATTCTACGTTGACAATAGCATTACCATAAAATATTTTCCACCAAGTCAGAAGTATTAAAGTATATGTTTCTTTGTTTATGTAAGTCCTGAATCTGGATCACTGCAACTATGATATCAACCAACCAAGTATTAGTGCGGAATCCTAATACTCGGTGACTCAAGAACACGAACAAACACAAACACGTGACACGAGCAATGCTTCAACACACGTATTATATTATACGTCGGGTGCTTAAGCATAACAATTACAATCCCGTTAGGTAAACACTTAGATGGCCAAACAAACAACTCAACGAACAACCTTAAACCCTATGCAATACACGCTATTTATAGGGAACCAACTACACAAGCCCAATACCAACCAAAAGCCCACCGAGATCCCAAGGGATCTCGGTTTACATACGTAGCCCAAGCCCGCATTACATGCTTAACTCAAACACAAATAGACTAAGTACAAACCACTCTAATCTAGGCCCAACAATCCCCCCCTTGGTTTGTAGCTTGGTCTTAATTCATGCTCCATGTAATCAATATCAGCATCTTTCAACGCACCAGCCCAAAACTTGCATCTGATAATAGACGCTACCATACTCGTGTACTCTTTAGCAACCGTCTCAAAAAGTGGCTCAGCTATTATTTGGAATGTGCTGAGAGTCTTAATATCCTCGTCTCCAAACTTCAGCAGATCCCTTGGATCAACGAATCTGTATTGCCCTTTACCCTTCTGTAATTTGACAACAACGTTGGCAGTTACACTATCATAAATCCATAACCGCATGTTGTCCAATGTACCGTTTGGAATTGCGTCAGGTACAGGAATGTAAGCGGCCTTCTTTGTAGGAGGCCACATGACATTGACCATTGTTTTTCCTATTTTTGTGTCCATCACCCATTTAGCTTTCTTCAAAATCGACTGCGCGGTAGGCATTGTCGGAAAGCCTCGATCAACTTGATTTTTCAAGAAATTCCAGAAATCCCTAGCACGTTTATCATTAGAAGGATTGTGGAATGGAGAATTAATCAAATCGCTGAGATCCACTTTAGTCCAAGAACCAAAATCTTTCATCTTCTTGTAATACTCAGTGGTTCCCGACTTCCTCTTTACCCACCACATACTCTTCTCAGCATCAAAACCCTATTATACAACTTTCGATCGATCACCATATTTATCTGAAAAAGCCCTTTTGAAAAGTAACGACGAACCTGTCTGGATGGTCTGATGATTCGACATTCTGATTTGAGTTTTTCATCACCAGCAGCTTTCTCTAAACTCTATCTGACATTTCTTTGGTGATTGGTGATGCAGACATATACTGTTTCAAGGTCTCAGACTCACATATATTGTCAGCTGGACGAATAGGAGAGCTCCTACCTTGATCAACGTTGGGCATTTGAGGGGCCACATCATTACTGGCTTTAAACTCATCCCTAAACTTTTGAAACAATTTCTGTTGGAGGTCAAGGTACATAGCCGTTAAACCTCCCATGTTGGACTACAACTCTTTAATATTGGAGTCTTTATTAGAGTTGCTTGCTTCCAGTTCATGAATACGAACATCTTTGACTACTGAATCTTGCTCGAGTTCAAAAACTCGACGTTGGAGAGCTTGTACGTCAACCGAAGCATCTTCCAGCACAATGCCCTTGCCTTTGTTTTGCATATATTTTTCTTTCATGGCAAGAATCTGGGTAATCTTATCAGAAACATTTGAGCTTGACAGACCTTGGTTTGCTGGACCTGTTGAGCCTGAGGAGTAGCAGTGATTGGTTCATTATCTTCATCAGTGTGAGGAATATCTGACCCAAAATCAAAATCACAATCAATGTCATCTAACACCCGATCTTGAGTCAGTGGCTCTGCAGTGGATGAACTTGGCTCAACATGAGTATCTGGAGCATGTGACTGTTGTTGGTGCGGTGGTTGTTGTGGTGTAGCGGTTGTTGTTTCAGTTTCAGGAACCAGCACGTCTGACCTAGGGTCTTTCTTTCTCCTTTTCCATGGAATGAGGTCATTAGCTGGTTCCTCGAGAGTAGCATCTTCTTCATTTACATCAAATGCTTGAGGAGGTTTCAGAGCAGTTGACTGTAATAATGCTTTGGTAGCTTCAAGATCACTTAATTTCTCAGCATTCAGAGCAGTGTCCGTCTCACGGTGTTCTGTCTCATCTTCTTCATCTGAACTGATCTCAAAAGCAGCGGAACGCCTTTGAGCTTGAACTTCATGTTCGTCGGTAACTTGAGCAATAACTTGTACCACTTCACTTTCAGCGAATCTGCCGAATTTCTCCAAAGCATGAAGACCTTTATAAACAACTTTGGAACCTTTCCTGGACTATTTCATTAACCCAAATGAGTTGGGTCCCATCGACTTCATATCTAACGTATCAACTGATCTGACAAGGTTAGTGTAGTGAGAGTTGAAGATCATTTGAAAAAATCTTGGATACATCAGGAACATCTCTTTCTTCTTCCTTTCAAATTTCTCATCATCTCATTAAAGACAAACTTGGAGTAGTTGTAATTTCAATCCATGATCAAATCAGTAACAGCAGACATCGGGGTATGGCTTATCTCGTCAACCCCCCCCCCCCTTTCTACCTGACACGCAAGTGAAAAACGTGTGTATCAAAAACCTCGAGTAGGGGTAAATAATTTCTTGATTGCCGGAGGAAAAATACCCTCGTAACCCATCCTGGTGAGGATGTCAGTAACAGCTGTAGTAGAATATTCTTTCGGGTAATCAGTTTGATCACCAAACAGCAGCACCTACCTGATAATAGCCTCTGTGATACTGACTAGCTTCTTCTGAACTTTGGAGTCTATCGACACAACTTGTTGGTGCATAATGCCAGTGGTTCAGTATCTCGTCTGTAATCATTTACATTGTTCAGATTGTGTTGAACTTGTTCTTTTATGTTCGATTGGTGTTTCAGCGAACCTGGGTTGAGCGAAGTTAGGACAACTTCGCCTAGTATGTTAGGAGAAGTTGTCGTGTTTATATAAACCCTAACTTCGGCTCTTTAGACATAACTTTTGAACGGCTGTTTTGTGACACCTTTGTGTTACGTGTTTGGTTTCTTGATTACTACCTTTGCAATATAACAAGTATTGTCTTATATACTCGTGTGTTTAACGTGTGATTTACGTGTTCATCGTCTTAGCACTCGTATCGTATACGTAGGGGATTCCGCACCCTCGTGTTACGAGATACTCCTGTGTAGATCCGGCTGGGAACCTACAATTGGTATCAAAGCATTTTGCTCGTGATTGTGTGGTTCGAGATTATCACACGAGTGTTAAAATCATTCCGATAGACGATTCTCGGAATTATTTCACGTTGGTATACCTTCTTTTGTTTGTTTATCAACTGTACCCTTCAATTCGCACCTCATTGTAACCCCAAAACCCCTCTAAATCAAATAATCTCAGTTACAAATCTGAGCCGCGCTACTAGCGAAGTTGTCGACTGAAAACTTAGGGTTTCAGTGAAGATATAGGGTTTTCAACGAAGTTACAGATCAGCGAAGTTATAGATCAGCGAATTTAGAGATCAGCGAAGTTAGGTCTCAGCGAAGTTAGCATCTAGCGAAGTTGGTAGCTGCGAAGTTGTTCCAAAGCGAAGTTAAAATAACTTCACTATTCACTGTTCACAGACCACTGTTTTTGAGTTCTAAGTCTCGTCTAGTTCAAGTATGACTTCGATAAACATCACAGAACTGGTAAAGATGGAGGTTGAAGCTGGTTCAGCAACTAAAGCTCCAAAACTGCTTAAAGGTACTGATTTTGTTGCATAGAAAGATATATTTGAACAATATGTGAAGTATCAAGATGCAAAGATATGGGTCTGCATTCAAGATGGGTACATTCCACCGACTACTGAGTTCGAAGGTCGAGAGAAAATTAAGACGTACAGTAAGATGGAAGATGATGAAAAGAAAATGTATGAAGCAGAAAGTAAAGCACATGCAGCCATAACTATGGCACTTCTTCAAGAGATTCTACATACTTTCAAGAAGTAAAAAACTGCTCGAGAATTATGGGAAGCACTTGAGAATCGCTATGAAGAAAATGTTGGGATTCGTACCTCTAAGACGAAGCTGCTGAAAACTCAATTCTCAGTATTCAAGTATCTGAAAAATGAATCACTTGATGATATCATCACACGATATTATCACCTGATGATCGAGTTGAATAACTACTCCATTGAATACAAGGAGGAAGAGATAGTGGAAAAACTTCTCGATTCTCTCCCACCAAAATGGGAGATGTACACAGTTCTGATGAGAGATGATAAAGATTTTGAGAAAATTGACTTGGAGACAGTGGTTAATAAGTTACATAATTTTGAACTTAACATGGCTCGAAAGGAGACGCCTACTGATCAGGTTCAGGATCCGGGAATGTATGGTGCTAAAGTTTCTCCAAACTCAAGTTCAAAAACCGAATCGACTGCCTACTACTCAAGGGGGGACCCAAACTCCACTCAAGATGGTCATGTGGTACTAAATATGGATGGTGACGTATGTATTGTAGCGGGTGGAACTAGTTCCTCAAAATCTCAGTACTCAGCTGGTAATTTCTCAAACAGTACACCAAATAAGAATTACACACAGATGCCGATGAGTGTGAAATCAGCTGAACAACAATTTGCTCTCTATGCCTCTTTCATTGCCTCTTATGAGAATACATCAAAGGAAAAATAGTCAACCCTGGAACCTTGGATGAGGACTATGCTCTGATCGACACTGATGATCTGGAAGAAATGGATGTGCAGTGGCAGATGGCTATGATAGTAAGAAGGGTAAAGAGATTTATGAAGAAAACTGGTAGAAAGTTTGTTGGAGAAAGACCGGGGTTTGACAAGTCAAAGGTTCGTTGTTATAACTGTCAACAAAATGGTCAGTTTGCTAAAGAGGGTACAAATGAGAGAGTAGAACGAAGTCAGAACAGGCCTGCTCAACAGAATGGAAGTGGAAGTGAAAACGAGGCTATGGTATCTTAGCAAAACGGTGGATACAACTGGAATATACAAGTTGAGGAGGTGTTCAAACAGGAAAATATGGTAAATATCAAAACTGGAAGATGTGACAAAGAGACGGTGGAAGATCAAGCATACATGGCAGAAATGAACGATCAACTCTCAGAGGTATGTTCTGAATCTCATTGTCAACAATGTGAAAAACTGTCGGATCAATTGAAAGCTTTAACTGATCAGTTTGTTAGTTTGGACACTGAATTTAAAAATTTAAAAGAAGAACATCACTATTCTAAAACTAAAGAAAATAGCTACTCGGTAAAAATAAAAGCTAGTGAAAAAGACATCAGAAGTCTTAAAGCCACCCTAGCTGAAAAAATAAAAGTGATTGATCTTAGCTATGAAGTGTTAGAAGAAAAGACCAAACTAATAGCTGAAAAGGATAAACAGATAGCTGATTACCAGGTAAAAGTGGTGGAACTGAACAGGAAAATTGAACAATTTAGAAATTCATCTGCGATGCTAGATCATATTCTAAGTGTTCAACGTTCCCCGGTTAACAAACGGGGAATTGGATTCACAGAAGTCCCACCACCATATAATAATAACTATACATATAATCCTAGTAATCAGCAATCCGTGAACGTTGAAATTAGTCAGACAGCTCCAATCAAAGTCTCTACTAAAGAAACTAAAGTTAATGAGAGTGAAGCGAGTCAGACAAGTTCTAATGTCACAAGTTATGTCTCGTCAAATTCGGACAAATCGTCTGAATCGGGTGAGATAAAAGAAGAGGTCGTGTTACTAAAACGAGGGGAGGAATATAAGTTTGATGAAAAGAAATCTTCCCTAAATCCGTTTGTTCCACCGTATGTGAGGCAAACTGGTAGTAACACAGCCTCATCATCTTCAAAAACTTTTGAGACGAGTGTTCAAAACAACAAGAATAGTTCGAACAGAAGTTGTTTTAGATGCAACAGGATAGGACACTTTGTCAGTGACTGTCCTCTGAAACAGAGGAAATCTAGAAATATGAGTCCAACTGAAACTGAGAATAAAACGAATACTAAATATGATGCTGGTAAGAATGCTAACACATTAAATTTCAATCATTGGACTAATCCAAGATTTCAAAGAAACCAGTCTTGTTTTTTCCCAGTAAATCACCAAACCAACACTTATAATTCCATTAATGCTAGAAATTCACGAAGGTTTGGATGGCCTCATAGCCAGTCATCTAGAAATTTTCCTTTCAGAACTTATAGAAACTCTCCCCAAAATAACATTAGGCAACCAAGGTACTGGATGCCGAATAACAAGTTTAATCAACCCAAGGCCAGAAGGTCTTAGGTCCCCAGATTTTAATCTATTTCTTTAATTGTGAAGGAACAGTCGAGCAGGGCTGTAAACAATATGTGGGTTGTTGACAGTGGCTGTTCCCGGCACATGACTGGTAACAAGAAATTGTTACGTGATTGGAAGACTGTTCAAGGAGGAAGGTTAGTTTTGCAGGAGAAAGTGGAGGAAGAATTACTGGTATTGGGACTGTGACAAATGGAAGAATAAAGTTAGAAAAATTGAATTTTGTGGAAGAGTTGAAGCACAACCTGTTGAGTGTCTCTCAGATTTGTGACAAAGAATACACCGTTCATTTTACTAAATATGAGGCACTCGTGCTTTATCCTGGTTTCAAGATACCAGAGACATGGGTCGTAAAGAAGGCTCCAAGAGAAAAGAACACATATGAAATGGATATGAGATCAACCGAGATGGCGACAGAATAGTCATGTCTTCTGTCAAAAGCAACAAAATTTAAGTCAGAGTTGTGGCACCGAAGAATGGGTCATATTCACCTTCGTAAGATAAACTACATTGTCAAGAATGGGCTGGTACTTGGGGTTCCATTGAAGAACTTCAATTTTGAAGACCATTGTGTGTCATACAAGAAAGGAAAACAGCACAAGAAGCCACGTCACTCGAAGAAAGCTAACTCAATTTTCAACACCTTAGATTTGCTTCACATGGATCTCTTTGGTCCCGTGAATATAAAAAGTCTAGGAGGAACGTCCTACTGTTTGGTGGTGACTAATGATTACTCGCGGTACTCTTGGGTGTATTTTCTGAAGGCAAAAGATGAAACAGATCAGCTGGTAATTAACTTGATTACCAAGGTGGAAAATATTGTTGGGAGAAAGGTTAAGTACATCAGAAGTGATAATGGTATAGAGTTCAAGAACTATCAGATGGAGATGTTTTGTTTGCAGAAAGGGATAGAACATCATACAGCGCCCCATATACTCCGCAACAAAATGGATTAGCTGAAAGGAAGAATAGAACTCTAATCGAAGGCGCCAGGACCATGCTGGCAGATGCTAAACTTCCCGTGGTGTTCTGGGTTGAGGCTATTGCTACAGCCTGCTATATCCTTAATCATGTTTTAACTTTTAAAAGATTAAATAAAACTTGTTATGAACTTATGCATGGTAGAAAGCCAAATTTGAAAGGTCTTGAACCTTTCGGGTCCCCATGCTCGATATTAAAGACTAACTCTAAATTTGGTGAGAAAGCTGACGAAGGTATCTTAGTTGGCTATGTTGTTGGGACACCCAACAGAAGAGTCTTTAATCTATCAAACAGCAAGGTTGAGGTGGTCTGTAACACTGACATTACTAGTTACAAATCACCAAGGCCTAGCATGGGACCAGCAGAGGCTTTCGACTATGATAAGCTATTCAAATCTTTTAATGTGCCTTACTTGGATTTTGCAGACATAGATGAGAAAATGGCCACACAGATGATGTTTGATGAAGAGGAGGCCATTTTACAACGTCCGCAATATAATGAAAATCAACCAACCTCGTCAAGTGTGGTTGAAACTCCAGCTGTCTCGAATGAAGATGAATTCTACAATCCATTTCACACTCAGCATCACTCTGATAAACTCTCTTGAAATCTTGAGAATGATCTGGAAGTCGGTCCGGTACAGACCACCAAAATTCACAAGAATCATCCTTTAGAAAATGTGATCGGTAATCCTTCTGATGGTGTACGTACTAGAAGAAGTTTGGATGAAAACACATGTGTATGTGCAAGCATTAAAGACACTGGTATTATAAATTAATGCTTGTACGCCTGCTTCATCGCTCAGATAGAACCAAAGAATTATCAAATGGCACTAAAGGATAGCTCGTGGGTTGAAGCCATGTAGGAAAAACTGGCACAGTTTGAAAAGATGGAAGTATGGCAGTTAGTTGAAAAACCACAAGATGTGAACGCTATCGGTACAAAGTGGGTATTCAAGTGTAAGAGACATGAGAAGGGGCTAATCATTCGCAACAAGGCAACACTGGTAGTCAAAGGGTTTAATCAACAGGAAGGAATCGATTACAACGAAGTGTTTGCTCCTGTGGCAAGATTGGAGGCAATTCTACTGTTTCTGGCTTTTGCTGCACACAACGAGATGAAAGTGTTCCAGTTGGATGTGAAGAGTGCGTTTCTTAATGGAAAAGTCGATGAGGTGGTATATGTCGAACAACCTCCGGGTTTCCCTGATCCAGATTTTCCTGATCATGTGTATAAACTGAGCAAAGCATTATATGGGCTACATCAGGCTCCTCGAGCCTGGTATGCAACTTTATCAGATTACTTGCTAGAGAATGGGTTTGATAAAGGGAAGATCGACAGTACTTTATTTGTAAAATGGAAAGGGGGTGATTTTCTACTCGTTCAGGTTTATGTGGATGATATTATCTTTGATGCCTCAAGAGTTTCTATGTGTCAGGAGTTTGAAGCAGTCATGAAGAAAAGGTTTGAGATGAGCGCCATGGGCGAATTAACCTTCTTTTTGGGATTACAGGTAGATCAGAAGAAAGATGGCATGTTTATTCATCAAACTAAGTATGTCCATGATGTGCTTAAGCGCTTTAAGATGGATGATAGTACCCCGTTTGACACTCCAATCTGCGTCAACCACAAACTAGGTGCTGATTCCGACAGTGATGAAGATGTGGATCCCACTCAATATCGGGCAATCATAGGTTCTTTAATGTATCTAACTGCGTCTAGACCTGACATTATGTTTGTAGTTTGTCTTTGTGCTCGTTTTCAGGCAAACCCGAAGGAATCACACATAAAGGGAGTGAAAAGAATCTTGTGGTATCTTAAAGGAAAGCCTAAGTTGGAACTATGGTACTCGAAAGGGGGAGAACTGGATCTGGTAGCATATACAGACTCTGACTATGGAGGTTGCAATCAGAACAGAAAGTCAACAACCAGAGGATGTCAGTTTCTCGGAGGAAGATTGGTGTCGTGGCAGCGCAATAAGCAAACCTCTGTAGCCATATCCACCTGCGAAGCAGAATGCATGGCAGCATCGAACTGCTGCTCCCAGGTTTTATGGATACAACAACAAATGCGCGATTATGGTCTGAATTTCACTCAAACTCCTATTTGCATTGATAACACTGCTGCTATCTTAGTAACTAACAATCTAGTTAAACACAGTAAAACTAAACATATTGACATTCGTCATCATTTTATACGGGATTGTGCTGAGAAGAAATTAATTATGCTTGAAAAGGTTGATTCACTGGATAATTTTGCCGATCTTTTTACAAAAGCGTTTGACCGATCCCGTTTTCAAAACCTTGTTGAGCTTAATGGGATGATCAATCCCGAATAACCTTGTTTTCCTTATTGTTTTATAAAAAAATAAAAAAAACATCACTATCGCTTAAAATTATGTCGGTTGCTCAAGTTTGAAGGACATATTCCATGAATATGTTTGGTCCTTACATCTACGTCTAGACTATAAGGATAGCCATTAGCCAGATGACTGAAAGCGACTGCGGCGGTTTATGATGAGTTTTTATTCTTTCGCTTAAAATTAGTCGTTCATACTTAGTCAGAGGGACACATATTTGTATGTGGTCGGTCCGGCTGATCCACTGGATCTTCAGGATAGCCGTTTACCTAAAGACTTTGACTTGATCGGGGCGTCTGAATTTAAAATTTTTTTTAGGGAAATGATATAATTTTTCAGTCTATAACTTCGCAAGAAGTTTTAATATTGGTGTTAAAATGAAAATTGATCCAACCTTGGAAAGTGATAGATAAACTGATTTTGTGTGCTTAACCAGTGAAGTTATTAGGCCTAAAAGACTCTAGAATAGTCATTGTATGTTATGGTAGCTTTCTATGGTGCGTAAAAGTAGAAGTGATACAAACTAAATCTTCTCGATTTACTGTGGAGAGTCATTTTGAGCTGTGCATGTCTCCACTCCGAATGATAGGCAGAAAAGTGATTACCCAGTCATACACGAGCCCGTAAGTGTTCTGATTCCCACGAAGATAGTGTTATGTATCTGCAGTGATCCAGAATCGGGACTTGCAGTTGTATTAGACTTGCAGTTGTATTATTGTCATAAAAAAATTCCTCGTTATTATCCTTAAGCCTTATAAAGAATATCTGATTACAAATATCAGGGAAGAGGCAAGAAAGAATATTTCAAAGTATAAGAAAGTTCGGGAAGACGAATCGAAAGGTCGACATGTGAATATTGATTGACCAGACACTACGGGTCGAAGTCAACTCGGGGTGACTTGGGGAAAGCCAAATACGCCTTGAGAATAGATAGGAGGCATCACAATCTCTCATGTGATGTCCATCTAAATTTTTGAGCTTAATTGAACCTAATTCGTATCACAGAAGAAATGAAAACCATACTAAGTTTTATACCTGCCTACAACCTGTTTCTCTATGTCATAATACCGATGAACATGGATCTGTGTGACCGCCTCTTAATTAGTATGATTCCTGTGCGGATCTTTTCTAAAAGGATGTTGGGTTTCTGCAAGACTGAAATTTGATCTCGTCCTTTTATTTAACTTTTGTTATGTATTTTGTCTTATGGTTTGACTTCATAAACTCTTGGTTACTTGTTTTTGAACGTTTTAATCTTCATTATCTTTGTCGTGGGCGAACTTAATATAGGGGCGAAGTTGAGCATAGGCTGACCATGGGCGAAGTTGGGTAAATGGCGAAGTTAAATTATCTTCGCCCCTGGGATTTTACAATAACTATATAAAGTGATGGGTGGTCAAACTGAGTCAAGCTTTTGGTCCAACCTATTTGCCTTAAACGCTCGGCGAACTTATTCACCTGAATCAAACTTCATTATAATCTGTTTTCGTCAGTGTTAAAGGTTCGTCACATTATTATGTCACATAATTCTTATTTTTCGGTTGTTAATCTGGTCCGCAATGTAAGGTTTTGAATTCGTCTTTTAACAAACCCTATAAACACATGGTATGATCGATTGAAGGATGTTTGAGTTATAACGAGTCATCCATCACCTTAATCGCATACTTTTCTTCCTTCGTTTACCCTCTGATCTCACTGTGTTTTGATAAATCAAATGGTCAGATTTCGTTGTTGAACAGGGGCGAAGTTAGGTTTGGGCGAAGTTAAGTTCAACTTCGCCCACTTTAAAACTTGTCATTAAAATCCTTTATGTCCAATAAATTATAAATTCGTTTGGGTATTGTTGACCCTGGTACAATATGTGTTTGAAGTTCTTTACCCAGGGAAGTTAACAACTTCGCTACAGCATTACTTCGCTACTGGTAAACAGCGAAGTTATAACCTGTTGAAGCAGAGATCTGACTTAGCTCGTTTGTTTTGCAGATATGGTTGCAGTGTCTGGTGCCGGAGGTACCGGTGGTGACGAAGGCGGAAGTGATAAGAGACAATTCTTTCCGGGTCACAACATGTATATCACCTTGGATCCGGATGGTCATGGAACTAATGACTTCCGTGAGATCATGACGTTTCTCATTCGCTCACGTATCTTTCATGCCATTACTACTCTTCCGATTTCACTACCAAATATTGAAGACTTCTGGAGAACCGTTGAGTATGATTGTCGTGTTGACCCACCTGTGATGCGTGCTATTGTTAACAATCAAGTGGTACAGTTCTCAGCCAATTAGATCAGTGAAGCTTTACAGTTTGGGGTTGAGACTACTGACGACCCTACTGACTTTTCGGCTACTTTCCGAAATGGTGCATTTGTTCGTATGGGGTATTCAGGTCCTTTGGAGGACTCTCAAAGGCGAAAGGGGTTTCTGTTAGATCAGTAGAGATTTCTGATGCACGTGATGATTTTGTGCATGTCTGGTCGCAAAGCTGGTATAGATGGTATGGGTGCGACAATGCAATCGGCGATGACTGCATTGACTTACAACAAGCCTTACAGTTTTAGTCAGATGATATTCTATGAGATCGATCGTCAGCGACGCGCAGTTGTAAGGGAAAGATTTTTGATGTACCCGAGATTCTTACAGATGATTCTAAATCATGTAGCTCCCAATATGTCACAATGACGTCCTATTTCTTATGTGGAGAGTGTTTCTAAGAGAATTTTTGCTCAGTGTCGATCATCGAGTGCACGTAGCAGGGAAGAGCTATGTCCTAAGCACACGGCATTGTTTGGGTATTTGGTGAATCCTGCTTATGTTGCTCCTCCAGAAGATGA
This sequence comes from Bidens hawaiensis, assembly GCF_021521415.1. Classification (NCBI taxonomy): domain Eukaryota; kingdom Viridiplantae; phylum Streptophyta; class Magnoliopsida; order Asterales; family Asteraceae; genus Bidens; species Bidens hawaiensis. The sequence goes on from NW_027491956.1 coordinate 596,246, forward strand.
ATTTCTTGATCCGGCACCACGACAGGATGATATCCCTCAACCACCTCCTGTGGTTCAACCACCACCTCATGTCGTTCAACCACCTATGGTACAACAAGCACCTATTGTTGACCCTGTTGCTGATCCAGAAGAACAAGTTGATCTTGAAGTTGCCTTTGGAGGGCAAGGCTTCTTTGATATGGAGAGAATTCATCCAGAAGCTGAGGTTCAAGTCTCAGCTGTGGCAGTTTCTGGTGTACATGTTTCTATAGCTGGTCCATCGGTGGCCCCGTCGATTGCTTCTGTGGCAGATTCAGAAGAAACTCTATCCGATTCTTCCACCGATGATGTAGTGGAAGCACACCATGTTCTGGTTGCCCATGAGAGAATTCATGGTAAACGAAAGAAGGACTCTGATGATAGTGAGTCAGATTATGAAGATGAGCTGTATCGGGTTACTCGTAGATCAAAGAGGGCCAGGGCTGGAGAAAGTTCAAGTGTTGTCCATTTCACTCCTCCATCGTTATCAGGTATGACTATGTTACCTGCTTCTTCAACTGTCACATTGACGGTAACCTCGAGTGTGCCTTTGGTGACCGTGTCGTCATCATTTGGTATTCCTCCAACTACGTTCCAGTTTTCAGCACCGGAGATTGTTTCTTTACCGCCTCCTACCCTTACTCCATCAGAGGTGGTTGCTAGATTTGTTGAGTCCACGCTGGTAGCGACTGCTGGGTTACCTGTCTCTATACCACCCACGGTCACTATTCAGCCTACATCTGATATTCCAGCAAGTTTGGGAATTCCACTGCCGTATGCTCAAGATATTTCTCATATGCGGTTTGACTTTGATGCTACCCTGTCTGACTCTGAGAGGATTGCGGCTCTCGAATGGGTTGTTGTTGAACAGTCATGGATTAATCTCATTCAGACACAAGCTATTCAGCGGCTTGTGGCTGAGAATCAGATTCAATCATCACTTCTTATTGAACACGATAAACTCTTTGATGCTCTTAAACAGTTCTTAGCATCTCAGGGGGAGACGAGTTGCAAGCGTGATGAGCTGAGGACAAAGAAGAGACAAGACAGAGACGATAATCCCAATGCATCAAAAGATGCAGGTGGTGAGTTGCCAAGAACTGAACAAAATCTTGGGACTTCCACATCTCAGGGGGAGTCTGATGGTCCGTCTGGCAGTACAGGTGGTGAGACTGTGGTGGTTGTAGATGATGAGGATGATTTGGGTAATGATGAGGATGAGTTAGTTGATGATGTGCTGACTGCTAGTGAGATTGAAACAAATTGGGGATCAGATTGAAATTGAGAGTGAGTTAGAGGAAGGAGAGATAGTTGATGATGATGTTGAGCATGAAATTCCAAGTGTTGATGAAGTGAAGTTGGGTCAAGATGATAATGTGACGGGTGAGTCTGAGTGGGAAGAGCGGCCGAGATGGAAAGAAGGCTGTGCTCAATGGTTCTTCAAGACAAAGAAGCCAGTGGTACCGACAATATTCAAGAAAAGTTACAATATCAAGGGTTACGCTGAGTCAAAGAAAGGTATCATTTGCTGGTTATATGATGAACAGTTGAAGTTGTTTGTGATAAAGCGTTATGATGGGGTTCAGTATTTTAAGAAGGCGTTGAGATCGCTCAACACCTTGCCTGAGTGTGAGGTAAAAGATTTAGCCCGGTTGAGATTGATAAACAGAAGTGATGATAATTTTGCAAGATGGGTAGGGAAGATTGTGTGGAAGGAAAGTATTAAGGAGAAAAAGTTTGAGTTGGTTGAAGAAAAGGAACGGGGTATGCGGGCTGATGGTAAGCCCTGGATGGTGATGAAATATAAGCCAATTCATTGTTTGAAAGAAGTTCCTATGAAGCTAATGCACAAGGATGTGTTTAAGGATCTCAAGTGGTGGTTTGTTGACTGCCAGACTGCTGAAGCCGTGATGGAAGATGAAGATGAACAGGAGATCCTAAGGGTGTATGATCCAATGCACTTGGTTAACTTGTCTCAAGCTGATTTTCAGGTACTTAATGATAAGAAGATTTTCTATATTCCTGCATGGAAAGATGAAGCAAAGAAATACCAGAAGGTGGTCTCTGTCTGTATGAGACAGGGCGTTCATGCTTGAAGACGGTGGGTACGTGATTTTTGGATTACATGACACGATAAAGATATTAGAGATATAAAGCTACTGCCAAGGGAGGAGTCTGTTGGTGCATAATGCCAGTAGTTCAGTTTCTCGTGTTTATTTGTGCCTGTAATCGTTTACATTGTTCAGATTGTGTTGAACTTGTTCTTTTATGTTCGCTTGGTGTTTCAGCGAACTTGGGTTGAGCGAAGTTAGGACAACTTCGCCTAGTATGTTAGGCGAAGTTTTCGTGTTTATATAAACCTTAACTTCGGCTCTTTAGACATAACTTTTGAATGGCTGTTTTGTGACACCTTTGTGTTACGTGTTTGGTTTCTTGATTACTACCTTTGCAATATAACAAGTATTGTCTTATATACTCGTGTGTTTTACGTGTGATTTACGTGTTCATCGTCATAGCACTCGTATCATATACGTAGGGGATTCTGCACCCTCGTGTTACGAGATACTCCTGTGTATATCCGGCTGGGAACCTACACAACTCCATCTTGTCCTCGTTGGTTGATTGAGGCATTATTCCAAAACTCCATCACCATCTTCTTGCATATGACCGGATTTTCTCGTATTGCGTGAGAAATCCAGCAAGTGTTGAGTCCGACTATCATAGAATTGAATTCATTGTGAGCCAGTGGTGGATCAAATAAGTGTCCAGCAATAGTATGCGTATCCACAAACTTTAACGGAGTCTAATCAGCCATTACTGCACCAAACGAATCAAGTTAGTAAACGTAAACTTACCTATAGTTATATAATTTTGAGGAAGTTAGTCAGATAAATTGCCACCCCCCCTTTAAGAGCACAAAGTCTTGTTGATTTGGGCCATAAGATTAGAGATCAAGCCCAATAGTTCATTAATTGGTCCATAAGATCAAGATTACAGAAGTGCAGGTAGATTAAGCCCAACAATGGTATTTAAGGTCACAAGGGAGATCTCGGCCAATACTATGAGTTCTTTGCCAATAATTAACCGAGAACAGGAGTTCTCGGTCAAATCCTGTGATTTCGGTCAACGAAAATCAACCGAGAATAAGAGTTCTCGGTCAATATTTAACCGAGAGCAGGAGTTCTCGGTCAAGTGTAGGTGATCTCGGTCAACGAAAGTCAACCGAGAACACCTTAACAGCTGTAGACAGAGAACCCTTTGGGTTCCGTCTTGGAAAGTGTGTCGTCTTCTCCAATTCACCGAGATCTCCATTAAACCTGCAACAGGTCCACTTTGATTTACAGATTAGCAACCGAAAAACTCTATTAAACCCTATAACATCAACCGAGATCCCCAAATCCTAATAACCCATGATTCAAACTAGTCCAAAAAATCCGGCTGTTCATGTGTCAGTTTCTTCAAGAACACAAGTTTCAGAGAGATTAGATTTGAGCCTATGCTCATTTACATGTAAGATAACAAACACAAATCAATAGCACAACTGAATATGTTTAGATTAAGCAAGAGGTGGTTCTCGGCAGATTAGGTGATTTGAGAGATAGAAGAAATTTTTGAATGAATGAGAACCAATAATTGAGGCTGAGATGTATTTATACCTCAGCACTCATGGGCCGAAAACCTTAAACGGGCTCAAACCAGTCAAACAGCCCAAAATTATGTCAACCCAAGGATAACAA